>NC_081360.1:101116428-101450595 GCF_030684315.1 Stegostoma tigrinum
CGAAACATAGAATTCATCAGGTTCAAAATATCCCCACACCCCGGTCTCATCCCATTACCGAGCCTCCCCCTCAACCCTGCCTCCTTGACCTGACACAACCTGTCCATCCCCTCTCCCACCTATCTGCCCCTCCCACCTCACTGACCTATCCCCACCACTGCCCACCTGCACTCACCGATCACCATCCCACCTACCTTCCCCAGTCCCACCCCTCCTCTATTTATTTTTGAGCTCCCCACCCTCCACCATTTCTGAAGAAGGGTCCCAACTCAAAATGTCAGCTTTCCTGCTCCTCTGATGCTGCCTGGCTTGCTGTGTTCCTCCAGCTCCACACTGTGTAATCTCTGACTCCAGCATCGGCAGCTCTTAGCAGCTCTGAACAACATTTGCATGCCTGTGTGAAAAGTGCAGGGGCTTGAGTGGATTTAATTGGGTCATTTATTTTCCAAAAGTACTTGAATGTGCAGAATGGGCTGAATAGCCTCCGTCTGTGCTGTAAATGTATCTGATTGGTGGGTTGTGGGCTGGGGGGAAGATCTGGGTAAACCAGTAGGGTCGTTTATCAGTAGGATGCAAGATACTGCTCCTTTGGGGACTGACATTAATCCCAGTTGTCAGATCCTAATAAAGCCACCAGGTGGCAGTCCTGTCCCATTTATAGGTGACCACTGCAAACTATCTCTGTTAACACAAGGCATTTTTGTGACATCTTTGAGCTCAAGATGAACTTTCTGATCACAGATTCATGAGATCCCTAAGCCCACCTCTTTATTGCATGGCCCAAACTCACCCCCATCACAGCTCATTTGTTGCTGAAACCCTCATATGGGCCTTTGTTACCTTCAGACTCATTCACAACAATCCTTGTGTCCTGACTGCATTCCAATATTCTACCCCCAAGCCCCCGGTAAATCCAAATCCATCCAGAAGTTGATTGCCTGTGCCTTGGAGATTGTTAAGAGCTGCAGATGCTGGAGAATCTGAGATAACATGGTGTGGACCTGGAGGAACACAGCAGGCCAAGCAGCAGCAGAGGAGCACGAAAGCTGACCTTTCGGGCCTCGACCCTTCTCCCGAAACGTCAGCCTTCCTGCCCCTATGATGCTGCTTGGCCTGCCTGTGCCCCGACTCACTGCAGAGTGTTGCTCCCCCATGACCCTGTGAGCTCACTGGCCCTTGGTCAAACAATATCCCGATTTTCAAATTCTCATCAGGCTTTTCAAATCCCTCAAATGCCTGGCCTCTGTGGGAAGGGGAAGAGCTCTCTATGGGGTGACCATGGCCTACTGGTATTATCTCTGTTAATCCAGAAACCCAGATAACATTCTGAGGGCCCGGGTTTGAAAGCCGCCACTGCAGATGGTGGAATTGGAGTTCAAAAAAGAATCTGGAATTAAGAGTCCAATGATGACCTTGAATCCATTATGGATTGTCAGAAAAACCCATCTGGTTCACCAATGTCCTTTGGGGAAGGAAACTGCTATCTTTACCTGGTCGGGCCTACATGTGACTCCAGACCCACAGCAATGTGACTGACTCTTAACTGCCCTCTGGGCAATCAGGGATGAGCAATAAATGCTGCCTGGCCAGCGATGCCCTCATGCCATGAATAAATTAAAAAGGGAGGTGCTGATGGGAATTTTAAAGGAAGTTTATTCATTAAAGGAACTAGACATAGATGTGGAGAGGTTGTTTCACTTTGTGGGACAATCTGGGACCAGGCTGCGGGGTCTCAGAGCAAGGGTCAAATAATAACACAGCACAGGAACGGGCTCTTCAGCCCTGCAAGCCTGTGCTGGCATATTCTGCCCTTTCACACTAAAAGTGTCTTCACTTACAGGGTCCATATCCCTCTGTTCCCTTACAGAATCAAGGATTATGGCGAAAAGGCAGGAAAGTGGGGAGCTGAGGTTTATCAGATCAGCCACGATCTCTTTGAATGCTGCAGCAGACTCGATGGGCTGAATAGACGACTACTGCTTTTCGTGTTGTGTTTGGCCAGGTGGGTAAGTGGGGATGTAGGACACAGCAAAGGCAGCTGATAGGACTTTTTTTTCCGATTGAGGGACAGGCATATTCCATGCACTCCTCCCACATGCTGTTTGGGGGTGAGGATGTAGGGGACAGGGACTGGGGTAGAAGGAGATAGGTTTGCAGTAAGAACATAAAGAATAGAGATAGGAGTAGATCATTTGGACCCTTGAGCCTTAAACCTCAGTCTTAAACATACACGAGGTCTCTATCCCCACAGCTCTCTGTGGCATCCAAAGACTCTCAACCTTCTGAGAGAAGAAATTCCTCCTCATCTCAGTCTTAAATTGGTGCACCTTTATTCTGAGACTATACCACCTGGTCCCAGACTCTCCCACGAGTCAAACCCCTTTAAGAATTCTGTATGTTTCAATGAGATCACCTCTCATACTTCTAGACTGCAGGGTGTACAGTCCAAACTTGTTTAGCTTTTGTTCATGGACAATCCCTCCATACCAGGGATCATCCAAGTGAACTAACTCCAATGAAATGATATCTTTCCTTAAATGAGGGACCAAACTGCCCACAGTACTCCAGATGTGGTCTCACAGTATCCTGTACAGATGCAGTAAGACTCCCCGACTCTTACACTCCAACCCCCTTGAAATAGGGGCCAACATTCCATTACCCTTCCTGATTCCCTGCTGCTCCCTGGGTGCGAGCTTTCTGTGTTTTGTGCACAGGATCCCCAAGTCCCTTTGTGTAGCAGCTTTCTCTCCATTTCAATAATATTCTGTTCTTTTCTTCTCCCTTCCAAAATGAACAACTTCACATTTTCTCACATTGTATTCCAACTTTTTTCCCACTTCCTTAACCTATCGCTGTGTAAACTGTCTGTCATCCTCACACTATCTGCTTTTCCACCTATTTCTACATTGACTGCGAATCTGCACAGAGTACATTTACTTCCTTCAAGTAACTAATGTAATATTGTGAATGGTAGCGGTCCCAGCACTGATCCCTGTGGAAGCCCACTGACCATTACCCTAAAAAAGAACCGCTTACCCCCACTTACTGCCTGTTAGTTAATTCTCTATCAACGCCAATAACACTACCTTCAACATCGTGGACTCATGACTTAGTGCTAAAGTCAAGCCAAAGAAAAATTAGAGACAACAAAGTGTGAAGCTAGATGAACACAGCAGGCCAAGCAGCATCTCAGGAGCACAAAAGCTGACGTTTCGGGCTTAGACCCTTCATCAGAGAGGATGCTCCTGAGATGCTGCTTGGCCTGCTGTGTTCATCCAGCTTCACACTTTGTAATCTTGGATTCTCCAGCATCTGCAGTTCCCATTATCTCTGATACAATTTTAACCTCACTGCAAAGCCTCTTCCAGGAATGCCTAACCTGAAGAAGTTACGCTCTTCCCTCTGGACCAACCTCAGGGAATCTCTCTCCCACTGCAACTCTCTTGTAATCTCCGCCTCCCCCTCACTCCCTATTTATTCCAGAACCCTCTCCCCATCCCCCTCTCTGATGAAGGGTCTAGGCCCGAAACGTCAGCTTTTGTGCTCCTGAGATGCTGCTTAGCCTGCTGTGTTCATCCAGCTCCACACTTTGTTATCTATTGTCCAGATCTTGTTGCATTTGGACATGGACTGTTTCAGTATCTGAGGAGTCGCGAATGGTGCTGAACATTGTGTTGCCATCGGCAAACATCCCCACTTCTGACCTTATGAAGGAGGGAAGGTCATTGATGAAGCAGCTTGTGTCTTGTGATGAAGCATGTTTGTGTCTAAGACACTACCCTGAGGAGCTACTGCAGAGATGTCCTGGAGATGAAATGACTGACCCCCAACAGCCATTTTTGTATAAAGGTGACATCCTGGAGATGCTTGAAATCTGAAAGCATAGAATCCCTGTGGTGTGGAAGCAGGCCATTTGCCCCATCAAGTCCACACCAGCCTCTAAAGAGTGTCCCATGCAGCCCCACCCTCCTCTGTAACTCTGCATTTCCCGTGGAAAAATCCGCCTAATCAGCACATCTTTGGACTGTGGGAGGAAACCCACGCAGACACATGGAGAATGTGCAAACTCCACACAGTCATCCGAGGGGGGAATTGAACCTGGGTCCCTGACACTGTGAGGCAGCAGTGCTCACCACTGAGCCACCGTGCCACCCCAATCAAATCACAACAGGAAGAGCTGGGGAAAGCTCAGCAAATCTGGCAGCACCTGTGGAGGGAGAAACAGAGATGGCGGGTGGAACGCTATCAGGGTGTGTTCAACATGGGCCATGGAGAGATCTGTGGCAGTAATTGACGAGAAACCCCCGTGAGGCTGGTCCCAAATTGGGAGCAACTCGCTGCGTCTTTTATACATTTGCCAAATGGCTAGTTTCTCACTCAGCAACAGCAAGCTGCCAATTAAAGGGGATTGATGGCCTGATAGGGGCCTTCGCAATGGTCCAATTGCCTCATAAATATTCAAGGTGTAGAGCTGGATGAACACAGCAGGCCGAGCAGCATCGGGGGAGCAGGAAAGCTGCCTAGGCCCTTCTTCAGAAAATGAAAAAGAAGAAGGATGAAGAAGGGTCTAGGCCTGAAACGTCAGCTTTCCTGCTCCTCTGACGCTGCTTGTCCTGCTGTGTTCATCCAGCTCTACACCTTGTTATCTCAGATTCTCCAGCATCGGCAGTTCCTACTATCTCATAAATATTCAATTTGTGTTTTATAAAACGCAGCAAACAAGCTCAACATTGAGAAATGTCAATATGGAACTTGGAGAAAACAGAGAGAGAGAGAAAATAAACTACAGGGGCAAACAAGCGAGGAATGTACAAAGAGACAAGAAGATCTCCTTTAAATAAATAAAAGGGGGAGAACGTGTCAAAGTGAGCATAGGTCCCTTAGAAAATGAATCTGGGGAGATAGTTTTGGGTAACAAGGAAATGGCAGAAGAGTTGAAATGAGACAAGGTGTACAGCTGGATGAACACAGCAGGTCTAGGCCCGAAACGTTAGCTTTCCTGCTCCTCTGATGCTGCTTGTCCTGCTGTGTTCATCCAGCTCTATACCTTGTTATATTAGATTCTCCAGCATCTGCAGTTCCTACTATCTCTGAAAGAGTTTAAATGATATTTTGCATCAGTCTTTACAGTGTAAGATGCTGAGAACATTCCATAACACCAAAGAATACAGGGGAGGGTCGCCCCCCCCCCTCCCTTGACCTGTCTGTCCTCCCTGGACTGACCTATCCCCTCCCCACCTCCCCCCATACTCTCCTCTCCACCTATCGTCTCCTCTATCCATCTTCGGTTCGCACCCCCCCCATTTATTCCAGAACCCTCTCCCTATCCCCCTCTCTGATGAAGGGTCTAGGCCCGAAACGTCAGCTTTTGTGCTCCTAAGATGCTTCTTGGCCTGCTGTGTTCATCCAGCCTCACACTTTGTTATCTCGGATTCTCCAGCATCTGCAGTTCCCATTATCTCCAATCATCAGCATCACTAATGTCTTGTCAGACAAATTAATGGGGCTAAAGGCTTACTGGTGTCCAGGTCCTGATAGCTTGATTCCCCTAGATTCTGAAAGAGGTAGCTGCAGAGATCATGGATGCACTGGTTGTAATCTTCCAAAAAATCTGGAGAAGTACCAGAGGATTGGACAACTGTCAGAGTGTCACCTCTGATCAAAAAAAGAGGGAGCCAAGAACCAGGTAGCTGTAGGCTGAGATAACGCAGTGTGGAGCTGGAGGATCACAGCACGCCAGGCAGCATCAGAGGAGCAGGAAAGCTGACGTTCCTTCAGAAATCTACTCACCCTACCATTTCTGAAGAAGGATCCCAGCTTGAAACGTCAGCTTTCCTGCTCCTCTGATGCTGCCTGGCCTGCTGTGTTCCTCCAGCTCCACACCGTGTTATCTCTGACTCCAGTATCTGCAGCTCTTGATATCTCTAACTTTTGGCCAATTAGCCTAACTTCTAATATTCAAAACATATTGGAAGCAAATATTAAATAATGGCACTGGCATCAGATCAGCATGACTTTGCCTGGTCCTGGCAGTATCTTGTCAAGTGGTCCCAGATCAATACGGTTCTGGCATTGTTGAAGCACTGTTGCATCTTTTGACATAGAAGAGTTCAAGAGTCCAAGTTTTCCAACATAATCTTCTAACAACCTGTTTTTGTACTTGTAGCTTATTCAAGTCTCACCCACCAACTCTATTTTCCTTGGTGGTCATAACTGGATTCCCAATTTCTGGATCAATCTATCCACGCTTTGCATGGAAGAATAGAGGGAAGGAGAGCGGCGATCTAATCGAGGTTTATAAAATGATAAGCGGTACAGGTAAGGCAGGTGTCATGTCCCTGAGGCGCAGCATTTTGACACTATGGGGCATACTTTTAAGGTGAGAGGAGAAAGATTTTTAAAAAGGCATGAGGGGCATTTTTTTTTGAGAGTCATTTGTGTGTGGAATGAACTGCCAGAGGAAGTGGTGGATATAAGCTCAGTTACAACTTTTAAGAGACCCTTTGGGTAAGTATATGAATTGGAAAGGTTTGGAGAGATATGGGCCAGGAGCAGGCAGGTGGGACTAGTTTAGTTTGGGATTATGGTCGGTATGAACTGGTTGGATCGGAGGGTCTGTTTCCGTTCTGTATGACTCGATGGTTAGCAAGGAGGTATAGAATTGCTACAGAGTGGAAACAGGCCATTTAGTCCATCAAGTCCATGTTGACTCTCCAAAGAGCATTCACCCTACCTTATTCCTGTAACCCTGCATTTCTCAAGGCTAATCCATCTATCCTGCACAATTTCCCATTTCCAATCCACCTAACCTGCACACCGTTGGACTATGGGAGGAAACTGGAGCACAGATGCGAGGACAGCGTGCAAACTCCACACAGACAGTCACCCGAGGCTGGAATTGAGCCCAGGTCCCTGGTGTTGTGAGGCAGCAGTGTTAACCGCTGAGCCACCAAAAATTGCAGAAACGCATGAAAAATCATGATCTAATCAAGCAGAGTCAGCATGGCTTCATAAAATGGATTTTGCGTCTAAAGTCTTAACCAGAATAGATAAAGAGGTACCAATAGATGTAATGTATGTGGATTTCCATAAGATATTTAACAAGATACCTCACAAAAGGTGAAGTCATGAGATAGGAACCCACAGTGTTGGGGCTATGACACGGATAGAGACTTGGCTGAAGGGCAGGAAACAGCGTGTGGGTATAAGGGGTTCTTTTTCAGGTTGGCAACCTGTGACCAGTGGTGTCCCACAGGGATCAGTGCTGGTTCTGCAACTGCTGACGATATACATTAATGATTTGGAGGGAGGAAGTGAATGTACTGGAGACAAACTTGCAGATGACACAAAAATAGGCGAAAGGCGACACAGTGTGGAGCTGGAAGAACACAGCAGGCAAAAAAGAGAAGCTGTGAGAGAGGGAAATCATTTACAGAGAGAAATTGATAGGTTAAGTAAGCGGATAAAAACTAGGCAAATGAAGTATAAAGTGGGAAAGTGTGAAATTGCTCATTTTGGAAGGGAGAACAGAAGTAAAGAATACTATTTAAATGGAGAGAAACTGCAGAAAGCTGTAACACAAAGGGGACTCAGGGGGACTTGCGCATGAAACACAGAAAGCTAGCACACAGGGAGCAGCAGGGCATCAGGAAGGGTAATGGGATGTTGGCACTTATTTCAAGGGGGTTAGAGTATAAGAGTAGGGAAATCTTAACGCACTAGCACAAGGTACTGGTGAGACCACACTGGAGTACTGTCAGCAGTTTGGTCCCTCATTTCAGGAAAGATTTTTCATTGGACGCAGTTCAGAGAAGGTTCACTAGGATGATCCATGTCTGATGGGGAAGTTCCATGAAGCCTGGGTTTGCAAACTCCAGCTACATTTTGCTTGCAAACATTTCTTCACTTTTACACCATGCAGATTTATGCATTAGATATGGTCAGAGGCAGATTGCACTGTCCAACTGGCGCTAGATCAATGAACATTGGCATCACAGCGATGCAGGAATCAGCAGCATTCATGTAAAAGGAGGTTTCAGCCAGGTAAAAGTGAGATTACCCCTCATGGGAGAGTCTAGGACCAGGAGCACAGTCTCAGAATAAAGGGGCATCAATTTAAAATTGAGATGAGGAGGAATGCCTTGTCTCAGAGGGTTGTGAGTCTTTGGAATTCCTTGCCATAGAGAGCTGTGGGGGTGGGAGGGGGGTGTGGGGTGGTGCACAGTCCTTCTGTATATCTAAGGCTGAGATAAATAGATTCCTGATCAGTCGGGAATCAAGGCTCATCTGGAAAGGGCAGGAAAGTGGATGTGAGGAATGTCAGATCAGCCACCATCCTATTGAATGGTGCAGCAGGCTCGATGGGCTGAATGCCCTGCTCCTGTTCCTATTTTTATGGTCTAATAGTTTCATGTGTTGTCATGGGATCATGCCATGTGTGAATTGTGCATAGTGTCAAAGAATAATACATCACAGAAACAGACCCTTCGGCCCAACTTGTCCATGCCGACCAGGTTTTCTAAACTGAGTTGGTCCCATCTGCCTGCGTTTGGCCCATTTCCTTCTAAACCTTTCCTATCTACATACTTACTCAGATATGTTTTGAATGCTGTAAGTGTACCAGCCTCCACCACTTCCTCTGGCAGCTCGTTCCATACACGCACCACCCTCTGCGTGAAAAAGTTACCCCTTAGGTCCCTTCTAAATCTTTCCCCTCTCACCTTAAACCTATGGTCTAGGCCCGAAACGTCAGCTTCCCTGCTCCTCTGATGCTGCTTGGCCTGCTGTGTTCATCCAGCTCTACACCTTGTTATATTAGATTCTCCAGCATCTGCAGTTCCCACTATCCCTCTAGTTTTGGACTCCTTTACCCTGGGGAAAGAGACCTTGTCTAAATGCCCTATGCATGCCCCTCAAGGTTTTACAAACTTCTATATGGGCACATGATGCTTAAGAAGCACTCAATTGGCGGAAAAGTAGATTGGGATGTCCTGAAGCTGCAAAAGCGGCGAATGAAATGCGGGACTCTCTTTCGGTGGCAGAGGAGGGTGAAGCGAACTTCCGATAGAGAATTTTAAATTCACGTGGGGGGGAGGCGGTTTGAGTCAGCCTGACTGTTGGAGATGGAGGGAGATGGAGATCTCCTCCTGCGTTGAGTAGCCCGAACATCAAAGGCACACTCCCAAACCCAAGAGCAGGAGGCTCTGTAAGGCGCATATCTGTGTGGTCGTAAGCTACATTGTCACCCTGACACAGCTTTTGTTTTCACAGTCTGTCTCTTTGTGAGGGACGTTAAGCTTCTAATTAGAACACAGTCTTTCAGAACAAACACATCGCACAGACTCACTGGCTACAATTAGCACAAACTGATTAAGGGCCTCGGATATTTAATTAGTCCGTGTACGCAGTCAAGCACACGCACACAATAGACCTGTGACAGTGAAAGAGTGTGGGTGGTGCGGTGGGGTGGGGAGGGGAACTCTATGTGGGCACTTCACTGCTTTGTGTCCCACACTCTCCTGCCTGTCTCGGGTCACCGCAGACACAGCCGCCAAAACGGGGAACCAAAAAGAGGGGAAAAAGACATTACTGCACCGCCCAGTCGCAAACCATTTCCATTCCCTCTCCCATTCCTCAGACGACATGTCCATCATGGGCCTCCTGCAGTGCCACAATGATGCCACCCGAAGGTTGCAGGAACAGCAACTCATATTCCGCTTGGGAACCCTGCAGCCCAATGGTATCAATGTGGACTTCACCAGCTTCAAAATCTCCCCTTCCCCCACTGCATCCCAAAACCAGCCCAGTTCGTTCCCCCCTCCCCCCCCCACTGCACCACACAACCAGCCCAGCTCTCCCCCCCATCCACTGCATCCCAAAACCAGTCCAACCTGTCTCTGCCTCCCTAACCTGTTCTTCCTCCCACCCATCCCTTCCTCCCACCCCAAGCCGCACCTCCATTTCCTACCTACTAACCTCATCCTGCCCCCTTGACCTGTCCGTCTTCCCTGGACTGACCTATCCCCTCCGTACCTCCCCACCTATACTCTCCTCTCCACCTATCTTCTTTTCTCTCCATCTTCGGTCCGCCTCCCCCTCTCTCCCTATTTATTCCAGTTCCCTCTCCCCATCCCCCTCTCTGATGAAGGGTCTAGGCCCGAAACGTCAGCTTTTGTGCTCCTGAGATGCTGCTTGGCCTGCTGTGTTCATCCAGCTCCACACGTTGTTATCTTATATTAACACACAGAAGCCGACTCCTGCTATAAGCAGGATGCTGGAGAATAGGCCCACACCAGTCACCATGGTAACAGCACAATGCTAGGCCGAATCTTTAGCCCAGTATGGGTACATGGAGGGAGGCCCCAGGGATAGGACTGTCCATTAATACGCACACACACACTCACATACAATCACCTACACACACACAGTCACACACACACAGTCACAGTCACACACACACACATACACACACACACAGAGTCACACACACACATGCAGAGTTACATACACACTCACACACACACAATCTCATGCATGCACGCACACACACACACACACACACACACACACACACACACACACACACACACACACACAGACACAAAACACAGGCACACCATTTTCTAGCCACAAGTCAGGAATGTAATGGAATATTCCCCATTTGCCTGGATGGATGCAGCTCCAAACAATAGATTAAGACCTAAAGAAAGAGGGAAGCTCTGAAAGATTCTGTTTTAAAATAAACCTGTTGGACTGTAAACCTGTCGTGTGATTTCTGGAACAGTCAAGAAGTTTGACACCATCCAGGACAAAGCGCTGCTTGATTGGTACCAGATCCACAAGCATCCCCTCCCTCCACCCCCAACACTCAGTGTGTACTGTCTACAAGATGCCCTGCAGCAATTTATCAAGGCTTCTTAGACAGCACCTCCCAATCCCAGGGTGGCACGGTGACTCAGTAGTCAGTGCTGCTGCATTACAGTGCCAGCGACCTGCGTCCAATTCCACCTCAGGTGACTGTCTGTGTGGAGCTTGTGTAGTCATCCTGTGCCTGCATGGGTTTCCTCTGGGTGCTTCCCTTTCCACTTGCAGTGCAAAGATGCACAGGGTAGGTGGACTGGCCATGAGATGCATGGTTACAGGGACACAGTCAGTGGTGGGTTTGGGTGGGATGCACTTCAGAGGGTCGGTGTGGACTTGATGGGCTGAATAGCCTGCTTCCATACTGTAGGAATTCTATGATCCCACAGCCTCCACCACCAAGAAGGACAAAGGCAGAAGATAATTGGGAATATCAAAACATTTCCAGTCTTTCCCATGTCCTGGGTTAAACTCCTGGAATTCCCTCTCTAACATCTCTCTGGGTGAACCTACAATGGACTGCAGCAGTTCAAGAATCCAGCTCACCACCAACTTCTCAAGGGCAATTAGGGACAGGTAATAAATGCTGGCCCCCACATCCCATAATCATACAGAAAGCACACGTACAATTTTGCAAATATTAACCACGTGTGTAAAGGCACCATTTCATTCCCTCAAAGATTCTCTGACACAGAAAAGTTTTTCATACAAATGTAAAAGGAGTTACATAACTTATGGAATTTACATTTTGCTAAATAAGTAATGAAATAATGAACATGCAAAAAGATTCCCTCAAGCAATAACAGTTATTCGCCTGAGTTTAAAAACTGAAGTGGTAATTAGATTGGAGGGGCAGAATGGTCTCTGCATGTTCCTGTGCACTATCTATGAGCTGTTTGTTCTTTTTTTATTAAATAGGTCACATATACTATATCTGTAGTTAATTTACTTCAAAGGCTAACTTTTTTTTGTACTTAGGTATGACTGGCAAAATCGGCTTTTATTTCCCATCCCTAATTGCCCCTGAACTGAGTGGCTTGCTCAGCTATTTCAGAGGGCAGTCAGCTACATTGCTGCGGGCCTGGAGTCACATGTAGTCACGTGTGCGTGCGTGTGTGTGGATGTGTATATGTGTGTGTGTGTGAGAGTGAGAATGTGTGTGTGTGTATATACATGTATGTATGTGTGAGTGAGAGAATGTCAGTGTATGTGTGTGTGTGTGTGTGTGTGTGTGTGTGTGTGTGTGTGCGCACGTGCATCTGCGTGTGAGTGCGTGTGCATGAAGCTGTGTGTGTGTGTGTGTGTGTGTGAATGTGTACATGTATATGTGTGTGTGTGTGTGAGTGTGTGTGAGAACAGGAAAAGGGACAGGAGATGGCCATTCACCAGATGGTCTTATACTACAATTCATGTTAGTTCTCACAGTCATCATTACTGAGATTAGCTTTATCTTCCAATTTATAAACAGAACTTCAATTCCACCCAATGCCATGGTGGGATTTGAACCCATGACCCCAGCGCATTAGCCTGGAACTTGGATGATGGGTTCAATGACATCATGACTACTTACCAAGCAATGGGTAAAGACTGGGAGAGTGGGCGTAATTGGGAAGTTCTCTAAAAGAGCCAGTGCAGACAGGATGGTTTGAATGGCTGTAAGATTCTGCACTTAGACAGTGCAGCTCCCAAATCACCATAAACCAGAAGGACAAAGGCAGCAGATATATGGAAGCAACACCACTAACAATTACTCACCATCCTAACTTGGAAATAGATCACTGTTCCTTCAGGGCCTTTTGTTCAAACATTTTGGAAAACCCTCCGTGATAGCACTGTGGATGTAACTACAGCTCAAGGCAGTTCTACATGTTTCTGTCCCTGACAGTATTGGAATAAGGGACCACAGCATAGTACTTATGGGGCTGACGTCCCATCTTCACATTCAGAATTTCCTCCATCATGTTGTGTCAACGAGTTACGTTAAGTCAGGATTTGAACTGATGTAGCAAGTCAAAACTGGGCATCCACGGGGCGCTGTGGGCCATCAATAGTAGTGGAATTGTATTCCAACACAGCATACAACTTACTACCCCAGCATATCCCCCACTCAATTCTTTTAAACTGAATGTAAAGCTCACTTTACTCTTTTAGACGCTGCCTTTACACTGACCCCATCAAACACTCTGAGGTCTGGTACAACATGGGGCTAGAATCAGAAAAAAGCTCCCTTGACACTATCTTCATCAAATGCTCCCAAGATAGAGGCAGAATAGGATTAGATGCAAAAAAGCTCTCTCTAGCCCTTTAAGCTGGAAGATTTCCCTACTGTTTTCAATGGCAAGTGAGACTTCTTCAATACTGTCCCTATCAAATACTCACAGGGCAGCAGGTTATCCCCGACTCTACCATCACCATCAAGCCAGGGGATCAGCCCTGGTTCAATGGAGAGTGCGGGAGGGCATGCCAGGAGCAGCACTGGGCATACCTGAAAATAAGGTGCCAACCTGGTGAAGCCAAACAGGACTACTTGCATGCCAAATAGCAAAAGCAGCAAGTGACAGACAGCACTGAGTGATCCCACAACCAATGATTCAGATCTAAGCTCTGCAGTCCTGCCACATCCAGTTGTGAATGATGGAGGACAATTAAACAACTCACTGGGGGAGGTGGCTCCACAGATACCCCCATCCTCAGTGATGGAAATGCTGAATACATCAGTGCAAAAGATAAGGCTGATGGTCTTGCAGAAATCTTCAGTCAGAAGTGCCCAGTGGTTGATCCTCTTTGGCCTTCCCCTGCATTCCAGGTATCAGTCTTCAGCCAATTTGATTCACTTCACATGATATCAAGTGACAGTCGGCAATAGTACTGAAGACAAGAACTCCGCTTGCCACTCCCCTAGCCAAACTTTTCCAGTACAGTTACAACACTGGGAATCATCCAACAATGTGGAAAGTTGCCCAGCTATGTCCTGTACATAGAAAGCAGGACCAATCCAGCCTGGCCAATTACTGCCCCATCAGTAAGGTGATGGAAGGTGTCAGTAACAGTGCTATCAAGCAGCACCTGCTCAGCAATAACCTGCTCAGTGATGCCCAGTTTGGGTTCTGCCAGGGCCACTCAGCTCCTGACCTCATTACAGCCTTGGTTCAAACATGGAGAAAAGAGCTGAATTCCAGAGGGTGAGGTAAAAGTGACAACCCTTGATATCAACGCTGCTTTTGACCGAGTGTGGCATCAAGGAGTCCTAACAAAATTGGAAATGGTGCAAATTAGAGGAAAAATTGCCCACTGGTTGGAGTCACACCTGACACATAGGAAAATGGTCGTGGTTGTTGGAGATCAGTCACCTCAGCTCCAGGACATCTCTGCCAGGAGTTGCTCAGGGTCATGTCCTGAGCCCAACCATCTTCAGCAGCTTCAAAAATGACCTGTCCTCCATTACAAGGGAGGATGCTTGCTGACGACTGCAAAATTTTCAGCACCATTCGCAACACGCCAGATTCTGAAGCAGCCTATGTCTTTATGCAGTAAGAGCTGGGTGATATCCACACTTGGGGTGATAAATGGCAAGCAACCTTTGTGCCACCATGTGATAAACAAGACAGAATGTAACCATCACCCCTTGATGTTCAATAGTATTAACATCATTGAATTCATTCCCCCACCTTGGCCAATCAGAGTCGAGCTGCCTGCTTCGAATGTTAACAAATTCTGACAGTTAGCTGTCAATCATCATAAACTGATGCATTTTGCATGCCAACTTCTCCACCAATCAATCAGAATTCACCTCGAACCAATCAGCTGTTATTTCCCTTTACATTGGTACATCGTTGCAAATTGTCCTGATCAGTGCAAGACAAAAAACATTCAGAAATGTCTTATTTTTCTAGAAATTCCTGAATTTTATACTACCAAAAGACTAAGATAAGCTGTCTTTAGTTGTCTTGATCAACAAATGAATCTTGAATTGTTCTCGATTTCTTTGGTGTAATTGTCTTACAACCTTTTACATTGGCATGTGAAGCTAGAGAGGCTCTCACAATTTACCTCATATCCAAAAGTATGAATAGTTCAGCACCCCCTCTATGTGGCTCTGTCTTGCTCAGACTGGGCTCTCCAATCCACATCGTTCAGATGCAACAGCACTAACAGCTCAGATAACGAGGTGTAGAGCTGGATGAACACAGCAGGCCAAGCAGCATCAGAGGAGCAGGAAAGGCCTAGACCCTTCTTCATAAATGGGGGAGGCAAGGGAGGTTCTGAAATAAATAGGGAGAGAGGAGGAGGCGGATAGAAGATGGACTGCAGTGGGAGAGAGATCCACTGAGGTTTTTTTTTCCGGAGGGAGGAGGGTAACTTCTTTAGGGTAGGCATCCTTAGAAGAGGCTTCACAGTGAGGTTAAAATTGTTTCAGAAATAGCAGGAACTGCCGATGCTGGAGAATCTGAGATAACAAGGTGTAGAGCTGGATGAACACAGCAGGCCAAGCAGCATCAGAGGAGCAGGAAAGCTGACGTTTCGGGCCTAAACCCTTGTTACACTGTCCATACACAGTTCAGTACAGAATCTAACCAGATCTTTCACACCGGTTTTGAGACTAGAAAATATAAAGTCTGACTGTGTAAATGTCAAACTGTCACACTGCAGAAGGATAATCCGATGATGTAATCATCTAAACTCTCAAATGCAGCTGGATTCCCCGATAAAGCAGAATGTTACATTTTACAAAAATTGTAGCAACATCCTGTAACTATTTCAAAATTCAATAGAAGATGTAACCAGGTTCTGTGACAGTGAGTAATCGATACAATGTACAATAACAACAAGAAAATTGTGAAACTCACTACATTACTGGCTGTAACACAGCCGTGTAACAATCTATAAATTGATCATCCAGAAGTTGTATAAACCCTGGACTTTTTCACATCACCTTTGACAGGGTATAACTGACACAGTTTTGCACAGAATGCACAGCCTTCGTCCAAATTTCTCTCTGCCTCTGAGTATTGACTAACTGCTGCCTGTTTCTGACAATGTCTGTATTATTTCCCAGCTCGATACTGCACCCAGTGCTATCTGCACACACTCACGGGATTTTCTGTGGCCACACAATGCTGCTGGATATTTTCTGCCCCTTGTAACTTCGCTCAGGACCAGACAAGCTGCGGTATAAATCTCCAGATAATAAATAACCGCACGACCAAACAGATGTGTGCACTTCCACAGACCTGGTGTACGTTATACTGGTGACTCGCCCTTGGCTATCCATTGCATTCATCCCTTTCTCTCTCCTCAAGCCCCCCCTCTGTCCTGTCTCCCCACCTCCCCCACATCTCTCTCCCTGTCCCCCTTCATTAGGTTTTCACAGCGATGTCTGCCCAAACTGACCTCTGTGACCAATTCCAAGAGACAAACATTCCCCAAAAGTCTTTAGCATATCAAAAGACCCCCCTCCAGTGTGACTGACAGCTTTTTGCTCCCAAAGGATGGGAAATGTTTAGAGAATTTTGTTTTCTTAAATTTTTTTTTCCCCCCTCTCTATAAAATATATCTTCAAACAGACAAAGGCAGCGACATGAGAGAATTGTGGGGGTGTAAGTCCCGAGTGAAAGGTCAGAGCTGGAGGGACTGAGCTTGTTCGCTGCAAGAACCAATTCTATGTTACTGCTGCCCGACTGAAGCTCCTTGTGTCAAGCTCCCGTTGCGTCATTTCTTCATTTAAAGGCTGAAATCAGACAACTGCAGCAAATGGGATGAGGGGGAGGCAGGTGGATGAGGAGAAACAGACAGTGAATGAGAATCAGAAGTGTTTCTGCACATAAGGAGGCCACTCAGTCCATCATGTACAGTATAAGGTAGGGCTGGAGATTAGATAGACTTTAGGATTAGGGGTAAAAGTTCGGCACAATATCGTGGGCCGAAGGGCCTGTACTGCGCTGTACAGTTCTACGATCCATGCTGACACTAGCTTGTTACATGAGCACCATTTACTTAGCGTCGGTATCTGCATTTCCCATACCCTTCCACATTATTTTTATCCAATTAATTATCCTAGGCCCTCTAGTTGATTTGATTCGATTTATTGTAGTCATAGGTACCGAAGTACACTGAAAAGCTTTGTTTAGTGAGCAGTACAGGCAGAATATAGCAAACAAATACATACAGATCATTGAGTGCTTAGACAGAGAGAGGCGTACAAGGTAATAACTTGTATGGAGGTAGTCAACGTTGGATTTGAAGTTGGGGAGTTTTGATCAAGCTTTGTATCTTCTGCCTGATGAAGAGGCTGGAAGAGAGCATTATTGGGGTGGGAGGAGTCTTTGAATGATGTTCCACCATACAATGAGATCATGGTTTACCTGTGGCCTAACTCCACGTTCCTGCCTTTGGTCCATTTCCCTTATTACTTTTGCTTAACAAAAAAAAACTATCTCAGATTTAAAGCATCCACTGCCATTTGCAGAAGAGAGTTTCAAACCTCTCTCACCCTTTGTGTCTAGAAATGCTTCCTAACATCTCTCCCGTACTGTCTGACACTCACTCTCAGAGCATGCCCCTTAGTTCTCGAATTCCCAAATAGTGGAAGTAGTTTATCTTTTTCAACCCTGTCTTTTCCCGTTAATGTCTCGAAGGTGTCAAGCAGATCTCATCTCAACCTTGTAAATTCTGGAGAAAACAGGCCTCATTTGTATAATGTCTCCTCATATCTTAAGCCCTGTAGAGCTAGTACCATTCTTGTAACCCGACACTGTGCTCTCTCCAAGGCTAATGTATCCTTTCTAAGGTGTGACGTTCAGATCTGTTGCCAGTGGTCGAAGTGGGTTCTAACCGGGCTTTTGTATAACTACAGCACATTATAAATGAGGCTGTCTTTTACCCTCCCTCTGCCCTCCCATATTAGAACGAGCCAGTATTCAGCTGTCCAAGATAATGAAGTATGGAGCTGCATGAACACAGCAGGCCAAGCAGCATCAGAGGAGCAGGAAAGCTGACGTTTCGGGCCAAGGGTCAGCTTTTGTGCTCCTGAGATGCTGCTTGGCCTGCTGTGTTCATCCAGCTCCACACTTTGTTATCTCGGATTCTCCAGCATCTGCAGTTCCCATTATCACTGTATTAAGCCGTCCTATCACTGTCCCACCCACAACCCCCATGCTTCTGGACTAGCAAGGAATTTGTTTTAAAATTCTCCCCCTTATTTTCAAATTCTTCCATGACTTCACCCCCTCCATATTTCTGTAATGTCTTGCAGCTCCTCACAACACTCTCAGATCCCTGTATTCCACCAATCTTGGTTTCTTAAACACCACTGACCCACTGCACCATTGGCGACTTCAGCTGACTGGGATCATAAGTGCTGGGATTTTTTTATCCATTCACAGGATCAAGGTGTTGCTGGCTATGGCAGCATTTATTGACCATCCCTAATTGCCCACAGGGCAGTTAAGAGTCAATAGTGCTGTGGGTCTGGAGTCACATGTACGCCAGATCAGGTAAGGATGGCAGATTTCTCTCCCTAAAAGACATTAGTGAACCACATGGGTTTTCCTGACAATCAACAATGGATTCATGGTCATTAGATTCTTAATTCCAGATTATTATTGAATTCAAATTTTGCCATCTGCCATGGCAGGATCTGAACCCAGGTCCCCAGAATATTGCATGGCTTTCTGGATTAATAGTCTTGTGAAAATACCATTAGGCTATCGCCCACCCTAAATTTGCTCCCTAAAACCTGTTCCCTTGCTCCCTAATTTTGTCTTTCTCACTCCCTTTCTAACTTTAAGACTCTTAAAAAAAATCACCGCTTTGAACCCTTGAGATGGTAGAAATTGGCCTTCTAATTTTGTCTTCTTAGAATCCCAACAGTGTGGAAGCAGGCCATTTGGCCCATCGAGTCCACACCAACCATCTGAGGTGTATCCCAACCAGACACTGCCGCTCCCCCCCAACCCCATTTCATCCCTGTAACCCTGCATTTCCCATGGCCAATGTACCTAACCTGCACTGTGGGAGGAAACTGGAGCACCCAGAGGAAACCCAGGCAGACACAGGGACAACATGCAAACTCCACACGAACTGTCGCCTGAGGGTGGAATTGAACCCGGAACAATTGTTGCCCATCCCAAATTTCACTTCAGTCTGGGTGGCTTGCGAGGCCATTTCAGAGGGCAGTTATGAGACAACCACATTGCCTTGGGTCTGGAGTCACATGGGTGCCAGACCAGGTGAGGACCAGGCAGATTTCCTTCCCGAAAGGACATTAGTGAACCAGGTGGGCAATCACACCCACTTCCTATGAAAGAAGATTTACAACCATTGAGGTACAGAGACTGATATGACATTGGACACACTGCAACCAATCTGTAAACAGCAAGCTCCCACAAACAGCAATGTGATCTCGATCAGATAATCAGAGGCACCGATTCTGAAGGGTAAATATTAGCCAGGATTCTGCAGAGACAGCATCAGCTCTGCATTGACACAGTGTCATGGGATGCCAAGAAGGCATCTCCAACTGCGCAGCAGTCCCTGTGGTAGCTATTTAAGGGTGGCAAGGTAGTCCTACAACCTGCAGCCTCAGAGGATTCAGTGCAATGCCCACTAAGCAACAGCTGACCCACAAAGCCCATGGCAAAGGGGCTGTGTCCTGTAATGTATATCCCCATTGAGGGGTCAAACAGACTGGTGGCTCAGGGAAAGGGAGAGGGTGAAATAAGTCCAGCAATCTTGGGTTTGAGAATCCACTGGAATGCTGGTGGAAAGGGGAAGGCTGAAGACCTTCCAGAACCTGAGGATGCGAGAGAGTGAGGGGGAAACAGCAAGTCAATAGAAGTCAGCTGTCAACTCCAAATCTGATGGCCCTGTGGTATTATCGCTTGGCTATTCATGTGTAAACACAGCTAGTATTCCGGGAACCCCGGTTCAAATCCCACCCCTGGTTGATGGTGGAATTTGATTCTAATAAAAGAAAAGTCTGGAATCAAGAAGACACTGATGTGCAGGAAACTATTGTTGTGGGGAGAAGATCCCATCCCGTGGCTCACTAATGCCCTTCGGGGAAGGAAATTTGCATTCCTTACCCAGTCTGGCCTACTTCAGACTCACAGCAATGTGACTCTGAACTGCCCTCTGAAATGGCCCTAGCAAGCCACTCAGACTGAAGGGCAGTTAGGGACAGGCAATAAATGCTGGCCAGCCAGCAGTGCCTATGTCCCATGAGTGACTAAACCAAAAAGAGGCTGCAGACAGAAGGAGTAAGGGGAGGGAGAGACCGAATTTGGCACGGTGGCCTCAGTGGTTAGCACTGCTGCTTCACAACAGCAGGGACCTGGGTTCAGTTCCACCCGCAGCCAAATGTCTGTGTGAAGTTTGCATGTTGTCTGTGTGGGTTTCCTCTCACAGTCTGAAGAAGTGCACGTTGGCCAGAATGGCTGCGAGAAATTGCCCCGTGAAATGGGGCAGGTAGTGTCCTTTGGAGGGCTGGTGTGGACTCAATGGGCCAAATGGCCTGTTTTCACACTGTGCGACTCTATGATTAAACTCTCTCTATTTTTAGAGGAAACAGGCTGCAGCTTCTCTCAAATCTCCTTAACAAGGGCAAAAATAAAGCTCCAGCTTCAATTTGGAGCTGTCAGCCTATGAAGCTGCACCACCTGACCTTTTAACCCCTCTCCACTGGCTCCTCAGCAGGTCATCATGTCTCTCCAAAGCCTTTGTTAACATGCTCACTATTCAGTTTTTTGTTCAGGATAAGCCTCTCCATCTTCCCTGCCCCCACGCTTCCAAAGGCATTATGTCTTAAAATGACACACGGCCAGCAACACTAAAAGATTATTTTTGGACTCAAATACAGACCATGTCCTTTTCTTTTATTTAGAGCGATGATTTCCCTCTGCATCTTGCTGTGCCTCTCGGAGTACAGTCTCACTACAACTGACGAGGCCAGCGTTTTGCACTGAGTACAGAAATAAAACAGGGGGATGATCATGGGCAATGATCAGGAACTCCCACCCGCACCCAACGCCCACTCCCCCAACCCCCGATTCTGTTGTTGCTCGGAGGGGTGCGTGGTGTGACAAAGAACTCAGAACCCGAGCAGAACGTAGCCGTGTCCAGCTGTTTCAGCGAACAGTCCCATTTCAGACCCTTTGTACCTCACACGGGGTCCAGGTGGGATCTGCACGTGAAACTTTCCTGTTATTTTAAATCTCGTGTGGGTGTGCTGACATCACTGGGAAAGATCAGCATTGTGGTCCATTCAAACTCCACCAACAATCCGCTTGATTGAGAAATCCCCGCGGCCCCTCTGCTTATAGACTTTGTGAGCCTGCTACTGCCCAGTGGCAAAAGCACTCAAAGTCTACCCCCTTAGTCCTGCTGCCTCAGGGAGTGCTGCCCTGTTGGAGATCCCTGCTTGTGAATGAAATGTTAAACCGAGATTACAGCTCCCATGGTGCTACCTCGATGCAGAGCTGGCACTCTCTCTGCAGATTACTGGCTAGTACTTATTCTTCAGTCAGAAGCATAAGACCATAAGACAAAGGAGCAGAAATTAGGCCACTCGGCCCATCGAGTCTGTTCCGCCATTCAATTTGGCTGATACGTTCCTCAACACCATTCTCCCACTTTCTCCCCGTAACCCTTGATCCCCTTGATAATCAAGAGCCTATCTATCTCAGTCTTAAATGTACTCAATGACCTGGCCTCCATAGTTTTCTGTGATGGTGAATTCCATAGATTCACCACCCTCTGGCTGAAGAAGTTTCTCTTTAGCACCGCTCTAAAGCAGCACCTGTCATAATCTGATTGCTATCATGTTGCTGTTTTTGGGGACCTTGCTGAGTGCAAATTGGCTGCTGTATGCCCATCATCCGAACACTCACTGTGTTTCGAAAGTACCTCATAGGCCGTTAAAGTAAAGATCTTTCATCAGAAATGGGGGAATCTTGTAAAAGGATTCCCCTCGTCCTCACATACCAACCCACCAACCTCCGGACCCAACGCATCATCCTCCGACACTTCCGCCATCTACAATCCGACCCCACCACCACAGACATTTTTCTATCCCCACCCTTGTCTGCTTTCTGGAGGGACTCCCTTGTCCGCTCTACACTCCCCTCCAGCCCCACCACATCCGACACTTTCCCCTGCAACCGCAGGAAGTGCTACACTTGCCCCCACACCTCCTCCCTCACCCCCATCCCAGGCCCCAAGATGACTTTCCTCATCAAGCAGAGGTTCACCTGCACATCTGCCAATGTGGTATACTGTATCCACTGTACCCGGTGTGGCTTCCTCTACATTGGGGAAACCATACGGAGGCTTGGGGATTGCTTTGTAGAACACCTCCGCTTGGTTCGCAATAAGCAACTGCACCTCCCGGTCGTGAACTATTTCAACTCCCCCTCCCATTCTTTAGACGACATGTCCATCATGGGCCTCCCTGCAGCCATAATGATGCCACCCGAAGGTTGCAGGAACAGCAACTCATATTCCGCTTGGGAACCCTGCAGCTCAATGATATCGATGTGGACTTCACAAACTTCAAAATCTCCCCTTCCCCCACCGCATCCCAAAACCAGCCCAACTCGTCCCTGCCTCCCTAATCTGCCCTTCCTCTCACCTATCCCATCCTCCCACCTCAAGCCGCACCCTCATCTCCTACATACTAACATCATCCTGCCCTCCTGATCTGTCCGTCCTCCCTGGACTGACCTATCCCCTCCCCACCTCTCCACCTACACTCACCTTTACTGGCTCCATCCCCGCCTCTTCAACTTGTCTGTCTCCTCTCCGCCTACGTTCTCCTCTATCCATCTTGGAATTATAATAAATAATCCTGGAATTCCCTCCCTAATGGCATTGTGGCTCAATCTATAGCACATATACTGCAGCGGTTCAAGAAGACAGCTCACCATCACCTTCTCAAGGGGCAACTAGGGACGGGCAATAAATGCTGGGCCCAGCCCATGATGCCCACATTCTAAACCCAAGTGCCTAATTGTGAAACACTTTTAGACATCTCGAGTCTTTGGAAAGACTCTGAAAATTGTAATCTTGCTAAATCTGGTTCGTAGGAAACAAGATGAATCTTTCTCACCAGAACACAGCAGATGGGTGAATGCAGCCAAGTGCCAACTTGGACGGTACCCAAATCACCGGCAAATCTCAGTCTCATATGAGACGCAAGCTCCCAAGTTAACACTGAGACTCCAACCACACGTGACAACTGTTTACTTCAAGAGGATGTGAAAGGCACCGAAATGCTACACAAGTTCACTGACGCATCTGCGGCACGAGGCCGAGCCAAGTGATCTGTGCACTGTCTCCTCTCTGGACTGGCTCCAGATACAAAAGTTCCAAGTCAGTCCATCAGACACAAATCATCACTGTCCAAACCAATAAATTTAGTGCCATTTGTCTGTACATTAGCGTGAGCAATCCTCTGTTTGCCAAGGAGCTGAGAGGGGCTGCCTTACGAGGAGAGATTGAGTAGCTTGGGACTATGCACATTGGAATTTTGAAGAATTGGACAGCGGGAGTCTTCTGGAAACATATAAAATTATGAAGGGAATAGATAAGACAGAAGCAGGGAGGTTGTTTCCATTGCTAAGTGAAACTAGGGGGCATGGACTCAATATAAAGGGGAGCAGATTTGGGACTGAGTTGAGGAGGAATTTCTTCACCCAAAGGGTTGTGAATCTGTGGAATTCCCTGCCCAGTGAAGCAGTTGAGGCTACCATGTGGAAAGATTATAAGGCAAAGATGGATAGATTTTTGAACAGTAAAGGAATTAAGGGTTACGGTGAGTGGATGTGTAAGTGGAGCTGAGTACACGAGAAGATCAGCCACGATCTTATTGAATGGTGTAGCAGGCGCGAAGGGCCAAATGGTCTCCTCCTGTTCCTATTTCTTATGTTCTTGTGTTATGTTCTCATTACCAGCCCAACCCCCATTTCTCATCCAGCACCTGCTGATTTCTGAGAGCATGGCTGTCCTGAGGCCAGCCAAAATATCAAACTATAAACCTGTCGTTCCTCCCCTGTGCCCTCTCTGTCTTGTGTCTGGATGAAAAGCTGCAAGAAAAGAAAGAAAAAATGCTTTTTTATAAAAATAAACACATGTGCCTACCACCCTAGGTCTTTTGGGATGTAACCAACAAAAGTGAGAGGTCAAGGAACTCTGAGAGGAACTTGCTGTTCAGAATTCTTGGACTTGATGTAAAATAACAAACCCTGGGCCTAATCAATTATTCTTCTGTGGTTGCCTAGTTGCGTGCTGGTCTTTGAGCCTTATTGCATACTTATTAATAATCAGGATGTGGGCATCATTGGCTGGGCCAGCATTTTTTGCCCATTCCTGTCTGCTCTGGAGAGCTGGCTTCTTGTACCATTCTGGTCAGTTTGTTCCAACATTGTGGTTCTCTGGATCATGTCAGAGGATCATAGAAGCGCACAAATGATGAGGCCCTTTGGCCCAACAGGTCTGTAATGCCAACAAAGAGTCAATCATTCATGAGGCTCTTCCTTTAAGAACATTATGAGAATAAGTCAAAATGTGCCCAACTTTAAGAAGAAGACAAACAAATGTTATTAGCCCCATGCTGCTTGTGAGTGCACCAGGTTCACAGTGTCACATCACAGTCCCCTGCCCATTCATACAATTAAATGTTAAACTATGGACAATGCATCCCTCACAACTCTTCGTGGACTGACTGTGCGAGATTCGAAGGTAAGAGGTAGAGAGACAGAGAAAAAGAGTGATCGAGAGAGACCAATAAAAGTGAATTCAAGAACTTTTGAGACATGCTGGCCGAAATAAATCAAGACGGTTCGAGAGATTGATTAGGAGTGATCAACTGAGAGAGATTGCAAGTAATAAAGTAAGGGCATTCATGATTGGTAGAGGGCATTTGAAAGAGATCGAGATCTTTTAAAGGAGATCAAGAAAGTGATTGAGAAGGTTTGAGAGAATTTGATGGAGATCACCAATGATCAAGAGAGATCACGACAGTTTGAGAGAGCTTGATCGAGATCATGAAGGATCAAGAGGGTTCGAGAGGGTTCAAGAGAGTTTGAGATTGATCAAGAGAGATTGAATGGTGAAGGTCAAGAGATTCTGAGAGCATTCAAGAACAAAGAACAAAGAACAAAGAAAATTACAGCACAGGAACAGGCCCTTCAGCCCTCCAAGCCTGCGCCAATTGAGATCCTCTGCCGAAACCTGTCATCTATTTTCTCAGGGTCTATATCCCTTTGGTCCCTGCCCATCCATGATTTATTTGTCCAGATACATCTTAAAAGACACTATCATGTCTGCGCCTACCACCTCCACTGGCAACGCGTTCCAGGCACCCACCACCCTCTGTGTAGAGAACGTTCCACGCATATCTCCCTTAAACTTTCCTCCTCTCACTTTGAACTCATGACCCCTAGTAATTGAGTCCTCCACTCTGGGAAAAAGCTTCTTGCTATCCACCCTGTCTATACCCCTCATGATTTTTTAGACCCCAATAAGGTCCCCCCTCAATCTCTGTCTTTCTAATGAAAATAATCCTAATCTATTCAACCTCTCTTCATAGCTAGCACCCTCCATACCAGGCAACATCCTGGTGAACCTCCTCTGCACCCTCTCCAAAGCATCCACATCCTTTTGGTAATGTGGCGACCAGAACTGTACACAGTACTCCAAATGTGGCCGAACCAAAGTCCTATACAACTGCAACATGACCTGCCAACTCTTGTACTCAATACCCCACCCAATGAAGGAAAGCATGCCATATGCCTTCTCGACCACCCTATTGACCTGCGTTGTCACCTTCAGGGAACAATGGACCTGAACACCCAGATCTCTCTGTTCATCAATTTTCCCTAGGACTTTTCCATTTACTGTATAGTTCGCTCTTGAATTTGATCTTCCAAAATGCATCACCTTGCATTTGCCCAGATTGAACGCCATCTGCCATTTATCTGCCCAATTCTCCAGTCTATCTATATTCTGCTGTAATCTCCGACAGTCCCCTTCACTATCAGCTACTCCACCAATCTTAGTGTCATCTGCAAACTTGCTGATCAGACCACCTACACCTTCCTCCAGATCATTTACATATATCACAAACAACAGTGGTCCCAGCACAGATCCCTGTGGAACACCACTGATCACAGGTCTCCAATTTGAGAAACTCCCTTCTACTACTACCCTCTATCTCCTGTTGCCCAGCCAGTTTTTTATCCATCTAGCTAGCACACCCTGGACCCCATGTGACTTCACTTTCTCCATTAGCCTGCCATGGGGAACCTTATCAAACGCCTTCAAGTCCATGCGTATGACATCTATAGCCTTCCCCTCACCAATCAACTTTGTCACATCCTCAAAGAATTCTATTAAGGTGGTAAGACATGACCTTCCCTGTACAAAACCATGTTGTCTATCACCGATAAGCCCATTTTCTTCCAAATGGGAATAGATCCTATCCATATCTTTTCAAGAGAGATCGATTGAGAGACATTGACAGGATTCACCCAAGACCAAGAATGACTGGGAGAAATTGAGAAAGAGACACATACAGGTTTGGAAGGATGAAGGCATGAGGGAGTAGGGTAACCAACTCTTATAACTGCAGGACTGGGATGCTGTGGGGTGATGGGGGTGGAAGAGGGTCTTTGCAGGTGACTGAACTTGCAGTCCTGCTCTCAACGTTTGACTGAGAGTCCCAGGATCAAAGACGGGATAAAAGCTGACCCTTAAAGAAATGGAGGGGAAACAATCAGAATATTGGACAATTGCAGAAAATATTGGGAGAACTGTTCCCCCTCGTGGGGGAGACAGAGACAGACAGGCAGGTTTGCCTTTCTATACTGACTGTCACATTATCAGGTCATTCCAATGTGTGTTATAACCAACAAAATACCATTGAAATGAATTCAAGCAATTACACTACCTTTCAGAAAAGTTTTTAGATTTCAGTCTTGTATTAAATCATCAGAACTGGAAGAATTGCCATTCGATTACTGGACCTTGTGAGGTTCCTGAACCACATGCAAGACTGAATGAGGGGCCACAGGAAATGGGTTTCCATGCCATTTGTTAGGATAGTGATCAAAATGGACCATTGGTTTTTCAAATTCTATCATTTGTTATTAATGCTTAGGCCGTGCATGGACTGAAACGGTTTGACGGAGGAAATGCACAGAATTTAAATTGCCACAGCTATCAGTGAGCCACAAAGATTCATGAAACCAAGCAACATGGGATAAATGAAATCATCTGAACTGCAATTAACGTTTTTATCACAGGATTCAGCAAACAGTCCACCTAGTCAGGCATGAAGGAAGCCTTCTGTCTTATTTTGATTTACACCTGTAAGATAGGTTTAACATATCGGAAAAGAAAGCTATCACTCACAAATATCAAGTTGAGAAACAATGAACGGAAATACACAAACCAGACTGTATTTCAAGGATCTGCTTTTGGTCAGAGTAGGGGTGATGTTGGAGCAGAAGCAGGCCATTCAGCCCATCAAAATTGCTCCATCACTCAATGAGATCATGATTGATCTGATCATCCACAACTCCACTTCCCTGCCCTTTCCCCATAACCCTTGATCTCCTGATTAATTAAAAATCTGTCTGTCTCAGTCTTGAACAAACTTAATGAGCCAGCATCTGTGGAAAATAATTTTACAGATGCTCTACCCTCTGACAGAAGAAATTCCTTCTCATCTCAGACATAAATGTGTGGTCCCTTATTCTGAGATGATGCAGTTTGGTCCTAGGCTCTCCCTCAAGGGGGAAACAACTTCTCTGCATTTCAAAGGACAAAGCATCTGGTAACACCGCAAGTAGGAGAGAAACATTTGATATATAAAGAACTTACGGGTGGCACGCTGGCTCAGCGATTAGCAAAACTGCCTCACAGCGCCAGGGGCCTGCGTTCAATTCCACCCTCGGGCGACCATCTGTGTGGAGTTTGCACATTCTCCCCGTGTCTGCGTGGGTTTCCCCCAGGTGCTCTGGTTTCCTCCTACAGTCTAAAGGTGTGCAGGTTAGGGTGGATTGGCGATGCTAAGTAGCCTGAAGTGTTCAGGGATGTGTAGAATGGATGGGTTATAGGGAGGCTGGGTTGGTGTGGACTTGTTAGGCTTGAGGGCCTGTTTCCACACTGTAGGGGTTCTATGATTAAAGAGATCTAAAATATTTACGATTACTGTAGATACAGGAAGTCAAGTAAATAACCATGGTCTCAGGTTAAATACTTGTATCAGAGATAATGGGAACTGCAGATGCTGGAGAATTCCAAGATAATGAAATGTGAGGCTGGATGAACACAGCAGGCCAAGCAGCATCTCAGGAGCACAAAAGCTGACGTTTCGGGCCTAGACCCTTCATCAGAGATGGGGATGGGGAGAGGGAACTGGAATAAATAGGGAGAGAGGGGGAGGCGGACCGAAGATGGAGAGTAAAGAAGATAGGTGGAGAGAGTATAGGTGGGGAGGTAGGGAGGGGATAGGTCAGTCCAGGGAAGACGGACAGGTCAAGGAGGTGGGATGAGGTTAGTAGGTAGCTGGGGGTGCGGCTTGGGGTGGGAGGAAGGGATGGGTGACATTTTATTATCTTTAAATACGTGTATGTGTTTTTGCTTTGATACTGTGTGCTAATTAATTTGAAGTGGTTTAGCAGAGAATGAAATTGCAAACCTCAGTGCAAGCTGGAAGAACATCACCTCATTTTCCGCTTGGGAACTTTACAGCCTTCTGGACTCCCTATCAACTTCAACAGTTCTAGAGCTTGAGCGCTTTCTTTTTTTCCTTTATTCATTCACAGGATGAGGGCAACATCGGCTACACCAGCATTTAGTGCCCATCCCTAACTGCCCAGAGGGCAGTTAAGAGGCAACCACATTGCTGTGGGTCTGAAGTCACGTGTAGGCCAGACCAGGTAAGGGTGGCAGGTTCCTTCCTTAAAAGGCGTTAGTGAACCAGATGGGTTCTCCCATGTCCTTACTGAAACCATCACAACACCAGGCATTGTTATCACATGGGCTGTAACCACACACAACCCACTGTCAGCTACTAATGGTCTCCATTAGCAGTGATGCATCCCCCCAGGCTGATCGTTATCTGTTCCTTTGTCTGTCCAACTCTTTTTCTTTCTCCATCTCTGGCTACCATTTACCCCTCCCTCACCTTCCCCCGACACCATCATCTGCATAAATACTTACCTTTTCCTAGCTACTAAAACTTCTGAATAAGGGTCACTGCACCTGAACCTCTGTTTTCCCTCCACAAACGCTGCCATACCTGCTGGGATTTTCCAGCAATTTCTGACTTCATTCCTGACTTCCAGCATCCACAGTTCTTTGGGTTTTATTGTTGTTTAATGAAATTGCTCTGTCTTTCCCTTTGGAAAATCTTGTTAATCCTCAGGCTGCAGGTATTTGGTTTATAAGATAATAAAGTGTGGAGCTGGATGAACACAGCAGGCCAAGCAGCATCTCAGGAGCACAAAAGCTGACATTTCAGGTCTTGACCCTTCATCAGAGAGGGGAATGGGGAGTGGGTTCTGAAATAAATAGGGAGAGAGAGGGAGGCAGACCGAAGATGGAGAGAAAAGAAGATAGGTGGAGAGGAGAGTATAAGTGGGGAGGTAGGGAGGGGATAGGTCAGTTCAGGGAGGACGGACAGGTCAAGGAGGCGGGATGAGGTTAGTAGGTAGGAAATGGAGGTGCGGCTTGAGGTGGGAGGAGGGGATGGGTGAGAGGAAGAACAGGTTAGGGAGGCGGGGACAAGCTGGGCTGGTTTTGGGATGCAGTGGGAGGAGGGGACGAGCTGGGCTGGTTGTGTGATGCAGTGGGGGGAGGGTACGATCTGGGCTGGTTTTGGGATGCAGTGGGGGAAGGGGAGATTTTGAAGCTGGTGAGGTCCACATTGATACCATTGGGCTGCAGGGTTCCCAAGCGGAATATGAGATGCTGTTCCTGCAACCTTCGGGTGGCATCATTGTGGCACTGCAGGAGGCCCAGGATGGACATGTCATCTAAAGAATGGGAGGGGGAGTTAAAATGGTTTGCAACTGGGAGGTGCAGTTGTTTATTGCGAACCGAGCAGAGGTGTTCTGCAAAGCGGTCCCCAAGCCTCCGCTTGATTTCCCCAATGTAGAGGATGCCACACCGGGTACAGAGGATGCAGTATACCACATTGGCAGATGTGCAGGTGAACATCTGCTTAATATGGAAAGTCATCTTGGGGCGTGGGATGGGGGTGAGGGAGGAGGTTTGGGGGGTCTAGGCCCGAAATGTCAGCTTTTGTGCTCCTAAGATGCTGCTTGGCCTGCTGTGTTCATCCAGCTCCACACTTTGTTATCTCAGATTCTCCAGCACCTGCAGTTCCCATTATCCCTGATCACAGGTATTTGGTTTATGCATTCTTTTCAGACAGAGGTAGGGATGTACACTAAATGTGAATGCAAACCTTTATTGTGGCCACTTAAGGAAATTGAAACGAAGGGAGCTGATTGAGCCTTCCTCGACGGGGCTGGGGTACGGGGAACATAATTGTTCTTCGGCCAGAAGTGACTGCTATTCATCCTGGCTTGAAGGACTACACAGATCATAGAGCTTGTGGCTGACATCCTGTCCCGACTGCATGCAGCAGACTCCCCGGAGGGACGCAGACCAGCCTGTGACTTCAGTGGATGTGGAAGCTGGGATAGTTCTCCTCAAGGCAGAGAAAGTTACGGGGAGATATGTCAGAGGCGTTTAAAATCATGAAGGGCTTGGATACAGCAAATGAGGAGAAATAGCTTTGAGTGGCAGGAAGACGGCTAACCAGAGGGACACAGGTAGAGTCATATAGCATGGAAACAGAACCTTCGGTCCAACTCGTCCGTGCTGACCAAGTTTCCCAAACTAAACTAGTCCCACTTGCCTGCGTTTGACCCATATCCTGTTAAACATTTCCTATTCATGTATCTGTCAAAGTGTCTTTTAAATGTTGTAACTGTACCTGTGTCTACTGCTTCCTCTGACAGTTCATTCCACGCATGGACTGCCCTTTGTGTGTAAAACTTGGCCCTCAAGTCCCTTTTAAATCTTTCCCCTCTCACCTTAAACTTATGCCCTCTAGTTTCAGACTCAGCCCACCCCAGGGAAAGGACTTTGGCTATTCACCATATCCATGCCCTTCACGGTTTTATAAACCTTTATAAGGTCTCCCTTCAGCTCCTGAAGCTCATGTTTAAAATAAATGGGTAAGGAACCAAAGAAGGATTGACGACTTTTAGTCTTTAACACAACCATGATGATCTCAATTGTGCTCCCTGACAGAATACTGAAAACAAAAATTGCTGAAGATTTAAAAAAGGTCAGGCAGCATCCATTGAGAGAGCGAAAGCAAACTAACCCTGGCACCTGAGATAACACGGTGTGGAGCTGGATGAACGCAGCAGGCCAAGCAGCATTAGAGGAGCAGGAAGGCTGACGTTTCAGGGAAGAAATGTTATATCACAACCAACACAAGGTTATTTGGTTTCAGTTAACATCTTGACACTGAATATTATGCCAATTAACGATGGCACAGTCTCAAAGTGCCGACAGCAAATAATCCTGAATCTTCCAGTTTTTTCTGGCTTTCCATTCCCTCCATGGCCTTGCTTTCTTCCTGTCAGTACAGTCCGCCAACCCTAATGAAGAGTCATCTAGACTCAAAACATTAGCTTGTTCTCTCTCCGTGGACGCTGCCAGACCCACAGTGATCTCCAGCCTTTGTCGTTTTCGGTACCGATTCCAGCACCTGCAGTAATTTGCTCCTCCAACCCTTTGTGATCTGTGCCCTCTTTCAATACACTCCACTCCTCCACCATTGGCAACCCTGCCTTCAGCCTCCCAGGGACCCGGTCACTCCAATTTGTTTCTTAAACGTCTTGGTTCTTTTGTCCTCTTTCAAGATGCTTCTTAAGCCCCCGGTGTTTGGCCAAGCTTTTATCTTAATATCACCTCATGCAACCCAGTGTCACTTTTCATTTAAGAACAGTCCTGCAAATTGGGTTGGGATATTGCACTGCATTAAAAGTGCTGAATAAATATGTTGTTGCTGCTTCTTTAACCTTCACTGCAGATGTACTAGAATTAGCCAAGCGGTGAGCTAAATATGCTCTAAAGCAGGCAACCATGGTATGATATTGAAAACAGAAATAGATTAGGACGCAAAAGGAATAGTTTTGCAATTGGGCAAATAATTTTTTCTGAGCTTCAAACCTCTTACAGTCTAGATTTTGCCTCAGGCTGTTTCTCAGACAGTCGGGCTTCGGCTGGGGTGGGGGTTGGTTTTGCGAAGCAATAGGTCATTAATTTGATGGTGAACTCTCCCTCCCCAGCAGACCCCCACAGCACCCTCCCCCCGCCACCAAAAGACCCCTCCCCACCCCTCCCAGGCCCTAAGCCACCTTTTGTCAGCTTCCCCTGAGACCTTGCTGTCTATTGTTTCGAGTCGAAAACCTCTCCAGACTCCGAGAGGGCCGGGGTTACTCCAGTGTGACGGGAGAGCCATTCAGACAAGCAGTGTTTTGAGACTGTTGAGACACAGCTGGCAGTTTGCACGGCCTCTGCTCGATCTTTCCAATTTTATCTTTTTGGTGAAAGCGCCGAGCAACAAGGTCCAAAATCCTACCATTTACCCTACTTTGGTGCAACTTATCAGCAAAACTGAAGGTGTTTCACACTTTTAGGCTTTCTCGGTGCCTGTACATCAGCTAACAAGAGATTGCCTAAAACAATCCATAAAGGATGCCTTCATTTTCAGACGGGTTTGTACAATGCTACTGGGTATCTATTTCTTAATAATAGCTACTAAATATTAAACAATGTAAAAAAGCGACATTTTCTTGTGTACACACAAACAGTTCGAATCCTGCTGGCTACAGAAGGCCAGGCGATACAAGCCACTAGAATGCAGTGGACAAAATCTTTCCTGAATGATTTTTACCAACACAATTCATTAAATAGAAAGAAAATTTCAACACTGTGGAGGGGGTGGGGGCTATATAAACTGCCACAAAAGGGAAAGGAAGCCAAGCAAATAAAGGAGAGAAAGAGGGGTGGGTCACAAAAGGTCACAACGAGAAGACAGGACTAGTGGATGGAGGTAAAGAAAACAACAAAGGGAAAAAAAAAGAGGAGAAGGGAAAGGCAGAGCAAGTCCAGATGGAAAATGTTTGGGAGAATGAAGGGCAGAGAGAGGAAAAAGACGACAGATAGAAAGAGGACAGAGGGAGAGAAATGGTAAAGGAAAACACGAGAAAGTCATCAGAGAAAGGAAATAAAGAGGAAAAGAATACGAGAAATGATAGAGAAACAAAACATATCAATTTAAATCACAAATTCCATTTAAAAGGCGATACAGGGTTATAACAAGCTTACATTGGACTTTTTCGTGCCGATATTTCAATACTTTGGCAATCAGTTGCCTCACGCAAACCCAGCCAAACAGTGCCTGCTCTATTCGGTCTGCGATACAATCAACCATTTACTCCACATTTACTGCCTGGGTTAGCAAAGTTACACAGAAAGGATGAGATGTTGAGATTACAAACTGTAGAGCTGCATGGGATGTTAGTGGGTTGTTTAGATCAACCTGTTCACTGGGGATTTGCTCCCACAACAGGGGCAATTACAATAATGCATAAATTGCTTAATGCCTGCATCCTTTGATCCCCGTTTATTGCAAGTCCCTGCCCTAACCGCATTCTTTAAGACTGGCTTTCTTGGTGTTTTATCACTACAGCCGAGTGTGCACTTTGAGACAGCGACAACCAACTGAGCGACAAATTGTTCTCTGTCTAAAAAAAATCTCTCCTGTCCACACAGCGACATTCCCCCAGCCGATGAAAACAAGCTTGTTAGCCATCCGTCTGCATCCTTCCCTCGCCAATTTAACTTACTCAGTCAAACCATCCTCTAATCTCCGTGCTTCCAGCCCCAGTCTCTCAGATCTCTCTTCGGTTTTTTTTATCTTGCTTCTTGCCACAAGCAGCAGGATCTACACTGCAGCCCCCCCTCAGCATCTCTCCTATGGCATGGCACCCAAAACCGCACATGACAATCCAACTTTGCATGAATACAAACAGAGGATCTTATTGAAATTCTGAGGGCTTAATGAGGTGGATTTTTTTTCAATCATTCCTGGGATGTGGGCATTTCTGGCTAGGCTAGTATTTATTGCCCAAAGGGCAGTTAAGAGGCAACTACGTTGCTATGGGGCTGGACTTGTACGCCAGACCAGGTAAGGACGGCAGTTTCCTTCCCTAAAGGACTTGAGTGAACCAGATGGGTTTTTCCCCAACAATTGCTTCACGGTCATCATTAAATTCCTAATTCCAGATTTTTACTGAATTCAAATTCTACCATCTGCTGTGGTGGGATTCGAACCCGGGTCCCTAGAGCATTACCTGGGTCTCTGGATCAACAGGAAAATGCTCGTGCCAGTAGGCCATTGCTCTCTCTTGCTCAGAGTGTGCTTCTCCCTGTGGGGGATATCTAAAACTCGGGGACACGACGAAATGTGTCCTATTTAAGACTGAAGCGAGGAGGAATCTCTTCTCTTCCAGAGGGGTAAATCTTTGGAATTTGATTTATGAGATGCGGGCATTGTTGGGAAGACCATCCCTAATTGCCCTTGTATTGAACGGCTTGCTCGGGCACTATTCACACCTGGGGTACTCAGAACAGTTTTTGGCCCCTTATCTGAGAAAAGACGCGCTGACATTGGAGACAGCCCAGAGAAGCAGGGATTTGGAGCATGTACAGATAGTTTAGCAAGGTATTGTGGGTAAGTGCAGTCTATTCCCATGCTGTAATTTTTACAGGTTAATACCAGGTGGTGGGGGGGGGGCGGATTTCCTTCTGAGGAGAGGTTGAGTAGTTTGGGCCTGTACTTGTTGGCAGTTTAGGAGAATGAGAGGTGACCTTATTGAAACACAGAAGATTCTTAGGGGGGGGTTTGAGACAGTCGATGTGGAGAGGGTGTTGCCACTCCAGGGAGAGTCCAGGGCCGGGGGTATTATCTCAAAATGGGGGGGACCCATTGAAGACAGGGATGAGGAGGACTTTATTCTCCCAGATGGGAGTGAATCTGTGGAAATCTTTCCCACAGAGGGGCTGTCGAGGGTTGGTGGGGTGGTCATTAAACAAATTCAAGGTCGAGATGGATGGATTTTTAGTCCGAAAGAGAATCAAGGGATATGGGGAAAAGGCAGGAAAGTGGGGTTGAAGATTACCGGATGAAAACCGAAAGAACTGCGGATGCTGTAAATAGAGCTTAGAACATAGAACAATTCAGCGCAGAACAGGCCCTTCGGCCCTCGAGGTTGTGCCGAGCTGTGAACTAATCTAAGCCCCTCCCCCTACACTATCCCATCATTATCCATATGCTTATCCAAGGACTGTTTAAATGCCCCTAATGTGGCTGAGTTAACTACATTGGCAGGCAGGGCGTTCCATGCCCTTATTACTCTCTGAGTAAAGAAAATCAGGAACAAAAGCAGAAATTGCTGGAAAAGCTCAGCAGGTCTGGCAGCATCTGTGGGAGAGAAATCAGAGTTAGCATTTCAGGTTGAGAGACCCTTCCTCCAACTCTGTTCTGAGAAAGGGTCACTCAACCTGAAACGTTAACTCTGATTTCTCTCCCACAGATGCTGCCAGGCCTGCTGAGCTTTTCCAGCAACCTATGTTTATGTTCTTTTCAGATCTGCCATTATCTCATTTAGTGACAGAACAGGTTCAGTGGGCAGAATGTACTGCTGCTCCCCTCTCCCATGGTCTTGTGTCTCAGCAGATAAAAATCAGTCACAATGCTGTGGTCTGGAGTCACATGTAGGCCAGGCCAGGTAAAGATGACTGATCTCCCTCATTAAAGAGCAATAATGGAAGCAAATGGATTTTGCAACAATCGATCACTCTCACTGTATGTAGATTCAACTCCAGATTTATCAATTTATTAAATTCCAGCAGCAGTGGTGAGTTTTGGACACACATTCCAGAGCACGAGCCTGGCCCTCTGCATCACTAGTCCAGTGATGCTACCACGGTTGATCCCCGCAAGACAGCAGTGGGGGCTTGGTCCTTGATGTATTCAAGGCTCAGATGAAGTTTGTCTTGAACTATTGGGGGGGCCGAGGGTTATGGGGGCAGGCAGGAGAGTGGAATTACAGCCACAATCAAGTCAGCCATCATAGTACTGCATGATGGAGTGGGCTTGATGGGCCGAATGGCCCAAACCTGCTCCTAATTCTCACGTTCAAACAGGAAGTGGGCATAATTTGAACTAGCCTAAAGAGTTGCCACAGAATTGATGGGCTGAATGGCCTCTCCCTATGCTGTAACTATTCCATAACCTGCCAACATTTAATTGACACTACATTACCGTCTGTATTCTACAGCTCATGTCAGAACCTGGCAATCCATTCTTCCTTTTTAAACATGCAGCTATCCACTGCTGCCTTTGCTTATTCGTGGAGCATGGGCATCACAGAGGGAGGCCAGGATTGGTGGCAATCTTTATCTTTCCTCAAGATGGTGTTGGTGAGCTAACCTCTTGAACACAATCCAATGGCTTGCTTGGCTATTTCAGACCGTGATTAAGAATCAACCCCATTGCTGTGGTAACAAAGTGTGGGGCTGGATGAACACAGCAGGCCAAGCAGCATTTTAGGAACACAAAAGCTGACGTTTCGAGCCGAGGCCCTGTGGGTCTGGAGACACATGTAAGCCAGGCCAGGTAAGGGTAAGGTCAGGAATCGAACCAATTAGTTCAGAACCAACAAATGCAAGAGGAGCAAAACCCCCTCCATCTTGAGGAGTAGCACAGGAGAGAACAAAGGGATTTTCATCCCAATTCTGTGGTTTCATATTGCAATATAATCAGTAGACAAGTAATCCAGAGACCCAGATAATTTGGGGACCAGAACTGGAATCCCCACATGGCAGATGTCAGAACTTAAATATCATAAAAAGCCTGGAATTGAAAGTTTAATAATGACGATGAAAGCATTGTCGATTGTCAGAAAAATCCCACCTGGTTCACTAATGTCCTTTAGAGAAGGAAATAGCCACCCTTAAACCAGTCTGGCCTACATGTGACTCCAGACCCACAACGGTGGGAGAGTATGGATTCTAGTTCAGGAGCCCTACCCTGCTGCCGAAGTGATTAACTTTTAACTGCCCTCTGGGTAATTAGAGATTAGCAATAAAAGCTGACTTGGCCAGTGATGCCCATGTAGTGTTGGTGTGTTGCCTCCCAGGTGCCAGGGTGCATGATGTCTCTGATCGTGTTTTTGGGATCCTTAAGGGGGAGGGGGAGCAGCCCCAAGTCATGGTCCACATTGGCACCAACGACATAGGTAGGAAGAGAGATGGGGGTTTAAGGCAGAAATTCAGGGAGCTAGGATGGAAGCTGAGAGCTAGGACGAACAGAGTTGTTGTCTCTGGTTTGTTGGCCGTGCCACGTGCTAGTGAGGTGAGGAATAGGGAGAGAGAGGAGTTGAACACGTGGCTACAGGGATGGTGCAGGAGGGAGGGTTTTGGATTCCTGGATAATTGGGGCTCTTTCTGGGGTAGGTGGGACCTCTACAAGCAAGATGGTCTTCACCTGAACCAGAGGGGTACCGATATCCTGGGGGGGAAATTCGCTAAGGCTATTCGGGTGGGTTTAAACTAATTCAGCAGCGGGATGGGCACCAAAATTGTAGTTCGATTATAGAAAAGGTTGAGAGTAGGGTGGTCCGAAATAAAGTTTCAGGGACGCAAGATGGCACCGGCAAGCAAGAAGTTGGTTTGAAGTGTGTCTGCTTCAATGCCAGGAGCGTCCGGAATAAGGTGGGTGAACTTGCAGCATGGGTTAGTACCTGGGACTTCGATGTTGTGGCTATTTCGGAGACATGGATAGAGCAGGGACAGGAATGGTTGTTGCAGGTTCCGGGATTTAGATGTTTCAGAAAAAACAGAGAAGGTGGTAAAAGGGGCGGAGGTGTGGCATTGTTGGTCACGGACAGTATTACAGTTGCAGAAAGGATGTTTGGGGACTCATCAACTGAGGTAGTATGGGCTGAGGTTAGAAACAGGAAAGGAGAGGTCACCCTGTTGGGAGTTTTCTATAGGCCTCCGAATAGTTCCAGAGATGTAGAGGAAAGGATAGCAAAGATGATTCTCGATAGGAGTGAGAGAGACAGGGTAGTTGTCATGGGGGACTTCAACTTTCCAAATATTGACTGGGAACACTATAGTTCGAGTACTAAAGATGGGTCAGTTTTTGTCCAGTGTGTGCAGGAGGGCTTCCTGACACAGTATGTAGATAGGCCAACAAGGGGCGAAGCCACATTAGATTTGGTACTGGGTAATGAGCCTGGCCAGGTGTTAGATTTGGAAGTAGGTGAGCACTTTGGTGATAGCGATCACAATTCTGTCATGTTTACTTTAGTGATTGAAAGGGATAGGTGTATACCACTGGGCAAGAGTTATAGCTGGGGGAAAGGCAATTACGATGAGATTAGGCAAGATTTAGGGAGCATAGGATAGGAAAGGAAAAGCAGGGGCTGGGCACATTTGAAATGTGGAGCTTATTCAAGGAAAAGCTCCTGTGTGTCCTAGATAAATATGTACCTGTCAGGCAGGGAGGAAGCTGTAGAGCGCGGGAGCCGTTGTTTACGAAGGAGGTGGAATCTCTGGTCAAGAGGAAGAAGAAGGCTTATGTTAGGATGCGATGTGAAGGCTCAGTTAGGGCACTTGAGGGCTACGAGGTAGCCAGGAAAGACCGAAAGAGAGATCTCAGAAGAGCCAGGAGGAGACATGAGAAGTTGTTGGCGGATAGGATCAGGGTAAACCCTGAGGCTTTCTCCAGGTATTTAAGGAATAAAAGAATGATGAGAGTAAGATTAGGCTCATTCAAGGATAGTAGTGGTAAGTTGTGTGTGGAGTCAGATGAGATAGGGGAAGCACTAAATGAATATTTTTCAACAGTATTCACTCTAGAAAACGACAATGTTGTCGAGGAGAATACTGAGATACAGGCTAATAGACTAGGTGGGATTGAGGTTCACATGGAGGAGGTATTAGAAATCCTTCAGAAGGTGAAGATAGATAAGTCCCCTGGGCCAGTTGGGATTTATCCTCGGATTCTCTGGGAAGCCAGGGAGGCGATTGCCGAGCCTTTGGCATTGATCTTTAACTCGTCATTGTCTACAGGAATAGTTCCAGACGACTGGAGGACAGCACATGTGGTTCCCCTGTTCAAGAAGGGGAGTAGAGACAACCCTGGTAATTATAGACCAGTGAGCCTTACCTCAGTTGTTGGTAAAGTGTTGGAAAAGGTTATAAGGGATAGGATTTATAATCATCTAGAAAAGAATAAATTGATTAGGGACAGTCAGCACGGTTTTGTGAAGGGAAGGTCGTGCCTCACGAACCTTATTGAGTTCTTTGAGAAGGTGACCAAACAGGTAGATGAGAGTAAACCGGTTGATGTGGTGTATATGGATTTCAGCAAGGCGTTCGATAAGGTTCCCCACAGTAGGCTATTGTACAAAATGCAGAGGAATGGAATTGTGGGAGATATAGCAGTTTGGATCGGAAATTGGCTTGCTGAAAGAAGACAGAGGATGGGAGTTGATGGGAAATGTTCATCCTGGAGACCAGTTACTAGTGGTGTATCGCAAGGGTCGGTGTTGGGTCCACTGCTATTTGTCATTTTTATAAATGACCTGGATGAGGGCGTAGAAGGATGGGTTAGTAAATTTGCAGACGACACGAAGGTCGGTGGAGTTGTGGAAGTGACGACGGATGCTGTAGGTTGCAGAGAGACATAGATAAGCTGCAGAGCTGGGCTGAGAGGTGGCAAATGGAGTTTAATGCAGACAAGTGTGAGGTGATGCACTTTGGTAGGAGTAACCGGAAGGCAAAGTACAGGGCTAATGGTAAGATTCTTAGTAGTGTAGATGAGCAGAGAGATCTCGGTGTCCATGTACACAGATCCTTGAAAGTTACCACTCAGGTTGACAGGACTGTTAAGAAGGCATACAGTGTTTTAGCTTTTATTAATAGTGGGATCGAGTTCCGGAACCAAGAGGTTATGCTGCAGCTGTACAAAACTCTGGTGCGGCCGCACTTGGAGTATTGCGTACAGTTCTGGTCACCGCATAATAAGAAGGATGTGGAAGCTTTGGAAAGGGTGCAGAGGAGATTTACTAGGATGTTGCCTGGTATGGAGGGAAGGTCTTACGAGGAAAGGCTGAGGGACTTGAGGCTGTTTTCATTAGAGAGAAGAAGGTTGAGAGGTGACTTAATTGAAACATATAAAATAATCAGAGGGTTAGATAGGGTGGATAGGGAAAGCCTTTTTCCTAGGATGGTGACAGTGAGCATGAAGGGGCATAGCTTTAAATTGAGGGGTGAAAGATATAGGACAGATGTCAGAAGTAGTTTCTTTACTCAGAGAGTAGCAAGGGAATGGAACGCTTTGCCTGCAATGGTAGTAGATTCGCCAACTTTAGGTACATTTAAGTCATCATTGGATAAGCATATGGACGTACATGGAATAGTGTAGATTAGATGGGCTTGAGATCGGTATGACAGGTCGGCACAACATCGAGGCCGAAGGGCCTGTACTGCGCTGTAATGTTCTATGTTCTATGTTCTGAGCAGTTGAGGCTTCCTCATTGAATGTTTTTAAGACAAAGATTGATAATTTTTTGAGCAGTAAAGGAATTAATGGTTAGGGTGAGCGGGTGGGTAAGTGGAGCCGAGTCCATGAAAAGATCAGCCATGATCTTATTGAATGGCAGAGCTGGTTCAAGGGGCCGAATGGCCGACACCTGCTGCTGGTTCTCATACTCCTATGTTAAGAAGTGGTCCTATTGGTGTGGGACTGGAGTCACGTATCTGCCAGCCTAATTAAGACCAGGAGGTTTCCGAGGAAACTCACGAACGAGTTGCATTTTAACAACAATCCAATGGGTTCATGGGCACATCTGCACAGATGAGAATCTGAAAAGGGTTTGTTAATACAAAGCATCCTCTCTGAAAGGTTGTGGCTGAGACTATATGACACTGGCATGTGGGACAAAGCAGCTGACTTGATTAACGCACCATCCTCCACCCTCTACACTCACTCTGTCCACCACCAACACTCAGCGGCAGTGTGTACCATCTACGAGATGTACTGGAGCAATCCATCCAAAACTACAGCTGCTGCCATCCAGAAGGACAAGGGCAGCAGACACACGGAGCACAATCCAAATTACAAACCACCCTGACTTGGAAATGTACCGTCCTTTCACTGTTGCTGGGTCAAAATCCTGGAATTCTCTCCCTCAGGGCATTGAGGGTCAACCCACAGCAGATGGACTGCAGCGGTTCAAGAAGGCAGCTCACCCCCACCTTCTCAAGGGGGGCAACTAGGGATGGGCAAGAAATGCTGGGCCCAGCCAGAGACACCCACATCCCCTGCACTCTTAATCAGAGCTTTGACAGGATTCTTGCAAAGTACATTAGCAAGTAGCATAGCAAACCAAACGCTAGGGTTCAGTTCTATTGGAAAGCAGAAAAATTATGCTAAACGGGTGCACAATTTGGTTAGTGCACATTAAGTTTACTGAGTGCTGTACTGGTCTCCCTGTCGTAAAAAAGGATGCAACTGAACTGGAGAAGGTGCAAAGTAGATTTACTAGGACAATAACAGAGCCAAAAGTTATAACTACCAAGAAAATTTACACAGGCTGAGAGTTCTCTCCAGGTATGAGAAAACATCGGGATTAACTGGTATAGGACATTAAAGTAATGAAGAACTTTGAAGTGCTGAATACAGAGATTTTGCAACTTCAGAGAGAGTTGGAATCATCATCAGATGATCTCTACATTGTGGAAACAGGCCCTTTGGCCCATATAAGTCCACACTGGCCCTCGGAACATCCCTCCAAGACCCATCCCCCTCTAACCCACCTAAGTGACGTAATCCCTGAACACCAGGGGCAATTTCTGCATGGCCAATCCACCCAGCCTGCACATCTTTGGACTGTGGTGGGAAACTGGAGCACCCAGAGGAAACCCACGCAGACACGGGGAGAACGTGCAAACTCCAGACAGATAGCCACCCGAGGGTGGAATTGAACCCGGGTCCCCTGGTGCTGTCAAGCACCAGTGTTAACTAGTGAGCCACTGTATGGGTAGTGAAGTCTAAATTCAATTAGTAAATCTGGAATTGAGAGTTCATTTCAGTAATTATAACCAAGACTATCATCATTGATTGTTGTAAAAACCCATCTGGTTCACTAATGTTCTCTAGGGAAGGAAACTCCCATCGTTACCTGGTCTGGCCTACATGTGACTCCAGACCCGCAGCAATGTGGTTAACTCTGAACTGCTTCTGAAAAGGCCTGAAGCACTCTTTGAGGGTATTTAGGACAATAATTTCAGGCCTTGGCAGAGACTTTTTTATGAAAGAACAAACCAGACTAAAAAGCACAAAACACTGGGTTAAAGTTAATAAAATGTGAGGCTGGATGAACACAGCAGGCCCAACAGCATCCCAAGAGCACAAAAGCTGACGTTTCGAGCCTACATCAGAGAGGTATGCTCTCTGATGAAGGGTCTAGGCCCGAAACGTCAGCTTTTGTGCTCCTGAGATGCTGCTGGGCCTGCTGTGTTCATCCAGCCTCACATTTTGTTATCTTGGATTCTCCAGCATCTGCAGTTCCCATTATCACTGGGTTAAAGTTAACAGGTTAGGTGGCAGAGATAGTAGGCACTGCAGATGCTGGAGAATCTGAGATAACAAGGTGTAGAGATGGATGAACACAGCAGGACAAGCAGCAATAGAGGAGCAGGAAGGCCGACATTTCCGGCCTAGACCCTTCTGCAGAAATGGGGCGAGGGGAAGGGGGTTCTGAAATAAACAGGGAGAGAGGGGGAGGCGGACAGAAGATGATTAGAGGAGAAGATAGGTGGAGAGGAGACAGACAAGTTAAGGGGCAGGGATGAAGCCAGTAGAGGTGAGTATAGGTGGGGAGTTAGGGAGGGGATAGGTCAGTCCAGGGAGGATGGACAGGTCAAGGGGGCGGGATGAGGTCAATAGGTAGGAAATGGAGGTGCGGCTTGAGGTGGGAGGAGGGGATAGGTGAGAGGATGAACAGGTTAGGGAAGCGGGGACGAGCTGGGCTGGTTATGGGATGCGGTAGCGGGAGGGGAGATTTTGAAGCTGGTGAAGTCCACATTGATACCATTGGGCTGCAGGGTTCCTAAGCGGAATATGAGATGCTGTTCCTGCATCTTTCGGGTGGCATCGTTGTGGCATTGCAGGAGGCCCAGGATGGACATATCGTCTAAGGAATGGGAGGGGGAGTTGAAATGGTTTGCGACTGGGAGGTGCAGTTTCGGTTGCATCTGTATAGACAGGAGAAGACAGAGTTAACGCTTCAGGTCTGTGACCTTCCAGAATTGGAGCATTAATTCTGTCTCTGTCTCCATAAGCAGATGTGCCTGGGCTTTTAATTTTGTTCAGTTTTTATTTCAGGTTTCCAGCATCTGCTAGATCCTGCAGCTGAATAGAGGACTGAAATGTCCATCAGTCTAAACAAGGGATTCCAATTATTACCTTTAACTCAACCAGGAGATCCGCTTACAGAACGCTTCATAGTGGCTTTGCTTCGTTGGCCATAGAAAATTTCGTTTTCTGAGCAAAAATGTTATGAGGAGATGTTCAAGATGATTAAGGCATTTGATAAGTACGGTAGAAGGAATCTATTTCTTTTGGTGCGAGACTGGGTTAAAAAGAGAGTCCAGAGCAATGGGGACGACCTTTAAATTCCAGCCAGTCCATATAGAGGGTGATATCAGGAAGCACACAAGACAGAGTGGGAATTTTAACTCTCAATCTCCTAAATCCAGACTGGGGGTCAACTGGAAAAAGGAGTTGCTCATTTAAAGCAGGGATGAGGAGGATTTGTTTTGTTCCCAGAGGATGGTGATTCCGTGGAATTCCTTCTCACAAAAGGCTATCGAGACTCGGTACTTAAGCACATTCCAGGCCGAGACATTTTTTTTTTAGTCACAGAATCCCTACAGTGTGGAAGCGGGCCATTCAGCCCATCGAGTCCCCAGCAATCCTCTGGAGACCACCCCGACCCAACCCGACCCTCCGCACAAAGTGTTGTAAAGTCACACAGCAGGGAAACAGACCCTTTGGTCCAACCAGTCCATGCCGAACATAATCCCAAACTAAATCAGTCCCACCTGCCTGCTATCTTTGGACAGTGGGAGGAAACCCACACAGACACAGGGAGAATGTGTCAACTCCATACAGACCCACACATGGAACCCTGGTCCCTGGTGCGTGTGAGACACCTATGCTAACTATCATGAAGGATATCAAGGATTATGGGGAATAGAAACATTTCATCCATGATTGAACAGCAGTGCAGACTCAGTGGGCTGAATGGCCTACACTTGCTCCCGGTATCTTAATGGTTTAGGGCAGGAAAGGGGAGTTGACGATTATCAGATTACCCCATAATTGCAGTGAATGGCAGAGCAGATGCAGTGGCTGGACTTGGCCTATTTCTGCTCCTCTCTCTTACGGTTTTGTTTCAGAACTGAGACTGATCAGGTTCTCTATGACAGCGTGTTAAGGGACAGGGAACTGGGGCAGGTGGATGGAGTTGAGATGCAGCTCATTGGAGGTTTGCCTGAATAACAATTGTCTTGCTTTGTTCCAATGCTTGACACTCAAATGCAAAATTAACAAAAACATCCAAAGGGTTGAGGTGGGGGGGGGGGAGGTATAAACTGAATGCGTGACCCTGTCTATATTCGGACGGGTGTTGAGAATAATAGGGAGACCAGAAATTCTAGTGGAAACAGCAGTATCTCATCTCTGCCCAGTAACTAATGAGAGTGTTAGGTACAAATAAACATTGTTGTGAATAATCTTTTAAATGTCAGCAATGCGCAAATACTTTGCTGAAATGCTGTTCTTTTAAATACAAAGAGAACATGTTACACTCGTTTTCCATCATTAATGCTGACCATTTCTTTAGCATTAAACTACAGACAAAGCTCGACGATGACTATCAGAACTGTAATAACAAGTACACAAGAACAGACTACGTTGAGGTGAACACACACAATAAATAGAGAGAAATGAGATCATTCACTAGCCTGGAAAACACATTTGAAAAGACTGACATGTGCTGTATCAGAAATCCTGCATTCGAGGAGGGCTGTAAGTATCAGAATTTTACATTAAAAGGGTTTGTGAATATTGGAATTGCAAGTACGAGGATTGAGAACATCTGAATTCTACATCAAAATGAATTTGAAATATTATGATTCTACATTAAACAGAGATAAAAATATTCAAATTCCGTGTTAAGAAGAGGGGTTGGAAATTTCACAATTCCACAACAGAAAAGAAATCAGAAATATCAGAGATCCAGATTAAAAAGAGATAAGAGATCCTGGAATTCTATGCTACAAAGAGATTAGGAATACTGGAATTCTACAGCCAAAAAAAGGATTAAGAATTCTGTACTGGGGAGAAGGATTGGAAACACAAGAATGCTTAGAGACTAGGAATAAAATCTATATTTAAAGAAAAAGAGGAGACAGGAAAATTCCACAGAGAAGGAGGAACAGGAAAAGCAGGAATCATAGCCGAAAGGGTGCTCCAGCAACTCATGGGAGTGAGGGTATAAATAACCCCCATCGTGGATAATCTTTTAATTTTGCGCTGTTTGAAGTCAGTCACTCTCACAGAGGATCGATGCACATAGAAGGCAAATTTCAAAAATGCAGTTATAGGAATTCCCTACAGATATTAAAGATAAGAATGTACCACCACATGAGTACATATCTAAACATTTAAAATTGATGCACGTGCATATTACATGCTATATATTAGATACATATTACATTTTTGGGGTGAAAAGCCTTTCAACAATAATATTTCCTGATGGTGGCAAAATCACATTGTAAAAAATGACAGCCTACTGATTGCTATCTGGGGGCTAATCGGCCCCCATAGAGCTACCTTCATAACCCCAGCCCCCTCAGAGCCTGCACCTGAAATGCATTCCAAGTGGGGGATATATTTATTTCCAACCTCCCTCTCTTTCACGACTCTCCTCCCCAGCTTTTGTTCAGAGCGGGTGTTTATCATTAGAACCTCTTCCTAAAAATTTCTCACCTGGCCACAATTACTGTGAGGAGTGGGGTGTAGTGAGGCCTCACTAATCTCCCTGACCCCTTGTCTTCTCCACTCATAGCCCAATTTCACACATTACCACCCATTAAGAAACCTCCTTGCTTACCCCTCACCCCCCTCCAAAAGCCCTCTTTTAGCAAAACCCCTGTCAGCTTCCCTCACCCCTCCCTCCTTCTCCACCACCGACCCCAGGGAGGGGCCATTTCCACTTGTAGACAATAAAACCTCATCTCTCTCTCACACACTCACAAACACGCACACACACACCGTCACACCCTCACACACACACACACCCACACACACAGTCACACTCACCCACACACACACACACACACACACAGACATGCACACACACTCACAAAACACAGAGAGACACATACACACACACACAGATACACAGACACACAGACTCTCACACACATCAGAGACACACACACACACACACATAGAGATACACACACAGTCACACCCACACAGACAGACGCACACACACACACTCACACAGATAGTTACACGCACACTCACAAACACACACACACACACACACACACAGAGACACACATAGAGACACACACAGAGACAGACAAACACTCACAAACACAGATACACACACACACTTTCGCACACACACACACACACACATACACACACAGTCACACCCACACAGAGAGACGCACACACACACACACACACACACACAGATAGTTACACGCACACTCACAAACACACACACATAGAGACACACACAGAGACAGACACACACTCACAAACACATACACACACACACTTTCGCACACACAGACACACACACACACACGCATACACAGATACACACACACCAGGGTCACAGAGAGCATCAAAATCATTTTCCAGCACAAACTGGAGAAAATGTGTCTGCTCACGGCTTACCTCACAGTCAGTCCACAGCAGAATCTTTCCTCAGAAACAGAGAGAGAGAGAGAGAGAGTGAGGGTGGGAAGACAACAGATTCAGGGCTGGTGAGCAGGCAGGGAGGGAGGGAAAGGGAGAGGTGCTTCAATGCTCTAAAGCCTCCTTATAAGCTCCTCGTTTACCATTCATATTCTACTGCCATGTGTCACATCAAAAAAAAGCGTTACCATAGCAGCTGCTTCACATGTTGCTGATGGTTAGCTGCTTGGCTTTTTTTTTCTGTGTGTGTGGATTTAGCTGCTGGAGAATTTGCGCTTCTCATAGGAAGAGAGAGAGAGTGAAAAAAACATGAAATGAATGTGACGTTTGCTTTCTGCACAGGAGTCCCAGGCTTTAACGTCGAGGGGGACGGGTCCAGATTGTTGCTGATCTATTTGCGGGATTTTATAATCAACCAGGTCAAAGCTTGGGGTGTGCAGTAGTGTCACTGACTCCAGATTACAGTCTGGGGGCCTGGGTTCAAGTCCCATCATAATGGGTAGGAGAATTTGAATTTAATAAAATCTATGAATAGGAAGGGTTTAGAGGGATATGGGCCAAATGCTGGAAAATGACTCTCCAATTAGAGTCATGGAGAAGACGTACAGCGCCGAAACAGATATTCAGTCCAACATGTCCATCAGATATCCCAAATTAATCTAGTCCTATTTGCCAGCATTTGGCCCATATCCCTCTAAACTCTTCTTATTCATATCCCCTTCCAGATGCCTTTTAAATGTTGTAATTGTATCAGCCTCCACCACTTCCTCTGGCAGCTCACTTCATACATGCACCACCCTCTGTGTGAAAAAGATGCCTCTTATGTCCCTTTTAAATCTTTCCCCTCTCACCTTAAACCCTTGCCCTCTAGTTTTGGACTCCCCTACCCTGGGGATAATATCTTGCCTACCTACTCTATCCATGACCCTTACGATGTTATAACCTCTATTAGGCCACCCTCACCCTCCGACATTCCAGGAAAAATAGCTCCAGCCTATTCAGCCCCTCCCTATAGCTCAAAACCTCCAGCCCTGGCAACATCTTGTGGGCAGCACAGTGGCTCAGTGGTTAGTACGGCTGCCTCACAGTGCCAGGGACCCAGGTTCGACTCCGCCCTCGTGGAGTTTGCACGTTCTCCCCGCGTCTGCGTGGGTTTCCTCCGGTGCTCTGGTTTCCTCCCACAGTCCAAAGATGTGCAGGCTAGGAGGATTGGCCATGCTAAATTGCCCGTAGTGTTCAGGGATGTGGAGATTAGGTGGGTTATAGGGGGATGGGTCAGTGTGGACGTGTTGGGCTGAAGGGCCTGTTTTCACACTCTTGGGATTTTATGATGAAATCCTTTCAAGTTTCACAACATCTTCCTACAGCAGCGAGACTGGAACTGAACAGAGTATTGGCGTCACCAATATCCTGTACAGCCTGCCCAGGACCTCCCTACTCCTATTCTCAGTGACCCATAAAGGCAAGCATACAAACATCTCCTTCACTACCCTGTCTACCTGCAGCTCCTATGTACCTGCACTCCAAGGTCTCTTTGTTGTGCAACACTCCACCTAGACCTTACCATTAGGTGTATAAATCCTGCCCTGATTTGCCTTTCCAAAATGCAGCACCTCACATTTATCTAAATTAAACTCCATCTGCCACTGCTCGGCCCATTGGCTCATCTGATCAGGAGCTAGCTGATTGTTTTTAATCAGTGCAGATTCAATGGCTGAAGATCCTTTTCCTGTGCGTTAATGACTCTAATGTTAATTGCCATAGAGGTTTGCTTTTGACCAGCACGGGCACAATGGGCCAAAGGGCCTCTCTCTGAGCACAGAGTTATGTCACCTGGGAGCAGCTGAGATCTGAAGCTGGGTCTCCTGGCTCAGAGGTAGGGACGCCGTCCCTCGCTGGTGTTAAATTGAAGGGGGTTCAGAAAAGATTGGAAGGGTCCCAGACCCGAAACATTAACTCAGTTTTCTCCTTCGCAGATGCCGCCAGACCTGCTGAGCTTTTCCAGCAACCTGTGTTTCTGTTCCCGATTTACCAGGATGTTGCTGGGCCTGGGAGGTTGGGGTTACAAAGATAAGATGGGAAGGCTGGGACTTCTTCTACTGGAGCTAAGGAGCCCGAGGAGTGATCTTATTGAAGTTCATAAAATCATGAAGGCCCTATATAAAGATGAACAGCCAAGATCTTTTCCCTAAAGTTAGGGGAATTTCAAAACTAGAGGGAACATTTTTAAGGTGAGAGGAGAAAGATTTAAAAAGGACCTGGGTGGGGGGGAGGGTGGCAACCTTTTCACACTGAGGGTAGTTCGTGTGTGGAATGAACTGCCAGAGGAAGTGGTGGATGTGAGTACATTTACAACATCTAAATGACATCTGGGCAGGTACATGAATAGGAAGAGTTTAGAGGGATTTGGGCCAAACATAAGCAGGTTTAGTCTAGAAATCTGGTCGGTGTGGATGAGTTGATGTGAAAGATCTGTTTTCTGCACGGTATGATCCCATGGCTCGATGTCAGATGAGGGTATTGGGTGGAATGCATGAATGGGAGAAGATTGAATGCTGTGATCTCACAGACAGACAAAATACTCAGGAGCGGAGCTGGTGTCCAGAAAACACACAGGGCTGATTTGAACATGCGAAGCCCCTTTGTGGGCAGAAGGAGTGAGGGAGGATGGCTCACAGAGTGTCAAACCCGCACCCAACATTCCAAAGGCATCAGCATCCACCTTAGGGAAAGATGTGCATTTAAATAGTGCCCCTGTGCTCTGCACGCAGCCAATTCCTTACACAGCCAGGTGCAGCAAGATCCCAACATTCCCAAAAATAAGCTTTCTCTTTGGTGGCACTTAGTACCATTTACCAGTTCCATCAAGTCAGACTTGATCTCCAACTTTAAATCACTCTCCAGCTAGTCAGGCCATGTACCAACACCCTACAATCCGGACTATCTCACCTACAATTCTTATAGCGCCTTTAAGATGTTCCTTAGAATCTCTTTGTAAGAAATCGGGTCCCTCTTTAAAACTGCAATTCTTTCAGCCTTGCTTATTTATTATTTTTCATGCGGACTGTGTGCAATAATTCATCTTCTGCAAATACAACTAGATCTCCAAGATTTAAAAAACAAGGAAAGGGTGGAACGCTCACGAAGGTTGTGGCTCACAGAATCATAGAACCCCTGCAGTGTGGAAGAAGGCCATTCGGCCCATACCAACTGTCCAAAGAGCAACCCACCCAGACTCACCCCCCTGACCCTATCCCCATAACCCTGCATTTCCCATGGCTAACCCACCCAGCCTGCACATTCCTAGACTCTATGGGTAATTTAGCACAGCCAATCCACCCTAACTTGTGTGCCTTTGGACTGAGGGAGGAAACCAGAGCTCCTGGAGGAAACTCACACAGTCATCAGGAGAATGTGCAAACTCCTCACAGAGGGTGGAATCAAACCCGGGCCCCTGGCAGCAGTTTTAAACATTCAGCCATTGTTGATTCTTAAGGGGTTTGAAAGGCTAAATTCTGAGAGGATGGTTCCCCTCATGGGAGAGTCTAGGACCAGAGGGCATAGTCTCAGAATAATGGGGCATCGACTTAAGACTGAGATGAGGAGGAATTTCTTCTCTCACGAGGGTTGTCAGCCTTTGGAACTCATTGCTTAAGACAGCTGTGGGGGCAGAATCCTTGTGTATACTTAAGGCTAAGCTAGATAGATAGACATACAGATAACAGGGGAATCAAGTGATATTGGGAAAGGGCAGGAAAGTGGAGTTGAGGAATGTCAGGTCAGCTATGGATCCTATTGAAAGGTGGAGCAGGCTCAAGGGGCCGAATGGCCTGCTCCCATTCATATTTCTTCTGGTCTAATGGATGTCAGAGATAACAAAGTGTAGAGCTGGATGAACACAACAGGCCAAGCAGCAGCGGAGGAGCAGGAAGGCTGATGTTTTGGGCCTAGACCCTTCATCAGAAAAGGGGGATGGGGAGAGGGTCCTGAAATAAATAGGGAGAGAGGGGAAGGCAGATCAAAGATAGATAGAGGAGAAGATAGGTGGAGAGGAGACAGACAGGTCAAAGAGGTGAGGATGGAGCCAGTAAAGGTGAGTGTAGTGGGGAGGTAGGGAGGGGATAGGTCAGTACGGGGAGGATGGACAGGTCAAGGGGGCAGGATGAGGTAAGTAGGTAGGAAATGGGGGTGCAGCTTGAGGTGGGAGGAGGGGATAGGTGAGAGAAAGAACAGGCTAGGGAGGCGGGGATAAGCTGCGCTGGTTTTGGGATGCGGTAGGGGGAGGGGAGATTTTTAAACTTGTTTAATCCACATTGATTCCATTGGGCTACAGGGTTCCCTGCAGCTGTTCCTGCAACCTTCGGGTGGCATCATTATGGCACTGCAGGAGGCCCAGGATGGACATGTCGTCTAAGGAATGGGAGGGGGAGTTGAAATGGTTCGCGACTGGGAGGTGTAGTTGTTTATTGCGAACCGAGCGGAGGTGTTCTGCAAAGCGGTCCCTCAGCCTCTGCTTGGTCTCCCCAATGTAGAGGAGGCCACCATGGGTACAGTGGATGCAGTATACCACATGTGGCGGATGTGCAGGTGAACATCTGCTTGATGTGGAAAGTCAGTAGTATTTTGAAATTGATGAAACTCTGTCTCGAACACACTCAGCGACTGAGCTTCCAGAGCGCTCAGGGGTACAGAATTCCAAAGATTCACTAATCCCTCCGTGAAGAGATTCCGCCTCATCTCACTGCTAATTGGTTGGTCCCTTATTCTGAGACTGCATCCTTTGGATCTAGATGACCCCCCCCCCAGCTGAGGGGAACATGTCCTTTCAACACTCATAAGGGTACACCTATTCACAAAAGGAGCAAGACCAGGAGGGCATGGGTTTAAAGTGACCTGCAAAAGAAGCAGGAGAATGAAGTGAGAAGAAATATTTTCACTCAGTAAGTAATCAGGGTCTGGAATGCGTGAGTGATAATGGGAACTGCAGATGCTGGAGAATCCAAGATAATAAAATGTGAGGCTGGATGAACACAGCAGGCCAAGCAGCATCTCAGGAGCACAAAAGCTGACGTTTCGGGCCTAGACCCTTCATCAGAGAGGGGGATGGGGGTGAGGGTTCTGGAATAAATAGGGAGAGAGGGGGAGGCGGACCGAAGATGGACAGAAAAGAAGATAGGTGGAGAGAGTATAGGTGGGGAGGTAGGGAGGGGATAGGTCAGTCCAGGGAAGACGGACAGGTCAAGGAGGTGGGATGAGGTTAGTAGCTACGGTCTGCCTCCCCCTCTCTCCCTATTTATTCCAGAACCCTCACCCCATCCCCCTCTCTGATGAAGGGTCTAGGCCCGAAACGTCAGCTTTTGTGCTCCTGAGATGCTGCTGGGCCTGCTGTGTTCATCCAGCCTCACATTTTATTATCTAGGGTCTGGAATGCACTGCCTGGAAATGTGCTGGACGCTGGTTCAATTCAGTCATTCAAGAGTGGCAAGGAGTGGCACGGTGTCTCAGTGGTTAGCACTGCAGCCTCACAGCGCCAAGGATCCAGGTTCGATTCCCGCCTCAGGTGACTGTCTGTGTGGAGTTTGCACATTCTCCCCGTGCCTGCGTGGGTTTCCTCCGGGTGCTCCGGTTTCCTCCCACAGTCCAAAGATGTGCAGGCTAGGTGGATTGGCCATGCTAAATTGCCTGTAGTGTTCAGGATTATGGGGGGATGGGCCTGGATGGGATGCTTCAAAGGGCGGTGTGGGCTGTTGGATCAAAGGGCCTGTTTCCACACTGTAGGTAATCTAATCTAATCTAATTGGATGGTTACTAATCATGTAATAAGAGCAATGTGCAATGGTATGGGGAAAGATCGGGAGATTAGCACTAGGTAAAGATGAGCTGGTGCTGGCATAATGGGCTGAATGGCCTCCTTTTGCACCCTAATACTTCTGTGGTACTGTGAATATTCCTTGAAAAATTTTGTATGCTTCAATAAGATAAGATTTCATCCTTCCGAACTCCAGGACAGCACGGTGGCTCAGTTGTTAGCGCTGCTGCCTAATAGCACTGGAGACCTGGGTTCGTTTCCAGACTCGGGGTGACTGTCTGTGTGGAGTTTGCACGTTCTTCCCGTGTCTGTGCGGGTTTCTTCTCCTGTGCGGTGCTCTGGCTTTCTCCCACAGTCCAAAGACTGCTAAATAGAACATAGAACATAGAACATAGAACAGTACAGCACAGAACAGGCCCTTCAGCCCACAATGTTGTGCCGACCATTGATCCTCATGGATGCACCCTCAAATTTCTGTGACCATATGCATGTCCAGCAGTCTCTTAAATGACCCCAATGACCTTGCTTCCACAACTGCTGCTGGCAACGCATTCCATGCTCTCACAACTCTCTGCGTAAAGAACCTGCCTCTGACATCCCCTCTATACTTTCCACCAACCAGCTTAAAACTATGACCCCTCGTGCTAGCCATTTCTGCCCTGGGAAATAGTCTCTGGCTATCGACTCTATCTATGCCTCTCATTATCTTGTATACCTCAATTAGGTCCCCTCTCCTCCTCCTTTTCTCCAATGAAAAGAGACCGAGCTCAGTCAACCTCTCTTCATAAGATAAGCCCTCCAGTCCAGGCAGCATCCTGGTAAACCTCCTCTGAACCCTCTCCAAAGCATCCACATCTTTCCTATAATAGGGCGCCCAGAACTGGACGCAGTATTCCAAGTGCGGTCTAACCAAAGTTTTATAGAGCTGCAACAAGATCTCACGACTCTTAAACTCAATCCCCCTGTTAATGAAAGCCAAAACACCATATGCTTTCTTAACAACCCTGTCCACTTGGGTGGCCATTTTAAGGGATCTATGTATCTGCACACCAAGATCCCTCTGTTCCTCCACGCTGCCAAGAATCCTATCCTTAATCCTGTACTCAGTTTTCAAATTCGACCTTCCAAAATGCATCACCTCGCATTTATCCAGGTTGAACTCCATCTGCCACCTCTCAGCCCATCTCTGCATCCTGTCAATGTCCCGCTGCAGCCTACAACAGCCCTCTACACTGTCAACGACACCTCCGACCTTTGTGTCGTCTGCAAACTTGCTGACCCATCCTTCAATTCCCTCATCCAAGTCATTAATAAAAATTACAAACAGTAGAGGCCCAAGGACAGAGCCCTGTGGAACCCCACTCACCACTGACTTCCAGGCAGAATATTTTCCTTCTACTACCACTAAATGGTCTCATAGACATGTGCAGGCTAAGGGAGTAACCCATTAGAAGTGCAGGGTTACTGGGGAGGGATGGGATGGATCAAATGGCCTTCATCCCCAGTTTAGGAATTCTATGAATACAGGCCCAGGCTCCTCAATGTTTCCTCACAGGTCCCAGCAAAAAGGCATCTGGATGGGTACATGGATAGGAAGGGTTCAGTGGGATATGGGCCAACCCCTGGCAAATGGGACCAGATTAATTCAGGATATCTGGTCAGCATGGATGAGGCCGCGTCAATGTGGAGATTCAACATTGCATCCAGAATGTGGGTGTCAACATTGGATGCCTAAGAATGAGAGTCTTCGATGACTGTAACATGACACCAAGATCCTTATGTTGAAGGCAGTCATCCTGCAGGATCTTTTACAAGGCTCCAAAACACAGACTATACACTGACACCATGTCAAGGCCCTTGAGAAGTACTATGAGTGTTTGAGATGGATTCTCCACATTAGCTTGGAGGGGCCAGCATGGACAGGTTGGGCTGAAGAGCCTGTTTCCATGCAGTGAACGTCTATGACAGGTGACCTAACATCAACATCCTTGAAGCAGCCAGTAACACCAGCATCGAAGCCATGATCATCCAAAACCCCTTCACTGGGATGGCCATGTCCTTTGGATGCCTGATTTCCAACTACCAAAGTAAATCATCTTCACTCAGCTCAAGGAAGGCACTTGAGTGAGAGGAGGAAGAAGGAAGCATTTCAAAAACTCCCTAAAGAAATGCAACATAGATGCCCAGCATTCAGGAGCAAGCTCCTGTACGAAGGGCGGTTCTTTGAGAACACCCATTGACAAGAGGAACAGGGACCAGAGAAAGGAATGCCAGTGATTTCAATGTCAAAGACTTATTCCACTTTTGGGAAACATCTGCCAAATGTGTGGGTCTAGGATCAGACTCAGCAGCCGCACAAGGACCCACAGAACCCATGAGCAGTGATGCACAATCTCGTTGGTGGACAATTACACACATAGGTCAGACATTGCTGAGAACAATGAAAAGAGATTATCATTACTCCCACAGACAATTGACACTAAATTCTATACCATCTGCTTACTACCACTCCTGCCTCTATAAGCTTTAGCAAAATCCCTATTCACTCACGTCTTAACCCTTTCTTGCTCCAAGGAGAACACTCACAAGCTCTCCTGTCACCCCGCAAAGACCAAAATCCCTCATATCTCTGGAGTCATTCCAGGAGATCTCCATCAGCCCCTCTCCGAGGACTGAAATCCTTCAGATGGGACACTCTGTTCCAGCTGAGGCTTAACCAGTGCTTTTGAAAGACTCAGCATAACTTAGAACATAAGGGCTAAGAGCAGGAGGAGGCCCTTCTGCCCCTCGAGCCTGCTCTGCCATTCAATACAATCATGGTTGATCTCCATTTGGTCACAACTCCACTTTCCTCCCCGCTCCCCATTAACCTGCAACTCATTACTAATTAAAAGTCTGTCCAACTCTTCCTTTAATTTACTCACAGTCCCAGCATCCACCACACCCTGGGGCAGTTAATTCCACAGATTCATGGCCCTTTGAGAGATATAACTCCTCCTTATCTTGGTTTGAATCCTTATCCTAAAATGATGACCTCTTGTTCCAGATTGCCCCACATGGAAACATCTTTTTCATGTCTACTTTGTAAATCCCCTTTAACATCTTATCTACCTCAATTAGATCTCCTCTCATTCTTCTAAACTGCAGCAAGTACAGGCCTGAAACTGTTCAGTCTCTCTTCATAAGGCAAACCCCTCACCTCTGGAATTAATTGGATAAAGTTTTCCTGAACTGTTTGCACAGCAGTTATATCCTTCCTCAAGGGAGGGGTTCAAAACAGTACACACTATCGCCAGATTCAGTCTAACCAATGCGTTGCACAGTTCCAACAACACTTTCCTGCTTTTGTACTCCATTCCTTCAGTATTAAATTCTTTTTGACCTCCCCATTAATTGCTGTGTTTTCCCCCCTTCTACCCTATTCCTTTAATAGACAAAAGGTCCTATATATTATTTTCTTCTTCCTGATATGCAGTGTCCAGAACTGGACAGAATACTCCAGCTAGAGTCATAGAGTCAAACAGACCTTTTAATCTAACCAGTCCATGCCAATCATAATCCCAAACTAAACTCATTCCACCTGCCTGCTCCTGGCCCATATCTCTCCAAGCTTTTCCTATTCATCTACTTATCCAAATGTCTTTTAAATGCTGTAATTGTACCCACATTCACGACTTCCTCAGAAAGTTCATTTCACACGAGAATCACCCTCTGTGTAAAAAAGTTGCACCTCGTGTCTTTTTAAAATATTTCTCCTCTCGCCTTAAAAATGTGCCCCCTCGTCTTGAAATCCCCCATCTCAGGGAAAAGACAAGTACCATTAACTATACCTGTACCTCTCATTATTTTATAAGCTTCTGTAAGGTCGCCTCTCAACCTCCTACGCTGCAGGGAAAGAAAGCCCAGCCTATCCAGCATTTCTTCATAACTCAACCTTCCACACCCAGCAACATCCTGGTAAATCTCTTCTGAATCCTCTCCGGCTCGATAATCTGTTTGGTCAGTGTGTTTGATAGTGGTTTCAGCTCTCTGTGTTGGTCTGGAAGTAGATCTTTCGTCCAACACAGACTGAGTGAATGGGCATTCTAAAGAACATCAACCAATCAGCTGGTCTTACACCAAAACAGCTTTGATGGTCAATTTAATCAATTAGAAAACTTTGTTGCATCATGGGTAAATACGGGCAATCAAAATATAACTTCCATAATCTGACTGTTACACCTGAGATCTTCCACGACCTAAAGAGGATGCACTGTGGACCTAAAATCACTGAAATAGGCACCTGACCACAGATTGAGGCAAACGTCATAGAATCATAGATTACAGAGCAGGCTCTCGGGCCTATTGAGTTTGTCCTACCCAAAATGCACCACTACCTCCACTGGTCCTACTTTCCCGCACTAGGCCCATAGCCTTGAATGAAGAGATTTTGTCTAAAAGATTTTAAAGGTTGTGAGGTTTCCTACCTCAACTACCACCCCCAGACAAGGCATTCCAGACCGGCCCCTACCGCCCTTTGGGTTTAAAAGCTTTTCTCCAAATCCCCCCTCTGAACTTTCTGCCTTCCACTTTAAAATGCCCTCTTGTTATTGGCCCTTCAACCACAGGGAACTGTTGTCCTCTACTTACCCTGTCTATAGGCTGATACACCTCCATCAGATCCCCGCTCTACCTTCTGTGCTCCAAAGAAGACAACCAAAGCTTAGCCAGCCTTTCTGCACAGCCAAAATGTTCCATTCCAGGCAACATCCTGATGAATCCCCTCTGCACCCCCTCCATTGCAAAAACACCCTTCCTATAATCATCATGAGGCCTGTGTGCAATGAACAAAACCGTCTCCACTGAAATTACCTTTTTTTTAAATCTAAGGACATCAAAACCAGATAACTGAGTCAACACCAAGAAATTCACAGTTTCTGTTCAATTCATGTATGTGTGATAATCGTACGTCATGGGAGATGAAAGACTCAGTTAGCCAGTGTTGGAAGACAAAGGAGCTAGACTCTGGAAGATGCACTGAACTATATTTCAACAGCTGCTATTGTGCACAATGGCAGACGGAAGGAAAAATGGTTTCTCACAAGAGTTGGAATACTCTCCCTGCTGGTTTCTTTCATCATCTCAGAAAAATAGCATCCCATTAAAAAAGCAAAATGAAGAAAATTAACCTTTCACTGAAATCTCAAAAATCTATAGATTCCTCTCCTGCTGAGCATTAACTTCCACCATCAAACTGTGCTCTTGGGTTAAGAATCTAACATCTTCAGTCTATCCTCAAGGACAGTGAATGCTTAGCTTTTATTCTCATTAAGAAACGAAAGAACTGCATATGTTGTAAATTGTACCCTGTAAGCCTTTATCTCACTGACCATACCAGACTTTCTATTAAAAGCCAGAACAGAAATTGTGGGAAAAACTCAGCAAATCTGGCAGCACCTTTGGTGAGAACTAGAGGTTCTCAAAAAGGGTCACTAGATCTGAAACATGAGCTCTGATTTCTCTCCACAGATGCTACTGGACTTGCTCAGTTTTTCCAGCAATCTCCTGTGTTTGTTTCTGATTTCCAGCATCCACAGTACAGTGAGTGTAACGAGGTCAGTCAGGTAACCACCCGAAGAGAATCCCCCTCGTCCTCACACACCGCCCCACCAACATCCGGATACAACGCATCATCCTCCGACACTTCCGCCATTTACAATCCGACCCCACCACCCAAGACATTTTTCCATCCCCACCCTTGTCTGCCTTCCGGAGAGACCACTCTCTCCGTGACTCCCTTGTTCGCTCCACACTGCCCTCCAACCCCACCACACCCGGCACCTTCCCCTGCAACCGCAGGAAGTGCTACACTTGCCCCCACACCTTCTCCCTCACCCCTATCCTAGGTCCCAAGATGACATTCCACATTAAGCAGATGTTCACCTGCACATCTGCCAATGTGGTATGTTGTATCCACTGCACCCGGTGCGGCTTCCTCTACATTGGGGAAACCAAGCGGAGGCTTGGGGACCGCTTTGCAGAACACCTCTGCTCGGTTCACAGTAAACAACTGCACCTCCCAGTCGCGAACCATTTTAACTCCCCCTCCCATTCCTTAGATGACATATCCATCCTGGGCCTCCTGCAGTGCCACAATGATGCCACCCGAAGGTTGCAGGAACAGCAACTCATATTCCGCTTGGGAACCCTGCAGCCCAATGGTATCAATATGGACTTCACAAGCTTCAAAATCTCCCCTTCCCCCACTGCATCCCAAAACCAGCCCAGCTCATCCCTGCCTGCCTAACCTGTTCTTCCTCTCACCTATCCCCTCCTCCCATGTCAAGCTGCACCTCCATTTCCCACCTACCAACCTCATCCCGCCTCCTTGACCTGTCCGTCTTCTCTGGACTGACCTATCCCCTCCCCACCTCCCCACCTATACTCTCCTCTCCACCTATCTTCTCCTCTATCCATCTTCGGTCCGCCTCCCCCTCTCTCCCCATTTATTCCAGAACCCTCTCCCCATCCCCCTCTCTGATGAAGGGTCTAGGCCCGAAACGTCAGCTTTTGTGCTCCTGAGATGCTGCTTGGCCTGCTGTGTTCATCCAGCTTCACACTTTGTTATCTTGGTCCTCATAGTATATGGTTTCCCTGATGGGGGCTGTTAATCTGGTCTAATCAGGGAGCCCTGGCTGATAGGTAGCAAGAGTGTTCACTCTGACTGCTGGCTCTCACAGAGCTGTATCAGTGACAATGACTCTCCATGTGTAAATAAAGGGTGGCTGGTGATGAGATACCGGCCTTTGTGCAGTTCTTTCACATCAGTTCTTTCGGTTTTGTATTCTTTCTATTAAACTGATTGCCTGTGTTTGCGTTTGCCAATAATGTCATAACTTTAATTATTTTTCCCTGGGGTAATGGTAAGTAAGAAGACTCACAATTTGGCTCATTCATTTTCCAGCAAAATAGATCTCAACTGAGCACCAAAAAAAAGTTTAATAAAGTGTGAAGCTGGATGAACACAGCAGGCCCAGCAGCATCTCAGGAGCACAAAAGCTGATGTTTCGGGCCTAGATCCTTCATCAGAGAGGGGGATGGGGAGAGGGAACTGGAATAAATAGGGAGAGAGGGGGAGGCGGAGATTACAAGAGAGTTGCAGTGGGAGAGAGATTCCCTGAGGTTGGTCCGGAGGGTAACTTCTTCAGGTTAGGCATTCCAGGAAGAGGCTTCGCAGTGAGGTTAAAATTGTATCAGAGATAATGGGAACTGCAGATGCTGGAGAATCCAAGATAACAAAGTGTGGAGCTGGATGAACACAGCAGGCCAAGCAGCATCTCGGGAGCACAAAAGCTGACGTTTCGGGCCTAGACCCTTCATCAGAACTGGTTATTCTCCAGCATCGGCAGTTCTCATTATCGTTAAAAAAGAAAGTTCGCTGTGGCTGGCTGAGATGGAGCTGAAAGAGAAGGTTGATTCGTCTTCATCACACAAATTGGATTGTTACTTTTTTTTGCCAAATTGGCTCTCCTGTGATGGGTGAGGAGTTATCCAGGCAGAGGGGGAGGCAGCCCTAAAGTTTGATCCACCTTTTGAATCTGCACTCTGTGGTGATTTGTAATGATCCACTCCTCTCTTCACCCTAAATTTGAGGGTGCGGTGACCATCAAAATGGTCTGTGATTGCCGTGGAAGGGAGGTGTTCCTTCTTGGATGGTATAACTTCAATCATTCAGGAAGGCTTTCCATCTCAAATTTTTCTTGCCCCCACAAGGTTTCACAGCATTGACTGGGCTCTCCTCAGGATGCAGCAATACCCTCTCAATGAGCACCCGCCTGCATTCATTGTGATGTGGCCGGGCACCGACCAACCGTCCTGGAACACTGTACACAATTGTGTTCTTTTTGTTTCAGCTGTTGCAGAGTAGCCTTCATATCATCACCCACTTGGGAAATGGTTAGTGACAGAAAATCCCACATCACAAGCAGGAGTTGCCTCCAGATTGGAATGTTTCAAAATGCCCCAGGGATGATCCCACACATTCAACACTCCAGATCACTCAAAATTCTGCTGCCCGTGGTCTAACTTGCAGTATTTACTATGCCCCTGTGCTCACTGAGCTACATTAGCTCCTGGTTGAGTAGTGTCTTCATTTTGAAATCCTCATTGTCACTTCCAAATCCCTCCCCTCTTCACTGAGCAAAGGGTTGACTATAGCTTCAGTATAAAAGTGTCACTGAGGTTGGGTGTTGACGAACTCAGTCATAGTTATGTCTGAGATCACCTGGAACTGGAGTCTGAGTCTGAAGCGTTCCAGAAGATGTTCTCACCCCATCGTCCTTCTGTGTGATTATGTTCATTGAAGTAATTATCACAATATTTTGTTTTCCTTTATTCATTAAAGGGATGAAGGCATTGCTGGCTAGGCACCATTTATTGCCCATCCCTAGTTGCCCAGGGGGCTGATAAGAGTCAACCACATTGCTGTGGGTCTGGAGTCACATGTAGACCAGACCAGGTAAAGATGGCAGTTTCCTTCCCTAAAGGACATTAATGAACCAGATGGGTTTTTCCAACAATCTATTCATAGTCATTGTTAAATCCTTAATTCCAGATATTTATTGAATTCAAATTCTACCATCTGCCATGGCAGGACTCGAACCCAGGTCCCGAACCCATCACCTGGGTTTCTGAGATAACAAAGTGTCGAGCTGGATGAACACAGCAGGCCAAGCAACATCAGAGGAGCAGGAGAGAAGGATCCCTTCTGAAGAAGAGTCCAGACCCGAAACATCAGCTTTCCTGCTCCTCTGCTGCTGCTTGGCCTGCTGTGCTCATCCATCTCTATTGCCTTGTTATCTCAGATTCTCCAGCATCAGCAGTTCCCACTATCTCTGAATTATTTTTAACCTGGGTCTCTGAATTAGCAGTTCAGCAATAATACCTTGAGGCTGTCACCTCCACTAATTTTAATGGACGTGAACTTGAGGGAACTAAACTCATAGGACTATGGGGCTAGAGCCTTTTATAACATGGGAAAATGTAAGGTAATGTAACTTTGGCAGGAAGGACAAAAAGAACTGAATATTATTTAAATGGATAAAGACTGCAGAAAGCTGCAGAATATAGGGGTTTGGGGCTCCTTGTGCTTGTCACAACAAAACTGAGCTGGAAATGGGGAAAGTGAATGGAATGATGGCCTTTATTTCAAAGGGAATAGGGTATAACACTAGGGAGGTGGTGCAAAAACCATACAATTCAATGATCAGATCTCAGCTGTAATACTGTGAAGCGTTTTGAGCCCTTATCTAAGGAAAGATAGACTGGCATTGGAGACAGTCCAGGGAAGGTTCACTTCGCTGATCCTGGGTCAGGAGGGACTGCTTTATGAGGAGAGGTTGAGTAGATTGGGCCTGTACTCATTGGAGTTTAGAAGAATGAGAGGGGACCTGATTGAAACCTATGAGGTTCTTAGGGAACTTGAGAGGGTAGGCATGGGGAAGTTGTCTCTCCTTGTGGGAGAGTCTGGGATCAGAGGACATCAGCTCAGAATAGGGGGTCGCACATTTAGGACAGAGATGAGGAGGAATTTCTTCTCCAAGAGGGGAGTGAATCTTGGAATTCCTTATCACAGAGAACAGTTGAGGCTGGGTTCTTAAGTATATTCAACCCTGAGAATATCTGCTTAACCAGTAAAGGAATCAAAGATAATGGGAACTGCAGATGCTGGAGAATCCTATTATCAAGGAATCAAAGATTGTGTGGAGATAACAAGGTGTGGAGCTGGATGAACACAGCAGGCCAAGCAGCACCAGAGGAGCAGGAAAGCTGACGTTTCGGGCCTAGACCCTTCATCAGAAACGGGGGAGGGGGAGGGGTTCTGAAATAAATAGGGAGAGAGGGGGAGGCAGATCGAACATGGATAGAGGAGAGGATAGGTGGAGAGGAGCCAGGAAAAGGCAGAAACATTGAGTTGAGGATGATTGCATCAGTTGTAATCTGTTTGAATGGTAGCACCCGATTGATGGGCTGAATGGCCTACTTCTGCTCTTATATTTTATAGTCTAGAGGTGTAGAGCAAGAGACTAAGAATGACTGACCATTGCTGTAGAGAGTCAGCATGGACTCAATGCGCCTAATGTTCTTCTGTGACACAATGACTCGATGTGCATTGGTCTGAGATTTGGTTGTACAATGTTTTGTGAGGTGTCTTGGGACATTTATTGTTGTGCGAAGGCACCAGATTAATGGGTGACATCCTGCATTAAAGGCACCTTTTAAAGGTGAGATGTTGTTGTAATAAAATACTCTATTTTCTGACACAGAGCTCTGTAAGCATCCTTACACATCAGATGGTGTACGCAAGCAATACTTCCACAGGAGATGAATGATGTCTTGGAACAAAGACAGGAATTGGTGAATTGGAACATAAACAATGCTTTCTTCTCCTTTCAGAAGGTCACTGCCTTTGAACTGTAACACCTCCCTAATTAGTAAACTCAATGGGAAAGGAGGGATCTGGGAAGACAAAGGGAAGCCATTGACTGAGGGCCAGCCTTGCATTTTTTATGGGCTGTTAAGTAACTGCCTTATAAATCTGTCTCATGTCATGGTTCATGCCAACTTTCTCAGATACCAAACTGTTTCAATGACTACAACTCAGATATGTGTGCATCTGTGTGTCTGCGTGTGTTTAACTCTGTGCGAGTGTGTCTGTGGGTATCAGAGTGTGTACGTGTGTGTGTGTGTGTGTGTGTGTGTGTGTGTAGTTCTGAATTGGTATGCATACGTGGGTGTGAGTTTGTGAGTGAGCACGTGTATATGTGTATGTGAGAGTGAATGTGTGTGTGTGTCTATGTGGGTGAGCTTGTGAGTGTATATCAGTGGGTGTGTATTGGACAGAAGAACAGTAATCAGTTGTACTTACTTTCAGGTTAAGAGGCTGGGTACGTGGAGGAATAGAGATATTTATGAATTCAACTACAGCGTCACTAAAGCCTACTGAATGAGCACAAAATAACTGAAAAGGGTCAAGGAATTTCGCTATCTATCTAAAGGGATTTTTAAAATTTGGTGTGGGATGTCACTCTCTCTTGCGTGCGCGGGTCCACGCGCGCACACACACGCGCGCACACAGCTACAGGGTCCAGAGTCACATGTCGGTCAGCCTGGGTAAGGATGGTAGATTGCCTTCACCAAAAAGAGTCAGATGATTTTCAAAGACAATTAATGATAGCCAGTATTGATCATCGTGACAGCTTTCAATTCCAGATTTTTAAAACATTGAGTTAAAATCCTACAGCTGTCCTGGTGGGATTTGAACCCATGCCCCAAACACATCACCCTAGAGTCTCACAATAACAAGCCCACCAACATTACCACTATGCCACAGTAGTACTGCACAGGTTGAAAGTGATGCTACACTGATCTGGCACATCGCTGGTTAACTTTTGCTTACCATTCTACATGCTTTGCCTCAAACAGCGGGGTCCCAAAACCATGGGGAAACTGAAGAAAGGTGATTCAGTGCACTTACCTCACCCACCCCAGCCTGCACAATCTTCAAACCACTCTCTGCCTCAAGCACCGTCTTGCTGGCAACTGGAAGAGAGCAAAAGGAAAAGTATTTTTGCAGAGTTATTACACAGCCAGTGATACAAGGTGGGCAACGCAAAGCCACCACGAGGAGGAATTACCCACCCATGCAGTTCCTCCCGTTACACCATCTCCCCATTCACAACACTCACCGATCAATAATCACTTCAGCGTTTCACAAACCAGACTGACCTCCCAATGTCACACCATGAGACCGTCACCTCCTCAGTTTGGAAGGTGCTGTCTGAGGATTTTTGGTGAATTTCTGCCATGCATCTTATATACAGTACACACTGCTGCTACTGAGTGTCAGTGGAGGAGGGAGTGGATGCTTGTGGATGTGGTGCCAATCAAGTGGGCAGCTTTGTCCTGGACATAGTAAAGCTTCTTGAGCATTGTTAGAACTTCATTCATCCAGGCAAATGGGGAGTATTCCATCCCAGTCCTGACTTGTGCCTTGTAGATGACTTTGGGGAGTCAGGAGGTGAGTTACTTGCTGCAGTATTCCTAGCTCCTGACCTGCTCTTATGGCCACTGTGTTAATGTGGTGAGTCCAGCTGAGTTTCTGGTCAATGGTAACCCCCAGGATGTTGATAGTGGGGGATTCAGTGATGGTAACACCATTGAATGTTAAGGGACAGTGGTTAGATTTCCTCAGCGTGCAAATGGTCATTGTCTGACATTTGTGTGGCACAAATATTGCTTGGCAAGTGTCAGCCCAAGCCTGGTATTTTCCAGATTTTGCTGCATTTAGACAAGAGTTGCTTCTGTGCCCCAGTCGTGAACGGCACTGAAAATTGTGCAATCATCGGCGAACATCCCCACGTCTGACCTAATGATGGAGCTCATACTGTTGGTGTCATTCTGCATTGCAAGCAAACTGTCCAGCCAACTGAGCTCACTGAGATGACCAACCTGCAGCAACCACACCCACCATCCTTTCTGTCAGTTACAACTCTGACCCACATAGAGAGGCTTCAATCCCCACCCCAACCCCTACCAAATTTCCCATTGACTCCTGTCTTCCTAGGGCTCCTTGATGCCACACTCGGTCGAATGCAGCCTTGATGTCAAGGGCTGTCACTCTCACCTCGCCTCGGGAATTCAGCTCTTCTGTCCATTTTCGGACCAAGGCTGTGATGAGGTATTAAGGATCTTGTCTCCTCCCAGTGTCCTGGCTAATACTCATTTATCTCTCAATAAATCTATGTCATTTCTAAGAACTTGGTGGGGCCTAGATGTCTGTGTATAGGTTATTGTTGCTTCAACTCAGTCTAAGAAAGGTCAGGCTTTCAATATGTTTAAGATTAATAGATGTCTGATTACCAGTGGCATGAAGGGTTATGAGTAGAGTGTTGGCCGAAAGGCAGTGAAGTGTTTGAGCAGCCATGTCTTAATGGTACAGAAAGCTCAGTGGGCTGAATGGCCTGCTCCTCATCTGATGTTCTTGCAAAATAGCAGTAACCACACTTCAAAGATGCAGCTCATTGATAGAAAGAACTGGGAACAAGAGAGTTGCTGAAGTAAAGTTAGAATATACTTTCACTAGCTTTGCATCTAGCCTTCCTGTATCAGACTCTTCCTGGGAGAGTGTAAGTGTGAGTGAGAGGGAGAGCAAGGCAGTGTGAGAATGAGAAAGAGCGCAAATGCACGAGAACAGAGAGAGAGAGAGAGAGAGACAGCAAGCTCGTGAGCAAACGTGTCAGAGCCAGAGAGAAAATCTTGCATTTCCGTAGCACCTTTCATGGCCTCAGGGCAGCAAGATCCCACAAAACAGCAATGTGGAAATGGCTTATGGCTTTTACTGCTATGGGTTCAAGATATGCAATACTTTCGGAAGTATCTGAAAGTGTGAAAGGGTTTGGGATGGTGAATGGGAAACACTTCCATACACCAGTTGGTAAATCAGGAAAAGACAATGGTCCCACTCTTTGGTGGCACAAAGAGGAATTTTACTGTGTGTCACTTCTGGGGCTGTTGCCTGATCCTGGGTTCATTTATCTTTCGTTCCATCATTTGTTGGTGATGCTGTCTGGCATACAAATATTGTGACAATACTGTGGCTTTAAAAGGTATATTTTGTCCTTTTTTTAATGAACAGAGGTTGAGACGGAGATGCAGGGCAGTCTGCTCAAATCTAACAAAGTAAACTGCTGTAAGGCGGAGATAATGGGAGCTGCAGATGCTGGAGAATTCCAAGATAATAAAGTGTGAAGCTGGATGAACACAGCAGGCCCAGCAGCATCTCAGGAGCACAAAAGCTCAATGGGAGAGAGATTCCCTGAGGTTGGTCCGGAGGGAGGAGGGTAACTTCTTCAGGTTAGGCATCCCTGCTGTAAGGCCTTGGGTTTTATTTTAAGTTGGAACAACAGAAGCAGCCTGAATGGGTGGGGTCAAGTTCCCACAGAACCAGGATTTTTAGAGACAGTAAGAACTGCCAATGCTGGAGATAACACAGTGTGAAGGTCGGGGAACACAGAAGGCCAGGCAGCATCAGAGGAGCAGGAAAGTTGACGTCTCGGGTCAGAACCCTTCCTGAAACATCAACTTTCCTGCTCCTCTGATGCTGCCTGGCCTGCTGTGTTCCTCCAGCTCTACATATGATTTTTAGGTTTAGCTTTCTGCAGTTACTGGTTCTTGAAGCTGGATAAGGAAGCTCTATCCCTCTCTCTTTTACAGCTAAAAGCTGGGGCTCTCTTCCTGCTGCTAGAATTGCTGGTAAGGCAATCTATTTCACTGACTTTGCCTTTGTTGAGGGGTTTGTTAATGAGATGTTACTATATTGGAACAGTTAATTAGTAGTAGTTAACATATAATATTTTGTTAAGCATTCCGATGGAGCTACAGTTAAGCCAAATCTTGTATTTTTGTTTTGTTTGCAGTTCAACAGTAGTGTAAAAATAGAGTTTGTAGTACTTAAAGTTGATAGTTTGACCAATTGATTGGATCCAGAATGCAACACCTTACACACCTTTAAAATAAGAAAATGTTAGGGTCTAGACTGTCTTCTTAATGTAATTTGAGGGGGTTTGGTCTGATTCATAACGCTTTATTGTAGCTTTATCAGGTTGAATATGCAGACTGTGCTGGGGTACAATTCTGCTGCTGTTGATGGCCCACAGCGCCTCATGGATGCCCAGCCTGGAGTTGCTGGATCAGTGTGAAGTCTGTCCCATTGAGCACGGGGATAGTGTCACACAGCACGATGGAGGTTGTTCTCAATGTGAAGGTGGGACTTTGTCTCCACAAGGACTGTGCGATGGTCACTGTTACCGATACTGTCACAGACAGATGCAACTGCAGCTGGGAGATTAGTAAGGATGAGGTCAGGTATGTCTTTCCCTCTTGTTGGTTCCCTCGCCATCTGCCGCAGACCCAGTCTTGCAGCTAAGTCCTTTAGGACCTGAGCAGCTCCATCAGTATTACTGTTGCCGAGCCACTCTTGGTGGGGACATGCAAATATTGCACCCAGACTACATTTTGTTCCCTTGCCATCCTCAGTGCTTCCTCTAAGTGTTGTTCAACATGGAAGAGTACCGATTTGTCAGCTGAGGGAGGGCAGTATGTGGTAATCAGCAGGAGGTTTCCTTGCCCATGTTTAACCTGAAGCCATGGACCTTCATGGTGTCTGGAGTCAGCGTCAAGAACTCCCATCTGCATCCCACTGCCACCCTCTCTGCTGGGTCTGTCCTGCTGATGAGACAAAACATACCCAGGGATGGTGATGGCAGTATCTGGGACAATTCTTTATTCTTTATGGGATGAGGGCATCGCTGGCCAGGCAGCATTTATTGCCCATCTGTAATTGCCCATAGGGCAGTCAAAGTCAACCACATTGCTGTGGGTCTGGAGTCACATGTAGGGCAGACCAGGTAGGGATTGCAGTTTCCTTCCCTAAAGGGGAACTCGTGAACCAGATGAACTGCCATCATTAGATTCTTAATGACTTCAAATTACACCATCTGCTGTGGTAGGATTCGAACCCAGGTCCCCTAGGTGTTATCTGGGTCTCTAGACTAACAGTCCAGCAATAATGCCACTCGGCTCTCACCTCCCCTATAGTCTGGGAGGTATGTTTCCGTGAGTATGATTATGTCAGGTTGTTGCTTTACTCGTCTGTGAGACAGCTCTCCCAATGTTGGCACAAACCCCTAGATGTTACTGAGGAAGACTCTGCAGGGGCGACAGAACTGTTTCTGTCATTGTTATTTCTAGTATCTAGGTCAACACCAGGTGGTCCATCTGATTTGGTTTGTTCTTTCAGACATTTCGGTGGTTTCATACAACTAGGTGCCTTGCTCAGCCATTTCAGAGGGCTATAAGCACCAACCACATTGCTGTGGCCCTGGAGTCACATGTGGGCCAGACCAGGTAAGGATGGCAGTTTCCTCCCCTAAAGGACATTGGAGTATGGCTACATCAGCTGAGGAAGGAACTTTAAAGTGGAAACACTTCACACAGTTTGAGCATCTACCAGATATCTGTCTTAATCTCCACTTACAATTTCAATTAGCTCTTATAAAGCATAAAATAGCTCATTTTAAAATTTGCACACACTACGCTGAGTGTGACTGAGGCAAGGGGGTGCCTTTATATTGGAATGTCACCATGTGTAATTATCCTAAAGACACACTGCTTGTCTGGTCTGGAATCCATGCCATAATACACCATTCCACTGTCTCCCTTTAATAGGTATATAGATTGATTGCCACTACACATTTAGATAGTGAGTTGATACAATAACATGAGCTGATCTAGTTCTCATTCAATCATCACTTGGCTGTGTAGCTTCATTCTACACTCTACAGCGTGTTGTCTGTCAGCAGGGAAGGATATCGATAGTTTATTGAGGTTATGCTAGCCTGATAGTACCCAAGTCTTCAGCCTGTGATTCTACCCCATGTCTTCAGAGAACTTGGCCATTGCTCATCGGAATGTTATGTGACCTAGGCTGGACACAGCAACTAATAACTCATACGTTCATTTGATTAGCACTGCGGCCTCACAGAGCCAGGGACCCGGGTTCGATTCCAGCCTCGGGTTACTGTCTGTGTGGAGTTTGCACATTCTCGCCATGTCTGCGTGGGTTTCCTCAGGGTGCTCCGGTTTCCCACCACAATCCAACAACGGGCAGGTTCGGTGGATTGGCCGTGGGATTGGGTAGGTTGTAGGGGAATGGGCCTGGGTGGGATGCTCTGAGGGTTGGTGTGGACTTGTTGGGCCGAAGGGCCTGTTTCTATACTGTAGGGATTCTATGATCCTGTTGGGATAACTGTCTGAATCCTCTTGCTGTACCATTTCCTTTCTCTTTCCAACATTTAAAAAGAAAATTCATTCATGGGATATGGGCGCTTCAGACTGGACCAGCATTACTCACCCATCCCTAATTTCCTAGAGGGCGGTCTGGAGTCACATGTAGGCCAGACTGGGTAACAGCACCAGTTTCCTTCCCTAGAAGACATTAGTGAACTAGAGGGGGCTTTTCCACCTGACAATTAGCAACAGCTGTCATTACACTCTTAATTCCAGATGCTTAATCATGAGATGATTCAATCCCCAGTCAACAGGGCTTCTCCTGAGTCCGTGGATTAATAGCCAATTGATAATACCACTAGGCCATCCAACTCAGTCCCCTAGTTCCTGCTTTCTCTCCCTATCTTTAGATCTGTTCAAAATCTAAAAGTTTGTCCATCTCTTTCTTAAAAATATTCAGTGACTCGACCTCCACAGCGTTCTGTGGTAGACAACTGCAGAGGGTCTCCACCTCATGAGTGAGGGAATGGTTCCTCATCTCAGTGCTATACCTGACATCCGAGAGCGGAGCTCCTGGTTTCAGACTTCCCAACCACGGAAACATTCTCCCAGTGTCTCAGTCTGTCCAGCCCTGCTAGAATTTTTGTACATTCCAACCAGATCCCCCTCTCATCATTCTAAACTCAAATAAATCTCAGCTCAGTTGAACTAATCTTTACTTATAGGATAGTCCTGATATCAGCCTGACAAATCTGCCCTGTATGCAGGAAGGTGACAGCCCAGTGGTATTACTGTCGGACTGATAATGGCTTGGGGACCTGGGTTCGAATCCCACCATGGCAGATGGTAGAATTTGAATTTAATAAATATCTGGAATTAAGAGTCGAATGAGAAGTGGCGAGAAACATTCATAACGCACAAATGCCAAGTAATAGCCATCTCAAATAACAGACAATCTAACCACCGTCCCTTGACATTCAATGCTGTTACCATCACTGAATCCTGCATTATCAACATCCTGAGGGTTACTGTTGACCAGAAACGTAACTGGTCTCACCACATAAACACGGTGGCAGGTCAGAAGCTGGGAACACTGGGGTGAGTAACTCACCTCCTGACTCCCCAAAGCCTGTCCACCATCTACAAGGCACAAGTCAGGAGTGTGATGAAACACTCCCCACTTGCCTGGATGGGTGCAGCCCCAACAACACTCTAGAAGCTCAACACCATCCAGGACAAAGCAGCCGCTTGACTGGCACACATCCACAAACATCCCACGCCCTCCACCACCGACACTCAGTAGCAGCAGTGTGTACTATCTACAAGATGCACTGCAGAAATTCACAAAAGATCCTCAAACAGCATCTTCCAACCTCATGACCACTTCCATCTAGATGGACAAGGGCAGCAGATACATGGGAACACCTTCCCCTGCAAGTTCCCCTCCAAGCCACTAACTATCCTGACCTGGAAATATATCGCCGTTCCTTCACTGTCACTGGGTCGAAATCCTGGAATTCCCTCCCTCAGGGCGTTGAGGGTCAACCCTCAGCAGGTGGATTGCAGCAGTTCAAGAAGGCAGCTCACCCCCCCCTTCTCAAGGGGCAACGAGGAATGGCCAAAAAATGCTGTGCCCAACCAGTGACTGTAAGGTATAGGAAGAGAACTAGAACATTTGACCCATCAGGTCTGCTATATCATGGTATCATGGCTGATATGTTTCTCAGCCCCATTCTCCTCCCTTCTTCCTGTAACCCTTGTTCCGCTTATGAATCAATCCGCTTATCTATCTCTGATTTAAATACTGTCCATAACTTGGCCTCCACAGCCCTCTGCATCACTCAGCTCCACAGATTCACCCCCCTCTGGCTGAAGAAAATCCTCCTCATCTCAGTTCAAAAGGGTCGTCCCTTCACCCTGAGGCTGTGCCCTCTGGTCCTAGTCTCTCCTTCTGATGGAAACACCTTCCCCACATCCATTCTATCCAGGCGTCTCAGTATTCTGTAACCTTCAATCAGATCCCCCCTATCGTTCTAAACTCCATCGAGTGCAGACCCAGAGTCCACAACTGTTCCTCAGATGTCAAACCCTCGAAGGAGATATGGAGGAGTCAACTTCCCCCGGACCCCCTCCAAGGCCAGTACATCCTTCCTTAGATGCTGGACCCAAAACTGCTCGCAACATTCTAAATGCGGTCTGATCACAGCCTTATACAGCCTCAGCAGGGCATGCCTCCTTTTGTATTCCAGCCCTCTCGCAATGAATACTAACATTTGCATTTGCGTTCTTAACTGTTAACTGAAACTGCATGTTAACCTGAAGAGAATCTTGACCTCGGACTGCCAAGTCCTTCTGTATTTCAGATTTCTGAAGCCCTTCTTCAATTAAAAATAAGTCTGTCTCTATTACTGCTACCAAAGGATGTAATCTCATTCTTCCCCACATTGTATTTCATCTGCCACTTCTTTACCCACTCTCCAAGCCTGTCCCAGCCCTCCTGCAGCATCCCCAGTTCCTCAACACTAACCCATCCCTCCATCTCGCTTTATGCCATCTGCAAACTGAGCAACGATGCGATTGGTTCCTTCATCCTTTTTCACTCAGAGGGTGGTGCGTGTATGGAATGAGCTGCCAGAGGAAGTGGTGGAGGCTGGTACAATTACAGCATTTAAAAGGCATCTGGGAGGGGGATATGAATGGGAAGGGTTGAGTTGGATATGGGCCAAAAGCTGTGGATGCTGTAAATCAGGAACAAAAACAGAAGCTGCTGGCAAATCTCAGCAGGTCTGGCAGCATCTGTGAAGGGAGAAAGCAGAGTGAAAGTTTCGGGTCCGGTGGCCCTTTCTCGGGACTGGATTGATTGGGATATCTGTTTGGCGCGGACGAGTTGGGCTCGACAACCTTTGCGACTGTACGCCTCCTCGAAATCTAACATCTTCTGAGAGAACTTAAAAACAAAACCCAGGATGAGCAATAAATTCAGGCCCCAGCCAGCGCCGACTCATGTCCAGTGAGCGAGTTAAAAATATAAAGTATGTGCTGCTCAGGCCTCATCAGCTGGGAAGTATCTTATCTTTCAGAGATAGTAGGAACTGCCGATGCTGGAGAATCTGAGATAACAAGGTGTAGAGCTGGATGAACACAGCAGGACAAGCAGCATCAGAGGAGCAGGAAGGCTAACGTTTCGGGCCTAGACTCAACCCCTGCTGCTTGTCTTTAGAGAGGGGATGTTTAATTAATCGGTGCCTTTCTCTCGAGTAGGTGCACAGAGGCAGGCCTGACTGAAGCGAATGACACTTGCCTGTGACCTCCATTCAGCGTGAAGGTCACATTCATATGCGGTGGCGGGGTCGGGGGTTTGCTCGGAGAATACAGAAACGTCCTGCCCACCCCCACCCACCCCGCTGCAGCCCCAGGCGGGCCTACGCTGCCCTCTCGTCAGCGACCGACTGCGAATGCTGGAATAATTACCACAGCCTTCATTTTATTTTAATCACAGTCGGGTGAGATTGCACAGCTCTGGCCCCGATTGTCGGGGTGAGGCGGGGGGGGGGGGGGTGGGGGGGGGGGTCATGGAGGGAGATGGTCAGTGAGAATGCACAGCCACTCTCACATTGAATTGAAACTACAACCCCACCCCCACAGAGTGTCCTCGGCCCAGAACCCAATCGGCTCAGATAAACAATGACGGCCACAGCAAGAAAGAACGAACTTGCGTTTATATAGCGCCGTTCACCACCTCACCTTCCAGCTCACTCAGTTGTTTCGGAGGGTGAGGTAGTGCAGTGATGGGCACACAGCAAGTTCCAACAAGACAGACACCAGGCAGCCTGTTGGGGGGGGGGGGGGGGTGTCAGGCGAGGCAGGGAAGGGGACGCCTTGCCAGTTACTCACCTGATGGGGCAGTGGTTTCAATGGTCAATCTCAAAGACTGACCCTCCGACAGTGCGACACTCCCTCAGTACTGATCCTCCGACAGTGCGGCACTCCCTCAGCACTGACCCTCCGATAGTGTGGCACTCCCTCAGCACTGACCCTCCGACAGTGCGGCACTCCCTCAGCACTGACCCTCCGACAGTGTGGCACTCCCTCAGTACTGACCCTCCGACAGTGCGGCACTGCCTCAGTACTGACCCTCCAACAGTGCGACACTCCCTCAGTACTGACCCTCCGACAGTGCGGCACTCCCTCAGCACTGACCCTCTGACAGTGTGACACTCCCTCAGCGCTGACCCTGCAACAGTGCGGCGCTCCCTCAGCGCTGACCCTCCGACAGTGCGGCGCTCCCTCAGCGCTGACCCTCCGACAGTGCGGCGCTCCCTCAGCACTGACCCTCCGACAGTACCATGTTCCCTCAGTTAGGGAGAGTGTGGGCAAGAGAGAGGAAGGAGGGTGAAGGAGGGAGAGAGTGAAAGAGACACACACATGGAGAGAGACAGGGGGAGAGTAGCGACAGGGAGAGACAGAGATGGTGTGATGGGGAGTACAGAGAGAGAGAGAGAGAGAGAGAGAGAGAGAGAGAGATAGAGAGAGAGAGAACAGGGATTTAGAGAGAAAAAGACCAGGTTAGAGTGGGAGGCAGAGATAGACAGGGTGAGAGAGAGAGTGACGGGGGCAATAGAGTGAGTGTGAGAGAGAGAGAGAGAGAGAGAGAGAGAGAGTGGCAGTGAGTGGGGGTGAGACAGAGTCACCCGATGGAGAAAGCCCGATGGAGAGATAGCGAGAGAGGAAGAGGGTCAGGGAAGACAGAGAGAGAGAGAGAGAGAGAGATGGTGGGTGAGACAGAGAGATAAGGAGGTGGGATGGGAGGTGGATAGAAAAGTGTTGGATGTGAAGGGGGATATTGGAACAAGGCACAGGCCTAACCCTCACCCTCACCCTGACCCTGACCCTCACCCTATCGCAGGCTCCCTTGGCCAACCTGTGAAGTGTGCAGTCCACTCTGGGGTGTATAATTGAAGGATTGCCTGGCATATTTTGACTGAAAGATTAATTGCTAACCTCCCATCATACCCTCCCTGGCCGACCCAAACCAACCCCACGGCCAACAGTGCAGGTGTTGGAGGGCTCTGTACTCACTGGCTTTATCAGCTACCTCAGCGACGGTCAGATTTTGATCATTGTGCCGGAGTCGGAAGGTTAATGCTGGTCCGATGACACTGAAACAAACAGAGACAGAATTACATTTATGTAGCACCTTCCATGACAGAGAACGCCTCAAGGCATTTCACTGCCAGCGATGTGCCGGTAGACTGTTGCTGCGGAGGAACCAGTCAGTGAACAGCTAGGAGGAAATCTAGAAGATAGGAATGGGAGCAGGCTATTCAGCCTCTCTAGCCTGTTCCACCATTCAGTAGGATTATGGCTGCTTCGACATTCCATTTTCCTGCCCTTTTACCTTCGCTCCTGAATGATCAAGAATTTGTCTCTTGGCTGAACATGTAACTGAGTCCCCTGTTCCTGCTTTCGCCTCCATACCCTTTGGCCCTAAAAAGCTGTATCTAACTCCTTCTTGAAAACATTCAGCGTTTTGGTTTCAACTGTTTTCTGTGACAGAGAATTCCACAGGTTCACTACGCTGGGTGAAGACATTTCTCCTCATCTCAGTCCCAAATAGCCCACCCTGTATCCTCAGACTGTGACCCCTGCGATACTGGACTCCCCAGTTATCATGAACATCCTTCCTGGGCTTACTCTGTCGAGGACTGTTAAAATTTTATAGGTTTGTACACGATCCCTAATTTCCTTCCTAATGGTATGAGTCATCATATTGACCGGTGGAGCAGCTCAAAGGACTGAATGGCTTGTCCTAAGGAAGGGAATTCCAGGATTTTGACCCAGCAGCAGTGAAGGAATGGCAATATATTTCCAAGTCAGGATGGTGAGTGGCTTGGAAGGGAACATAAAGGTGGTGGTGTTCCCATGGATCTGCTGTCGTTGTCCTTCCAGATGGAAATGGTCATGGGTTTGGAAGGGGTTGTCTGAGGATCTCTGGTGAATTTCTGAGACAATGCAATGTGGAGCTGGAGGAACACAGCAGGCCAGGCAGCATCAGAGGAACAGGAAAGCTGACATTTCGTGTCAGGACACTTCTTCTGATCCGAAACGACAGCTTTCCTGCTCCTCTGATGCTGCCTGGCTTGCTGTATTCCTCCAGCTCCACACTGTGTTATCTCTGACTCCAGCATCGGCAGCCCTTACTATCTTTGGTGAATTTCTGCAGTGCACCTTGTAGCTAGTACACACTGCTGCAACTGAGTGTCGATGGTGCACAGAGTGGATGCCTGTGGGTGTGGTGCCAATCCAGTGAGCTGCCTTGTCCTGGATTTTGAAGATCTACTTTCTCTCTGAGGGGTTTAAATCAGATAAATAAAGAGAAGCTGAACAATCCGGTGAGGTGCTCAGCTTTAGTGGCAGGGAATCAGAGGCAGCTTGAGGGAAAGTGTTTTGCTTTACATCTGAATAGGCAGGTAGATTCGGGAGCACAAGTGCCAGAGAATGTGGTGGAGGACAGTTTCACAAAAGTGGAGGTTTGCAGGGTATTGCAAAGAGACAGTATACACTTGATGGGCTGAATGGTGACCTCCTTTGTCTGCAGTTCTCTGGTACAGCAGCAGGCTCGAGGGGCCAAATGAGCGTACTGTCCTTATTCTCAAGTGCCTGTCACACCTTATCCAAAAGGGAGAAATGAGGGGGTACAATGAACACCCTGGGGAGCCAAACGGTCACCTCATTACATGAAGATTACCGTTGCAGACAAAGTTGGTAACTGACAAAATCACCTCCATTTACAGAGGCTGGAATAAATTAAATACCACCCACTGACCAAAAACAAAAAAAAAATTAGCCCTTACAACAACTGGGAGGCAAATAAAACTCATTTAATTTTCCATCCATTTTTACATTGGGTTCTGTGCTAATGTTCGCCCCCTATTGTTAGGGATCAGGATTACAACACATTCCATCTCAAGTTATTCCAAGCCACTTCATTTTTCTTCAGTAATAAAATCACCACATCCTTTTTCCAGATATTAGAATCACAGCACTGTTATAGTAGAAAATGAGGCCGCTTGGACCTATGTGTTGCTACTGGGCCTCTGAAGGAATAATTCAACCGGGGGCCTGCGATAAATAGATTAGTAACGTGTTTTTTTTTGTAAAAAAAAGTGTTTACGTTGCCACACCAGGGCATCCATAGCTCAGTAAATATAACAACCAAATAGAAACAGTGAATAGGAGCACGTGTAGACCAATCAACCCTGTATGTTCTTCAATATGACCAAGGCTGATCACAGAAACATAGAAGATCAGAACAGGAGGAGGCCATTTGGCCCTTCGAGTCTGCTCTGCCATTCTTCACAATCATGGCTGATCATCCAACTTAAGAGCCTAATCCTGCTTTCTCCCCATAACCTTTGACCCCATTCACCCCAAGTGCACTATCGAGCTGCCTCTTGAATACAGTCAATGTTGTGGCATCAGCTACTTCCTGTGATAATGAATCCCACAGTCACACCACTGTTTGGGTGAAGAAATGTCACCTCATCTCCGTCCTAAATGGTCTGCCCCAAATCCTCATACTGTGACCCCTGGTTCTGGACACACCCACCATCAGGAGCATCACCCCTGCATCTACCCTGTCCAGTTCCGTTAGAATTTTACAACTCTCTATGGGATCCTCCTCATTCGTCTGAACTCTGGCAAAAACAATCCTAACCTAACCAATCTCTTTTCATGCATCAGACCCACCATCCCCGGAACCAGCCTGGTAAACTTTCGCTGCACTCCCCCGAGAGCAACAGCATCCTTCCTCAGAAAAGGAGACCAAAACTGCACACAATATTCCAGTTGTGGTCTCACCAAGGCCCTGTATAACTGCAACGACACATCCCTGCTCCTGTACTCGATACCTCTCACAATGAAGGCCAACATACCATTTGCCTTCTTTATCTAACTCAGTACCCTGTTCGCATTCTCCCCGTACCCTCTGGTCCCTTTAGTATCAGAGACATCGAGATCTACAGCACAGACTAAGGCACTTTGGCCCATCAGTTCCATGCTTGTCAAAAACAGCCACCCAACTATTCTTATCCCATTTCTGAATATTTGACCCATAGCCTTCAGCGTTCCGGCATCGCAAGTGCACTTCCTTATTCTTTAGCCCTAACGACTATATCTAACTTCCTTCCTAAAAACATTTAATACTTTAGCCTCAACTGCTTTCTGTGGCAGAGAATTCCACACGCTCCCCACTTTCTGGGTGAAGACATTTCTCCACATCTCAGTCCTAAATGGCCCACCCTGTATCCTTAGACTGTGGCCCCTGGTCATGGACCCTCTGGTCATTGGGAACATCCTTCCTGCGTTTTCCCCAAGTAGTCCTGTTCGAATTCTATCTCTTCTTCTCAACCCCAGTGTTTACAGTCCTAACTGATCCAGACTCTCCTCATACATCAGTCCTGCCATTCCAGGAATCTGTCCGACAGACCTAATTCTCATTTGAAAGCCACGTTTACATTCTCACTCTTGGCTTCGGTGAAAGATTTACCCTCACGTCTCCAGTGATTCATTTTATAATCACCGATAAACTGGCGATCTCTGGTTCTCAATCATTCCACCATTGGGAGCAGGTTTTCCCTCCCGACCACATCCAGACACCTGGTGATTCCGGATACCGAGAGCTAATCTTCTTTTAATGTTCCCTTCTCCGAGGAGAGCAGCCAAAACCTCTCCAGCCATTCAGCCCCTTGAGTCTGTTCCATCACTTTGTGAGCTCAGGAGCTGATTCATGACCTAACTCCATCTACCTGCCTTTGGCTCATATCACTGAGCGCCGTTGCTAAACAAAAATGGATCTCTCTCAGATTTCAAACTAACATCTGATCCACCATTCACTACCATCTGTGGAAGAGAGTCCCAAACCTCTCCCTCTCTTTGTGAGCTTCCCAACATCGCTCCTGAACAGTCTGATCCTGATTTTATCTGCGTGACTAAAGTTCCTCATCTCTGGAATGATTGTTGTCAGGTTTTTCCGATAGTGTGCTGCTCAGTACTGAGCCCAATGCTTCCAGTGTTTGATACAAGTTCAAAATAATCTCTTTGCCTCTGTTTTGCCAATCTGCCCTGCCCTGTCAATGATTTCTGCACACTTACAGCCTCTGCACTGGTACCCCCTTTTACTGCTCTGTATTTATTTAATATTCTTTTTGCTACGTCCTTCTAACCAAAAGCAATCCCTCCCTGCTCCTCTGCTGGGGCAGGGCTGTGGCCTACCTGCTAGCTGGGCATTCACTCCCTGAACGGTGCCACTTCCCTCAGTACAGTTTGGACACTTGCCTGATGTTGATGAAGCTGACTGTCGCGAGGTGTAGCTGGTGAGCCAAGGACTCCAGCAACTTAATCCCATCGGACAGAGACAGGGGCCTGAGAGAGAGAGAGAGATAGAGAGAGACAGAGAGAGAGAGAGAGAGAGAGAGAGAGAGAGAGAGAGAGAGAGAGAGAGACAGACAGAGAGAGAGAGAGACAGAGAGAGACACAGAGAGAGACAGAGAGAGAGAGAGAGAGAGAGAGAGAGAGAGAGAGAGAGAGAGAGACAGACAGAGAGAGAGAGAGAGACAGAGAGAGAGACAGAGAGAGAGAGACAGAGAGAGAGAGACAGAGAGAGAGAGAAAGAGAGCAAGCAAGAGCAAGTGTGAAAGGGAGACAGAGTGTGAGAAATGAGAGTGTGCGAGAGAACAATGTGAGAGAATGCGTGTGAGGGAGAGAGAGAAAATGTGAGAGGGAGAGAGAGTGTGTGTGAGGGAGAGAGAGTGTGAGAGGGAGACAGAGGGTGAGAGAGTGTGTGAGAGAGAATGTGTATGAGGGAGAGAGAGTGTGAGGACGAGCGTGCGTGACGGCGAGAGTACGAGAGGGAGAGAATATATGAGGGAGAGTGTGTGAGAGAGATAGCGTATGAGACGGAGACAGTGTGTGAGAGGGAAAGAGAGTGTGAGAGGGAGAGAGTGAGAAAGAGCAAGTGAGTGAGGAAGAGAAAGACAACAAGGGCAAAAAAGAAAGAATGGTGAAGTTAGACACAACAATTAACAGCATAAGATGGCGGAGACATTGCTTAATAATCAGCTCATTTGGCTGCTTGTTATTTTATGCATTTTAGTCGTCTCATCAGTGTTGGTTCAGTTTGTTTGTGTCCAAATACTTTGTAATTCCGATGATCGATCATTGGCCTGAAATGCAGGCCCCACATAACCATCAACAACACAGGGCAGATGATTATCTGGTCATTATTGTAAAGCTGGTTGTAGCAGCTTGCTGTGTGAATGCATCCTAACGGTGATAACATCTCACTGGCCAGGCAGGGCTCTACAGAAATGCAGGTGTCGAGGCTGGAATGTTAAACAGTGACCTGGGCGCAGAAACAGAAAGGAGGGAGGATTCGGGGAAACTCACCCTATACTCAGGGCCAGGGGCTACTTCCTCACTTCCAAAACTCGCCAACTCATGGAGACAAGGAACAGGTGGCGGAGGGACGCTGCCATAATTGCTTTGTTACAGAGAGGCTAATTTGGTCACCACACAAGCGCAATTGGAGAATTAATTCCGATGAGACATTCTGATAGAGAATGGGCCTCTATACGGTTCCCCAGGTCAGCTGTACACTGCCCAACCTCCTCTCCCCCTGCCTCAGATGGGTTTCAGCAAGACAGTTAGGGCGTGATACTGAGCCAGACCGCTCAGCGAGTTCAACCTGGAAACCATTCACAATTGGGCTGACAAGTGCCAAGGGATAGTGGTGCCATTCAAATGCCAGGCTATGACCATCTGTAACAAGAGAAAATCCTCCCTGACATTCAATGCTGTTACCATCACTGTATCCCTCATTGTCAACATCCTGGGGGTTACCACTGACCAGAAATTCAACGGTGATGAGAGCAGAGGAGAAATTGGCCAAACTGAAACAGACAGCTCACAATTTACCTCCCCAAAGCCTGACCACCATCTGTGAGGCTCAAGTCAGGAGTTTGTTTATTATTTATTCAGGAGATGTGGGTGTCGCTGGCTGGGCCCAGCATTTCTTACCCATTCCTCGTTGCCCCTTGAGAAGGTGGGGGTGAGCTGCCTTCTTGAACCGCTGCAGTCCATGTGCTGTAGGTTGACCCACAATGCCCTTAGGGAGGGAATTCCAGGATTCTGACCCAGTGACAGTGAAGGAACGGTGATATATTTCCAAGTCATGATGGTGAGTGGCTCGGAGGGGAACTTGCAGGGGTGGTGTTCCCATGTATCTGCTACCCATTGAGGGGATTCCTCCTTGCTGACACAACCCGTGCAATGCTGAGTGGGTGCTGCAGTGTCTGAGGTACCTCTCATTTGGGTGAGATTCGCACTCAGGAGAATAGAGATGATTTTTAGAATGCAGAAATAGAATTTCTGCAGTGCATCTTGTAGATAGTACACACTGCTGCCACTGAGCGTTGGTGGTGGAGGGAGGGGGTCGATTATGGACGTGTGATGGAATGCTCCACATCTGTCTGGATGAGTGCAGTTCCAACAACACTCAAAAAGCGAGACACCATCCATAGAATCCCTGCAGTCCAGAAAGAGGCCATTCATCCCATCATGTCTGCACTAACCTGGTGAAGAGCATCCCATCATTCCTCCTCCAAACACTATCCCTGTAATTCTGCATTTGCCATCGCTAATCCGGACAGCATCAAGTTCCTGGGAGTGATGATAACTGACGGCCTGGCCTGACTTCCCACTTAGATGTGATGATCAAGAAAGCACAACAACGCCTCTTCTTCCTCAGGAAGCTCAGGAAATTTGCCATGTCTATAGGGACCCTCACCGAACTTCCACAGATGCACCATAAAAAACATACTGTCCGGGTACATAATGGCCTGGTGCGGCAACTGCTCTGCCCCGGACTGTAGGAAACTACAGAAGGTGGTGTGCACAGGCCAGACTGTCACAGAAGCCAACCTTCCATCCATGGACTCCATTTACACGGCTCGCTGCCGCGGAAATGCAGGCAACATCATCAAAGACCCATCGCACCCTGGTAATGAGCTCCTACAGCCTCTTCCATCAGGCAGAACATACAGAAGCCTGAATACATGCACCAGCACATTCAGGAACAGCTTCTTCCTGGCTGTTATGAGAATGATGAATGGACTGGCTTGCCTCAAATAACGCTGATCTTGCTAAAGTTAATCTTGCCTAGAGCACACCCTTTGTATTATAATGTGTATGTCTCTAAGTCTTTTTACAACCTCTGTTCTTTACATCCCTCCTTACTATGAGCTACCTGTACTGCTCATAAACACTGCTTTTCACTATACTCTGGTACATGTGACAATAAATCAATCAATAATCTGTACATACAAGTCAAAACAGCCCACTTCATTGGCACTAAATCTGCAAAACATTCACTCTGTGTGTGTGCATGTGTGTGTGTTTGCGTGCGCGTGTGGGTGTCTGTGTGTGTGTGTCTGTGTGTGTGTGTGTGTTTGCGTGTGTGTGTGTTTGCGTGTGTGTCTGTGTGTGTGTGTGTGTGTGTGTGTGTGCGCGTGTGTGCGCGTGTGGGTGTCTGTGTGTGGGTGTCTGTGTGTGTGTGCGCGTGTGGGTGTCTGTGTGTGTGTGTCTGTGCGTGTGTGCCTGTCTGCGTGCATGTGCATGTGTGTGTGCGTCTGTGCGTGTGTGTGTTTGCCTGTATATGTGGTGTGTGTGTGCACGTGTGTGTGTGTGTGTGTGCGTCAGCGTGTGTGTGTGCCTGTGCGTGTGTGTGTGTGTGTCTAGGGGCAGTTTTATAAGGGGTTAGAGTTTAACTAGTAGAGTTCATTGTGAAGGTTTGTAATGTTTAGCTGTTGTTTTTGTTGAGGACATGCTGTTAAACTGGGTCTAAAAAGCAGGGAAATTAGGGGGAGCTCTGCGTACCTTTTAAACAATTTAACTTTGCGCTGACTCCACTACCTCAGAGTCGGGGTTTTCACTGAAGCTGGGAAAACATGTTTAAACACAAAGAGCAGGTTGTTAGGGGGAAGGTGGAGCCCGTGGATGTGGTGGAGGCAGGTGGCTCTCGAAAGGAAAACGGGAACGTCCTTCGAGCAGAAACGGTTTGTAGGCTAATGGCGAAAAGGGGAAATGACGGGCTGAATGGCCGCCTTTGCTGTAAACTTTTGTTAATTCTTTAGCATCATTTGCAACCTCAGGAGACTGTAACGGCTTAGAGCCAATAGAGAATTTTCGGAATGTAGTCTGTGTTACAAATGTCTGAAATGCAGCTACTGATCTGCGCACAGCAAGACCTCACTTACAGCAAAATAATGGCTGGATAATCTGCTAACCCTTAAAGCGGGGACATTTATGCTTCAGAGAATCAATACGGCCAGGAGACCTGAAGCTTATCTTTTCAATTCACCCGAGTGAGAATCTCACCCGAACGAGAGGTACCTCAGACACTGCAGCTCCCCCTCAGCATTGCAAGGGGTGTGTCAGTGAGGAGAAAGAGGCCAATATTTAATCCCATCAATGGGCCAGAGGTATGTCCCTTTTTTTGGGGGGGGGGGGGGGGGTGCTTCAGTCTGAGGGAAGGGGACAGTGGTGAAAGAACGCCAGTTTTTTGAAAGGTCCCAAACCGGCCCTAACACACGGGAGCAAACATGGCCGAGCGATTGACACACAGATGAGGAACGCGTGTTCTTACTTCTTGTTGGTGACAATGTAGGCGTACTCCTCTCTGCGTGGCGAACCCGTGGCCCCGCCCGGTTGGAGATCCTCGCTGTGCCCTAGCAGCCGTTCGGGGTCCTGGCCCAAGCCCAGGTCCTCCAGGATATTGGCAAGCTGCCCGGGGGGCCTGCCCAACTCCACGGCCGCTCCCTGGGCCTCTGGCTCGCTCAGGCCAGGGCCCACCAAGGTGGTCGCCACCACGGCCTGAATGCGCCTGGCCGCTGCAGCGTTCGGAGGGCCCAGGGCCTGTGTGGAATCTGGGTCCGGGATCAGCGATTCGCTGCTCTCTCTTGATTCCACCTCTTTCCAGTGCTGCATAGTCCCCTCCATCATGGATGCCTTCAAAGAGACAAGCAAGTTTCTTGATAAGGCCGAGAGCTGCACTACCATTCTGCGTTAATTTGGTAAAATTGACATAAAAACAAAAGCTTTTTAATCCCCCCACCCTTTCACAGGATGTGGGCATCGCTGGTGAGGGCCAGAATTTGTGATATGGTTAAGAGTCAACCACATCACGTTGGGCCTGGAGTCAAGTGTGGGCCAGATCAGGTAAGGATAACAGATTTCCATCCTCAGAGGAACGACGCTGGTGAACCAAGCACATTTCTTTTTTAGAAACAGTGGGAACATGGTCACAGTGATGATTTCCAAATGGATTTCAAATTTCAGCACCTACCTTTCAAATAGTGGCCTGTGGCTTTGGACTAATGAACCACAGACATCACCACGATGCTACCATCACCTCCACATCCATCCCCACACACCCGCCCCCCCCCCCCAAACCCCCATCAACCTCATTTACTGCCCACCCCCAATTGACCATTGATCTGAGTGGCATCCCAGAGGGCAGTTCAGAGTCAACCCCATTGCTCTGGGCCTGGAGTCACATGTAGGGACAGACTGGGCAAGGATGGCAGTTCCCTTCCCCAGAGAAGCAGAGTCACCAATAACTCTAAATTCCAAATGTATTAAGTGCAATTAAACCGCAGGCCCTCGGAGTGACGACAACTAAGTAACCTGTGCTGGACTTCCCATGTAGACGCGACAGTCAAGAAGGCATAAAAATGCCCTCTTCCTCAGGCAGCTCAGGAAATTTGGCAACTCCATAAGGTCGCCAACTTCCACAGATGCACTATCGAAAGCATACTGTCCGGGTGCATAACGGCCTGGTACGGCAACTGCTCTGCCCAGGACCATAAGAAGCTACAGAAGGTGGTGTGCACAGCCAAGGGCCACCATGGAAGCCAACTTGGAAAGGGGGCCAACATCATCCAACACCCAGTAATGATCTCCTACACCCTCTTCAGTCAGGCAGAAAACACAGAAACTGAAACACACGCACAAGCAGGTTGAGGAACAGCTTCTTCCCTGCTGTTATTAGACTGATGTATGGACTCTCTAACTTCAAATAATGTTCATCTTCCTAATGTTAACCTTGCTCTTATGCCCCTCCTGTGCAGCCGTAACATTGTATACCTCACTCTGTCAAAGCACGCTATGATCTGCATGTCCTTCTTTGCGCTGCATGCAAAACAAAGATTTTCACTGTACTTAGGGAGATGTCACGACAAAAGAATCAAATCAAGCCAATTCCACGAGCGGCCACAGTGGGATTGAAACCCTTGTCACAAGATCATTAGCCTGGACTTTTGAGTTACTGGTCCAGGGACATTACAACCATGCCACCATCTTCATTTGCATTTCAGACGAACCAGGCTCTATCACAATGAAGATCAGGGGAAGTGATAGCCTAGTGGTTTGATCACCGAGACCCAGGCAATGTTCTAGTGAAGACCCAGGATCAAATCCTGTCACGGCAGATGGTGGAATTTAAATTCAACTTAACAAAAAAAGAGATGGAATTAAGAATCTAACGATGACCATCGTTGACCGTCAGGAAAAACCCATCTGGTTCACTAATGGGCTTCAGGGAAGGAAACTGCCATCCTTACCTGGTCCGGCCTACATGTGACTCCAGACCACAGCAATGTGGTTTACTCATAACTGCCCTCTGGGCAATTAGTTCTGGGCAATAAATGCTGGCCTGTCTGGCAAATGAATTTATAAAAACTCAAATTCCAGACCTCCACCTCATTATTAACCCAAGAAACGTCCCAGGGTCCAAGATGTTTTTGCATGCTGATGATACAGAAACTGCTCTCTTCCAAATTGTTCACAACTTGCATTTATACAGCACCTTAAGGTCATCCCCAAAGACCTTCATAGACGCAACAGTGAACCGGGTTTGCTGACACTCCGACAGGTGAACAACAGCTTGATCGAAGGGATAGATTTTGAGAAGCATCTCAAGACAGGGAGGTGGACAGGTTGAGGAAGGGACTCACACTTCTAAGTGCTCAGGTTGCTCAGTAGAGAATATAAAATCAAAACTCTTCTCATCGGTGGGACAGTCTGACAATGTCCCTTTCCCCACACCAGGCCTTCATTCAGCTGTCAGAAACAAGGCTTAAGAAGGCAACAGTACATAGAGGTCCACATGCTGTACGGCCAATCTCCAATTTGTAAATCTCACCTTTTTCTGCATCGAACTGCCTTTCTCCATCAGCGCTGTAAGAGAAGGGGCAGATATTAATTCTTTACAGTGAATCATTCACAAAGGACTCAAGTTGCATTTACATAGTACCATTAGGGTCATCATACAAAAGATGATGATGGTGCCTACGGTTAATTGATGAAATAGAAAACAAAAGAACTGCAGATGCTGCAAATCAGGAACAAACGCAGAAGTTGCTGGAAAAGCTCAGGATCCATGGCGGCATCCATGAAGGAAACATCAGAGGTACTGTTTCGGGTCCGGTGACCCTTCCTTACTCCTCTTTATTGTGGATGTGCAATCCCTTTACACATCCATTCCCCACCAGGCGGGTCTCAGGGCTCTCCGCTTCTTCCTGGAGCAAACACCTGAGCCATCCTGAAGTTCTCATCCAGATCCTCAACAATTTCTCTTGCAACTCATCTCATTTTTTTCAGGTACGAGGGGTGGCCATGGGTACCCCGCACGGGCCCCAGTTATGCTTGTCTCTTCACGGGGTATGTGGAACATTCCTTGTTCCAGTCCTATTCCAGCCCCCACCCATAACGGTTTCTCTGAGACATCGATGATGTCTTTGGTGCTGCTTCCCTCTCTCATCTGGAATTGGAAGACTTCATCAATTTCGCCTCCAGTTTCCACCTGCCCTTACTTTCACGTGGTCTATCGCTGACTCCTCCCTTCCCTTCCTTGACATTTCTGTTCCATTTCTGGAGAGAGACTGGCAACTAGTATCCACTACAAACCCGCCAATTCCCACAGCTACTTGGACTATACATCCTCACACCCCACTTCCTGTAAAGACTCCATCCCATTCTCTCACTTCCTCCGTCTCCATCGCATATGTTCATATGAAGCCAACTTTGACAAGACAGCCTCCGAAATGTCCACATTCTTCCTCAGCCAAGGATTCCCCAGCTCTGCTGTCAACAGGGCCCTCAACCAGGTCTGACTCATCTCGTGCACGTCCACCCTCACCCCTTCTCTTCCCTCCCGCAACAGCGAGAGAGTTCCCCTTATCCTCACAGACCATCCCACCAGCATCGACATCCAGAAGATCATCAGAAACCATTTCCGCCACCTCCAGTCACATATTCCCCTCCCCTCCCTTATCCTCCTTCCACAGGGACCGTTCCCTCAGGGTCACCTTGGTCCATACTTCCTTCACCCCCAATACCTCCCCACAGCCCTTTGGCATCTTCCCCTGTAACTGGCGAAGGGCAACACCTGCTCATTTACCTCCTCCCTCTCCACTGTCGGAGGGTCAGCACTGAGGGAGCGCCGCACTGTCAGAGGGTTAGTGCTGAGGGAGTGTCGCACTGTCAGAGGGTCAGCGCTGAGGGAGAGCCGCACTGTCAGAGGGTCAGTGCTGAGGGAGTGTCGCACTGTCAGAGGGTCAGCGCTGAGGGAGAGCCGCACTGTCGGAGGGTCAGTGCTGAGGGAGAGCCACACTGTCAGAGGGTCAGCGCTGAGGGAGCGTCGCACTGTCAGAGGGTCAGTGCTGAGGGAGTGTCGCACTGTCAGAGGGGCAGCGCTGAGGGAGAGCCACACTGTCAGAGGGTCAGTGCTGAGGGAGTGTCACACTGTCAGAGGGTCAGTGCTGAGGGAGTGTCGCACTGTCGGAGGGTCAGTGCTGAGGGAGGGCCGCACTGTCAGAGGGTCAGTGCTGAGGGAGTGTCACACTGTCAGAGGGTCAGTGCTGAGGGAGTGTCGCACTGTCAGAGGGTCAGCGCTGAGGGAGCGCCGCACTGTCGGAGGGTCAGTGCTGAGGGAGCGCCGCACTGTCAGAGGGTCAGTGCTGAGGGAGTGGGCACTGTCGGAGGGTCAGTGCTGAGGGAGCGCCGCACTGTCGGAGGGTCAGTACTGAGGGAGTGCCGCATTGTCTGAGGGTCAGTACTGAGGGAGCGCCGCACTGTCGGAGGGTCAGTACTGAGGGAGCGCTGCACTGTCGGAGGGTCAGTGCTGAGGGAGCGCCGCACTGTCGGAGGGTCAGTGCTGAGGGAGCGCCGCACTGTCGGAGGGTCAGTACTGAGGGAGTGCCGCACTGTCAGAGGGTCAGTGCTGAGGGAGCGCCGCACTGTCGGAGGGTCAGTGCTGAGGGAGTGGGCACTGTCGGAGGGTCAGTACTGAGGGAGTGGGCACTGTCGGAGGGTCAGTGCTGAGGGCGTGCCGCACTGTCGGAGGGTCAGTACTGAGGGAGTGGGCACTGTCGGAGGGTCAGCGCTGAGGGAGTGCCGCACTGTCGGAGGGTCAGTACTGAGGAAGTGCCGCACTGTCGGAGGGTCAGTACTGAGGGAGTGCCGCACTGTCGGAGGGTCAGTACTGAGGGAGTGCCGCACTGTCGGAGGGTCAGTACTGAGGGAGTGCCGCATTGTCGGAGGGTCAGAGCTGAGGGAGTGAGCACTGTCGGAGGGTCAGTACTGAGGGAGTGAGCACTGTCGGAGGGTCAGTGCTGAGGGAGTGAGCACTGTCGGAGGGTCAGTGCTGAGGGAGTGCCGCACTGTCGGAGGGTCAGTGCTGAGGGAGTGAGCACTGTCGGAGGGTCAGTACTGAGGGAGTGCCGCACTGTCGGAGGGTCAGTACTGAGGGAGTGCCGCATTGTCTGAGGGTCAGTACTGAGGGAGTGCTGCACTGTCGGAGGGTCAGCGCTGAGGGAGTGCCGCATTGTCGGAGGGTCAGTACTGAGGGAGTGCCGCACTGTCGGAGGGTCAGTACTGAGGGAGTGCCGCATTGTCGGAGGGTCAGTACTGAGGGAGTGCCGCACTGTCGGAGGGCCAGTACTGAGGGAGTGCCGCACTGTCGGAGGGTCAGTACTGAGGGAGTGCCGCATTGTCGGAGGGTCAGAGCTGAGGGAGTGAGCACTGTCGGAGGGTCAGTACTGAGGGAGTGAGCACTGTCGGAGGGTCAGTGCTGAGGGAGTGAGCACTGTCGGAGGGTCAGTGCTGAGGGAGTGCCGCACTGTCGGAGGGTCAGTGCTGAGGGAGTGAGCACTGTCGGAGGGTCAGTACTGAGGGAGTGCCGCACTGTCGGAGGGTCAGTGCTGAGGGAGCGCCGCACTGTCGGAGGGTCAGAGCTGAGGGAGTGCCGCACTGTCGGAGGGTCAGTACTGAGGGAGTGCCGCACTGTCGGAGGGTCAGTACTGAGGGAGCGCCGCACTGTCGGAGGGTCAGTGCTGAGGGAGTGCCGCACTGTCAGAGGGTCAGTGCTGAGGGAGCGCCGCACTGTCGGAGGGTCAGAGCTGAGGGAGTGCCGCACTGTCAGAGGGTCAGTTCTGAGGGAGCGCCGCACTGTCGGAGGGTCAGTGCTGAGGGAGTGCTGCACTGTCGGAGGGTCAGTGCTGAGGGAGTGCCGCACTGTCGGAGGGTCAGTGCTGAGGGAACACTGCACTGTTAAAGGTTCGGTCTTTCAAACAGGAAATGAAATGTCAAAAGTCTAGTATGTAACCACAGAAATTAACCAGGGAAACTACTGAAAGTTCCTGAGGGAATGTGATCGGATGGATGTGGAAAGGGTGCTTCCTCTTGAGGGAGAATCTGGAACCTGGTCTCTGTCCAAAAATTAGAGGCTGCCCATTTAAAACAGAGATGAAGCCATATTTAACATCCCAGAGCATCTTCAGCACTGTCTTCCACAAATGGCAATGGGAACGGAGTATTTGAATATTTTTAAGGCAGAGACAGATAAATTCTGGATGATCAAGGGTCTGAAGGGTTACTGGGAGACGGCAGTACTGTCGAGTAGTCAGGTCCATCAGAATCTTAATGTGTGCTAGAGCAGGCACGAGGGGCTGACTGGCCTCTCCCTGTTTCTAATCCATATGTTTGTTCTCTCAGCTGGGCCCCTCCACCACTTTTGTAACAGTTAGTCCACCCCAAGGGCCTTGGGTCCTTCCCGCCGCCCCCCGAACTAAAAAATCATTCGACATGGAATCTGTGGTCATTATCACCTTGTTCTTTTTTGTGGGAGCTTGCTGTGCTCAATTCATTTACTTTTTGCATTGCAACAAGGAGAACACTTTGAAAACAGGCCTCACTCTCTGTGGAAGAGTCTCAAACACCCTCAGCTTCTGAATGGCATAAGGGAAACACAAATTTAGTTTCTTCCATAAACAAAATCTGACTTGTTTCGCACAACTGATTAAATTCCAGACCCTGCAAGCCCAAGCAGAACCAGAAACATCGGAAAAGTAGGCCATTCAGCCCCTTGAATCTGTTCCATCACTTCGTGAGCTCAGGGGCTGATCTGTGGCCTAACTCCATCCACCTGCCTTTGGCTCCTATTAACTGAACACCGTTGCTGAACAAAACTGAATCTCTCTCAGATTTCAACTTAACATCTGATCCAGTATCCACCGCCATCTGTGGAAGGAAGTCCCAAACCTCTCCCTCCCTCTGTCTGTAGAAGTGCTTCCTAACATCTCTCCTGAATAGACTGGCCCTCATTCTTAGTCTACGCCAATAGTTAGAGTTATGGGGATGTAGAGCTCAGAAACAGACCCTTCAGTCCAACTCGTCCATGCTGACCAGATAGCCTAAATTAATCTAGTCCCGTTTGCCAGCATTTGGCCCATATCCCTCTAAACCCTTCCTATTCATGCACCCATCCAGGTGACTTTTAAATGTTGTAACTGTACCAGCCCCCACCACTTCCTCTGGCAGCTCATTCCATAGACACACCACCCTCTGCTTGAAAATGTTGCCCCAGGTCCCTTTTAAATCTTTCCGCTCACACCTTAAACCTATGCCCCTCTAGTTTTGGACTCCCCTGCCCTGGGGAGAAGACCTTGGCAATTCACCCTGTCCATGTCCCTCAGGGTTTGATAAACCTCTGTAGGGTCACCTCTCAGTCTTCGGTGCTCCAGAGAAAATAGCACCAGTCTATTCAGCCCCTCCCTATCGCTCAAACCATCCAACCCCGGTAACGTCCTTGTAAATTATCACTGAATCCCTACAGTGTGAAAACAAGCCACTCAGCCCGACCAGTCTACACCAACTCACCAAACAGCATCCCACCCAGACTCATCCCCCTGTCCCATAACCCTGCATTTCCCATGGCCAATCCACCTACCACGCACACGTGGGAGGAAACCCACACAGATGCTGTCGGGGAGAATATGCAAAGTCCACACAGATAGTCGTTTGAGTGTGGAATCGAACCGGGTCCCTGCTGTGAGGTAGCAGTGCTGACCACTGAGCCATCGTGCTGCAAATCTTTTCAAGTCTCACAACATCCTTCCTGTAGTGGGGAGACCAGAACTGCACACAGTATTCCAAAAGCAGCCCCAACCAATGTGCTGTACAGCTGCAACATGACCCTCCCAGCTCCCATACTCAATCCACTGACCAATAGAGGCAAGTGCGCCAAACACCTCCCTGTCTACCTGTGACTCCAGCTTCAAGGGTCAGTGAACCTGAACTTCAAGGTCACTCTGTTCAGCAACACTCCCCAGGACCCTATCATTAGGTGTATAAGTCCTGCCCTGATTTATTTCCAAAACGTAACACCTCACATTTACCTAAATTGAACTCCATCTGCCACTGCTCAGCCCATTGGCCCATCTGATCAAGGACCCGTTGTACACTGAGGTAACTTTCTTCACTGTCCGCTACACCTCCACTAGAATCCCCAACTACTGGAAATAGTTTATTTTTAATCTGTCTTTTCCTGTGAATATATTAAAATATTTGAAATCTCTGCTGTGCACAATATTCGTCACTTGGCACAGCCCCACAAATGCCACTTCCTCGACTTCCCAACCCTGATCTTCCCTCATACTCCCCTCAGTCTCGCTGAGCTTGCCACACGGCCTTACCTGGGTCAGGCTGACCCGCCATCCTGGTGAGCTGACCAATTGCTCCCGTCACGCGGTTTAGCTGCTGGTCACTGAGGTCTCGGAGATCAATGCCGTACTTCACCAACTCTTTGGCTATCCTCTGGATGGCAACATCTGTGGGAACAAAACACAGTGTAGTATGACGCAGCAACGTGCTAATGGCAGCCTGCATCGACACACAACATCTGTTGTTTTGAGTCTCACAGCAGACATTCATTATAACTTTAGGAGACAAGGAAACAGAAAACAGAAGCGGGAGTAGGCCATTCGGCCCCTCCAAGGCCTGCTTCAGCATTCAGTGTGACCACTGCAGGTCACCCAACTCAGTCCCTGTTCCTGCCTCCTCCCCCGCACCCTTAATCCCTTTAGCTTTAAGAACTATATCCAACTCCTTCTTTTGGGTCAATAGCTCAGCACCACCTTGCGAAGGGTCACTATTGGATAGGTCAGAAATATACTTCATCCATTCATGGGATGAGGGCATCACTGGCCAGGCAGCATTTATTGCCCATCCCTAATGGCCCAGAGGGCAGTTAAGAGTCTACCAAATTGCTGTGGGTCTGGAGTCACATATAGACGAAACCAGATAAGGATGGCAGTTTCCTTCCCTAAAGGACAATAGTGAACCAAATGGGTTGTTCCTGACAATCAACAATGGATTCCTGGTCATCATTAGATCCTCAATCCCAGATATTTATTAAATTCAAACTCCACCATCTGCCATGGCAGGATTCGAACCTGGGGCCCCAGGACGTTATCCAGGTCGCTGGATTAACAGTCCAGCAATAATACCACTAGGCCATCGCCTGCCCAAATAGCTAGCAGGATGGTTTTTAACGTTCAATTCTCCATCTGCTCTCCCCCACTTCAAATTGAAGCTCATTTTCAATCCAGGAAAATTGTAGGGGTCATGGTAATGTCACTAAACAAATAAATTAAAGGCCCAGGGCAGCACGGTGGCTCAATGGTTAGCACTGCAGCCTCACAGCGCCAGGGACCCAGGTTCGATTCCAGCCTCGGGCGACTGTCTGTGTGGAGTTTGCACGTTCTCCGTGTGTCTGCGTGGGTTTCCTCCCACAGTCCAAAGATGTGCAGGCTGGGTGGGTTGGCCGTGGGAAACACAAGGCTGGAGGGGTAAAGTAGAGGTGGGTGTGGGTGGGATTCTCTTTGAAAGGTCAGAGTGGGCTTGATGATCAAAATGGCCTGTGTCCACATTGTAGGGATTCTATGATTCTCATGCTCTGGGGGGACAGATTCCAATCAGCTGCTTTTGGAAGAGGGGAGCCAAGGGCTCGATGGTATGGTTGTTCAACTGTTAACCCAGAGACCCTGGCAATGTTCTGGGGAAGAGGGTTCAATCCCACCACAGCAAACAGTGGAGTTTGGATTCAATAAAAATCTGGAATTAAGAGTCTTACAGGGAACAACCCAGCTCGTTCATCTAATGCCCTTTACAGAGAGGGGAATTTGCCACCCTTACCTGGACTGGCCTAAATGTGACTCCAGACCAACATCTGCACACAGCTCAGGTGTCAGCAAACCGTCCCCAGGCTCTGGGATCTGCTTTGCCATTTGGGGAATGGCAGAGGAGGGGCTGGTGGGGCAAATGCAAGATGAGGTTGAGAAAGATGAGAGCCTGCACTTCCAGCTGGGGTCCCCAAAGCAACTGGCTCGCTCTTTCTCTCTCTCTCTGATGTCACAGCTTCACATTTCCAAGTCAGATTGCTATACCCACCCCCTGAGATGCTAGAACTCCTCCGACAATTACCCATTCACACACCAACTTGCACCGTGCAGAATGACTCACTCAGATCACACCAGCTCCTCAAACAGGTTGCCTGGCTCGGTGCCAGCTCAGAGAATCCCTACAGTGTGGAAACAGGCCCTTCGGTCCAACAAGTCCGCATCGACCCTCAAAGCATCCCATCCAGACCCATTACCCTAATCCACACATCCCTGGACACTATGGGTAATTTAGCATGGCCAATCCACCTAACCTGCATATCTTTGGACTGTGGGAGGAAACCGGAGCACCCGGAGGAAACCCACGCGGACACGGGGAGAATGTGCAAACTCCACACAGACAGTCGCCCGAGGGTGGGATCGAACCCTGGTCCCTGGCGCTGTGAGGCTGCAGTGCTGACCACTGAGCCACCGTGCCACTTCTGTGGGGAGAAATATTCAGTTTGCTTCCCACAACACATCGCGCCCCCCCCCCCCCCCGCACTTCCCCACAGCCAGTTTCAAGTAAATGTGTCAATTATCTCCTGAATCTGCATCTTCCTGGCAGTGTGTTCCAGACCACAACAACTGTGTGGAAAGGTTCTCTGCCAACCTCTGAGCCTTTTTACAAAGTATCCTGAACCTGTATCTTGGCCACTGCACCACCTTCCACTGAGAACCACTCTCAGTTTTGCACCCCTTGATTCAATCTTCCCTTAACTTTCCTGCTCAAAGGAGAGCATGCCAGTCTGTCCAGGCTGTCCTCATGACTTCCCTATTAGATTATTTTATTCCATCTCCTCCACATTCTCTCCAAGGCTTGGACACCCTTCCTGAAATGTGGAACCCCAAACCAAACCAATGCATTGACCGTCCCTAGTTGCCCCTAAGAAGGTGGAGCTGAGCTCAAATCGCTACATAGGTTGACCCACAATACTATTAGGGAGGGAATTCCAGAATTTTGACCCAGTGACAGCGAAGGAACGGTGGTGTATTTCCCAGATAGGATGGTGAGTGGCTTGGAGGGGAACGTGCGGGGGGGTGGTGTTCCCATGTATCTGCTGCCCTGGTGGATGGAAGTGGTCGTGGGTTTGGAAGGTGCTGTCTGAGGATCTTTTGGTGAATTACTCAAAGTGGTTCTGAAGGTTGAAGACATTATACAAATTCAAGTGCTCTCTATTTATTTACACAGTGAGAATTAGCAGAGCTCACGCAGATACAGGGCAAAAAAGGTACGGGAGTGTGGGTGTGGGCACGTTCCCCTCCAAGCCACTCACCATGCATTGATTCGGTTTGGGGTTCCACACTTCAGGAAGGGTGTCCAAGCCTTGGAGAGAATGTAGAGGAGATGGAGATCGGGGGGGAGTGGGGCAGCGCTGAGCCACCAAAGCAACCACAATTCACCATTTGGGAAGACCCCAGCCCCCAGTGGAAGAATACAGAAATGCTAACTTTAGGCAAAAAAAGTGATGCCGTCATAGTTGAGCAGCAGTGAACTGATGTTGCGAAGATTGGCGGAGAATCAGAATTGACGACTTGAGTGAGGAAATATTGGGAAGGAAAGGGGTCAAAGGTGTTGGGGAGGGTGCGGTCAGGGAGAATGATGTCCTGACGTTAATTTGGCGACATATTTGAAAGAACATTTGACGTACAATAGAGCTTAATATTGGGCAAAACAACAGAAGGTTCCGGAATAGCTCATTCTCAAGAAGTGAAAAACTTTGGTGTGACTGGTTTCAAACTTTTATCAATGAAAGTCATTCAGAAGGATTTACATTTTCCCTTTAAACACAAAAGCTGTGTATTATAAGTCAGTTCATCAATGACACTGAGTAGCTGCCTCGAACCGAGCGAGTTTTAAAAAAAGCTCTCTTGCTCAGAGGAACAGCTACATAAATACCTCATGGAAGTTATTACGAATACAGTACAGAAAAAGCCATGAGCCCACACAGATTAATTTTAGCTGCGAATGTGTGGGGGAGTATTTGTAGATTTACAGAATCAATTGGTAACACACTCCAAAAGAACAAATGAAAAGAACAAATTTGCATTTATGTGGTATAATATTATATTACGTTTGGGAGAGGCAACAGCCAAAGTTATATCATTGCCAGGGCAGTAGTTCACAGCAGATGGACTCAATAAATAACTGGAATTAAGAATCTGACGGTAACCATTGCTTGTTCATCGTCAGAAAAACCCATCTGGTTCACTAATGCCCTTTAGGGAAAGAAACTGCCATCCTTACCTGGTCTGTGACTCCAGACTCACAGCAATGTGACTGACTGGAGACTTTTGTTACAGACGGGCAATAAGTACTGGCCCACCCAGAGATGCCCATATCTCATGGATGAATGTAACAAGAAAGCTGCTTCCTGTCCTCTGAAGAAGGGTCCCGACCCAAAACGTCAGCCTTCCTCCCACTCTGATGCTGCCAGGCCTGCTGTGTTCATCCAGCTCTACACCGTGTTATCTCGTATCCTCTGAGGCTTTCTTGAAGTGTAGTCACTGCTGGTGTGTAGGAAATGAGAGCGGCATCCCCCCTGCATCTACCCTGTCCAGTCCTGTTAGAATTTTGTAACTCTCTATGAGATCCCCCCTCATTCGTCTGAACTCCAGCAAAAACAATCCTAACCTAATCATTCTCTCCTCCTACATCAGACCCACCATCCCCGGGATCACTCTGGTAAACCTTCGCTGCACTCTGTTGAGAGACGAGCATCCTTCCTCTGAAAAGGAGACCAAAACTGCACATAATATTCTAGGTGTGGCCTCACCAAGGCCCTGCATAACTGCAACAATACATCCCTGCTCCTGTACTCAAACAGATCCTTCAGCCCAACCGGTTCTTGCTGACCAGGTTCCCAAACTAAGCTAGTCAGATTTGTCTGTGTTTGGCCCGTATCCCTCTAAACCTTTCGTATTCATGTGCCGGTCAAATGTCCAAAAGTGTTGTAATTGTACCTTTTTAAAATTTTTTTTATTCATTCATGGGATGAGGGCGTCCCTGGCTAGGCACCCTAATTATCTCGGGTCCACCACTTCCTCTGGCAGTTCACTGCACACATGGACCATCCCCCCTCTGTGTGGGAAAAAGTTGCCCATCTGGTCCATTTTGAATCTTTGCCCTCTCACCTTGAACCCATGCCCTGGGGAAAAGACCTTGGCTAATCATCTGGTCGCTCATGATTTATTGACCTCTGTAAGGTCACCTCCCCCAACCTCCTATGATTTAATTTGATTTATCGTAGTCACATGTACCTAATTACAGTGAAAAGCTTTGTTTTGTGAGCAGTATAGGCAGATCATAGTAAGCAAGGACATACAGATCATAGGGTGCTTAGACAGAGCGCGGCATGCAGGTTACACTGCACAGGAGATAAACAAAGCAAGATCAGCATTATTTGAAGTTAGAGAGGTCCATTCAGCAGTCTAATAACAGCAGGGGAAACTCCAGGGAAAAAATGTCCCAGCCTTTCCTGCCTCTCCTTCTAGCTCAAACCCTCCAGTCCCAGCAACATCCCTGTAAGTCTCTGCTGCACCCTCTCCAAATTAATAACATCCTTCATACAACCGGGTGACCAGAACTGGTCACAGTATTCCAGAAGTGGCCTCACCAATGTCCTGTACAACCACAGCATGATGTCCCAACTCTGACCAACAAGACCAATGTAAAAATAATCAGGCAATCTGTTTTCAGGCATTGATTAAGGGATCAATATTGGCAAAGAGACCGGGTATAACACCTTCACACTTCTATATAATTGGCCATGTGAGCTTTAAGGTCCATGTGAAGGGGATGATGGAATCTTGTAACATCTCACCTGGAAGCTGGTATCTCTGACAGTCCAGCACTCCCTCTAGCAAAGGGAACAGCAATTAATATTGCTGTGAGAAGAAATCGCTGGCAAGTTGAGTCTGATTGTGTGAGGCATTGTCAGGGAGAATATACTGGGGGATTGTCAAATGCAGAGTTGGTGTTGAAGTTCAAATTAGGCAAGTTGGCTCGGATTGGTCAATGAGGGACTTTGTTGATGCCAGAGAGTTCTCCCTGGAGTCCTGGCCATTGCTTAACTCTCCAGTCAAGGTCACAAAGAACAGAACACCTGGTTGACATTACACTTATGCTTGTGGGAGGTTTTTCTGCACAGACTGGCCGCCCAGTTTCTGGGTCACCACAGTGTCTGGGAAGTGCTTCACTAAGAAGCCTGATGGCTATGCAAAATGCTGTACATATGTGAGCTGTTCTTGTTAATTTAAAGGCATGATACAAATGCAAACCAAGCCTACACTCTTTTCTGGCCTCCAGAAGGGAATTGGATTTAAAGGCACACATCCTGCATCCTTCATATAATCTCTAGAATGAGGGCCAGGCCATTCGGCCCATGAAGCCCACACTGACCCTCCAAAGAGCCTCCTGCTCCCTACCCTACCCTGTATTTCCCATGGCTAACCCAGCTACCTTGCATACCGCAGTCAATTTAGCATGGCCAGTTCACCTAACCTTTGGACTGTGAGAGGAAACCGGAGCACCAGGAGCAAACCCACGCAGACACGGGGAGAGTGTGCAAACTCCACACAAACAGTTGCCCAAAGGCTGGGATCAAACCCAGGTCTCTAGCAGCAGTGCAAACCACTGAGCCACCCTGATGGAACTGAAATGCAGGCAGCAGAGAGCAGGCATTGAAAGACAGGGGGGATAAAAATAACTCAAAGATTTTGGTGGTTTGAACGGGCTGCACTTAGAGGGGACACTCTATACAATGGAGAGTCTGTGCTTAGCAATGGGGGGAGAAAACAGCTCAGCAGTGCCACTAGCTGGTCACAGCCTGACACTGCATGCAATGAGAGATAACAAAGTGGATTAACACAGCAGGCCAAGCAGCATCTCAGTATCACTGCATGTCATGATCAAGTTCTTTTTAAAAATTCTTCATCAATTCTTCATTCCTGAAGAAGGGTCTAGGCCCAAAACATCAGCTTTCCTGTTCCTCTCATGATGCTTGGTCTGCTGTGTTCATCCAGCTCTACATCTTGCAACATGGATTGGGATATAGTTATAGAGCATGAAAACACATCCTTGGATCCAACTCAGTCCATGCTGACTATGTTCCCAAACCGACCCAGTCCCACTTGCCTGCATTTGGTTCATACCCCTCCCAACCTTTCCTACTCATGTACGTATCCAAATATCGTTTAAATTTTGTAACTGTACCTGCGTCCACCACTTCCTCAGGAAGTTCATGCCACACGCGAACCATCCTCTGTGTGTAAAAGCATTGCCCCGATGTGTCTTTTTTAAATCTTCCTCCCGCCTTAAAACCACCTAGTTTTGAACTCCCTCACCCTCAGGAATAGATCCTCAGTGTTCACCTTATCTATGCCCCTCATGATTTTATAAACCTCTACAAGGCAAGTAAGTAATTGCAGGAACAGTAAGAGCAACAAGGCATTTTGACTCAGAGGTGAGCAGGTAGTGAGTCCGTCACAAAGTATGCACATTCCAGCCTGTCCGCGTCCGTCACAAAGTATGCACATTCCAGCCTGTCCGCTCCTGGCTCAGTTTCTGCCTCAGCACTGACTGCTCTCTTTATGGTCACAACAGGTAATAAGGTCACAGCTCTCTCTCTCTCCCTCCCTCCCTCTCTAATAGGGAGAGATACCAAAAGTGAGACAGTCACCACACTGCACCAGGCACTGGGCACAGAGCAGAGGGAGGAGGTGTCTAGAGTCAGCGGCTGTCACAACACTGCACTTTCACCATCATGCTGTAATCTTGGCAAGTAAAGTGGATACTTGTGAGATTATCCACTTTGGGAGCAATAACAGGAAGGCAGATAGCTCTCTGAGAGGTGATCGATTGGGAAAGGGAGAGGTGCCCCAGTCACTGACAGTAAATATATAGCTGGAGCAGGAGGTGAAGGAGACAAATGGTATGTTGGCCTTCACAGTGAGAGGACTGGAGTACAGGAGCAGGAATGTCTTGCTGCAGCTGTGCAGAGCCTTGGTGAGACCACACATGGAGTATTGTGCGCTGTTTGGATCTCCTTATCTGAGGAAGGATGTTCTGGCGATGGAGGGAGTGCAGTAAACATTTACCAGACTGGTTCCTGGGAATGGTAGGACTGACATATGAAGAGAGGCTGGATTGGTTAGGATTGAATCCACTGGAGATTACAAGAATGTGGGGTGATCTCTAACAGGACTAGACAGAGTAAACACAGGAAGGATTCCTGATGACCGGGAAGTATATGGCAGGGATCACAGCCTGAGGGCATGGGCTGGGCCTGAGATGAGGGGAAATTTCTTACCCAGAGTGTAGGGAGCCTGTGGAATTCTCTGCCACAGGAAGCAGTTGAAGCCAAAACATTGAATGTTTTCAGGAAGGAGTTAGGGCTAAAGGGATCAAAGGGTATGGGGGAGAAACTGGGAATAGTTTGTGAGTTGGAGTCATGATCATATTGAATGATGGAGCATGCTTGAAGGGCCAAATGGCCCACTCCTACCCCTGTTTTCTGTGTGTCTGTGACATCTCGAGCTGACTATTCCAATGCTCTGTAAGACCACTCTACTTAATCACTGTGGCTCAGTGGGCAGCAGTCCTGTCCCTGACCCTCATGGTCCTGGGTTCAAGTCCCACTCTGGACCTTTGACAATTATGAAAGGCTGAGCACAGAGGGAGTGCTGCACTGCCAGGGGTGACAAATTTCAGATGAAACATTAAAATGAGATTCCATGCATTCTCTCTGGCAAATGTGAGAAGATTCCACTGCAGGATCTATGTGGAAGAAATACTGGATAGTTTTCCACAGTGCCTCGAATCCCTCAATCAACTGGGGAATGGATTATCTCGGCATCTCATGGTGGCTCAGTGCTTAGCACCGCTGCCTCACAGCGCCAGGGACCCGGGTTCGATTCCAGCCTCGGGCGACTGTCTGTGTGGAGTTTGCACATTCTCCCTGTGTCTGCGTGGATTTCCTTCGGGTGCTCCGGTTTCCTCCCACAGTCCAAAGGTGTGCAGGTTAGGACGGAACGGCTGTGTTAAATTTCCCGTAGGACACAGGGATGTGAAGGTCAGCCCTGGGAAATGCAGACTTACAGGGATCGCGTAGGGGGTGGTGTGTCTGGGTGGGATGCTCTTCAGAGGGTCAGTGTGCACTCGATGGACCAAATGGCCTGTCTCCACACTGTCAGGATTCTGTGATTAACCACGCTCTGAACGAACACCACGTTGGTGGAATATTGAAGTCAGCCTGTGACGTTTGGGAGAAACATTCCTCACGTGAAATCAAACACATCCTGAACATCTGCACAAACGGGGCGACGTCTTACCCTCCTGAGGTCGGGGGTCGCTGACATCGATAGCCTGACCCTTCACCCTGTTTGGGTGCCTTACTCTGGTGGTGCCATAGTCCAGGTGGTAGCTGCTGGAGCGGTCGGAGGGTAGTTCCTGATCGTTGTCTTTGGGATAGCTCCTGCCCTGTTCCGGGCCCAACTGGTACACGTTCCCATTCTGTTTAAACAAATAGGAGCTGATTAAGTCCTGTGGCCATCTCCAGGCACCTTTCTGCCAGCTGGATGTGCCAGGGTTATTCCGACCCGGGTCTGGCATGAGTAACACTGCCTTTGAGAGTGAGGCAACTCACAGGGTTGGCTGGAACGAGGAGTAGCAGCTGGGGGTGGGGGGGGGGGCTTTTCCACCATTGACTGTCTCGATAACACAACTACAGAAAGGTGGAGCAGGACGAGAAGGGAGACTCAGGTTCCTCTTCGCAACCAGCCAAGCAACCGCAGAACCCACCCAGCGGCCTCCTCAAAATAAACACACAAGGAATCCTGGGACACAGGAGCCATTCGGCCCATCGAGGCTGCTCTACCATACCAAGAGATCACAGCCAACCTTGCATCCGGAAGGATGGAGCTTGGAAATGATGGTATTTGCCCAGCTTGGTCATGTAGACTTTTCAATATGGAGTTCCAGTTCACAACAAAACAAGCTATCTCACATACCATTTCAATTACCCCCCTCCCCGCGCCCCCATTCCTCAGATGACATGTCCATCATGGGCCTCCTGCAGTGCCACAATGATGCCACCCGAAGGTTGCAGAAACAGCAACTCATATTCCGCTTGGGAACCCTGCAGCCCAATGGTATCAATGTGGACTTCACAAGCTTCAAAATCTCCCCCTTACCCCCACTGCATCCCAAAACCAGCCCAGCTAGCCCCCGCCTCCCTAACCATTCCTCCCACCTCAAGCACCACCCCCATCCCCTACCCACTAACCTCATCCCACCCCCCTGACCTGTCCATCCTGCCTGGGCTGACCTATCCCCCCCAACTCCCCAACAGCCACTTCACTGGCTCTAACCTCGCCTCTTTGACCTGTCTGTCTCCCCTCACCCTATCTTCTCCTCTATCCATCTTCTATCCGCCTCTCCCTCTCTCCCTATTTATTTCAGAACCTCCTTCCCCTCCATTTCAGAAGAAGGGTCCCAACCCGAAACGTCAAGCTTTCCTGCTCCTCTTGGCCTGCTGTGTTCATCCAGCTTCACACCATGTTATCTCAGATTCTCCAGCATCGGCAGCTCGTACTATCTCACATATTACTGACTTCCCTCTAAAACCATAAGACTTCGGAGCAGAATTCGGCATTCTGAGTTATCGCCTCGGCTCTGCCATTCAATCACATCTGCCTCCTTCCTCCTCCCCATAATCTCTGACACCCCTTTCCTAGTGTAGAAATATTACTAATCTCATAGGGTCACACAGCGCGGAAACAGACCCTTTGGCCCAAGAAGTCCATGCCAACCATAATCCCAAAACTAGTTCCACCTGCCCATATCCTCCAAACATTTCTTACTCGAATACTTTACTAAATGTCTTTAGTACATTGTAACTGTGCACCCGTCCACCACTTCCTCTGGAAGTTCATTCACACATGAACCACTCTCAGTTAAAAAATATTGCCCCTCATGTGGCTTTTAAACCTTTCTCTTCTCCCCTTAAAACATGGCCCCTAGTCTTGAAATCACAGGTCAGTTACCTTACTTACACCCATCACGGTTATATAAACTTTAACAAGGTCACCCCTCAAACTCCCACACTCCTGTGAAAACAATCCCAGCCTCTCCTTTGGTAAACGCCAGGATGTTGATGGTGGGGGATTCAGTGATGGTAACACCGTTTAATGTCAAGGGGCTAAGGGTGGGTAGTCTCTTATTGGTGATGGTCATAGCCTGGCGTTTGTTACTTGTCACTTGTCAGCCCAAACCTGGATACTGTCCAGATCCTGCTGCGTTCGGACAGAGAGGTCACATCTACCGAATCGCTTATCACTGGAAAGTCCTCCAGTCAGAGACAACAATCCACTAAACCCATGGGACAAAGACAGGGAAGGCTGGAGAAACTCAGCAGGTCTGGCAGCATCTGGGTAGAGAGAAATCGGGTTAACGGTTTACCAGTGGCCAGTGAAGGTTGGCTGCTTTGGGGGGGTGGGGGGATGGCTGGTGAGGGAGGGGGAGAGGGGGGATGGAAGAGGGGAGAGAGGAAATGGAAGAGGAGAGAGAGAGGTGTAGGGAAGGGGGAGAGAGGGGGAGGAAGAGAGGGCGGGTGAGGAGGGATGGACAGGAGGGAGTGAGGGAGAGGACGTAGGGGCAGGAGAGGTGGGAGATAGGAGAGGGGTGGGAGAGAAGAGCGGGTAGAGAGGGGAGGAGTGGGAGAGAGGGAAGGGAGAGGAGGGGACGTGGGAGATGGGGAGAGGAAGGGAGGGGGAGGGAGTGGAGGGAGAGGGAAAGGAGCGGAGGGAGGGGTGGGAGAGAGGGGAGGGAGAAGAGGAAAGGGGAGGGGCAGGAGGGAGGGGAGGGAAGGTTAGGGGAAGGGAGTGGTGGTAGACAGAGGAGGGAGTGGAGGAGGGAAGGGCGAGGATGAGGGAGCGGAGGAGGGAACAATTAAAGTCACAAAATGCCAAACCTTGGGAAAGAGATAGGGCTCCAGTACTGCCCCTTTAACACTGGGGTCGGGTGTGAACCGGGATGGGCTGCCATACAGGACAAGCTGCAGGTAGCGACGGATCTGAGAGGGTGGCCATTGCTCGAACGCTGCTGCGGACACAGCCCCGGGGTAAACATCTTTATCTGCTTGCCACTGCGATCTGAAACCAAGGACAAAGTGAATACCATTACAGCCAGAAAATAAAACCAGAGGCGAGCGGGATGTGGTCAAGCCAGTTACTACCAGCAGGTGGCAGTACAGGCCGAGGTATCTCCCACACCCTCCATTCCCAGTCACTGGGCTCTCAGGGCCCACACAGTTAACCCCTCACTCTATAAAACACTGGACTGGCACAAGGAGTACACGTCAGGGACCCCCGTGTGAACGTTACACACTCCCAGGGGCAGGGACAGCACGGGGCTAGGTACAGAGTAAAGCTCTCTCTACACTGTCCCCCATCAAACACTCCCAGGGAGAGGGACAGTACGGGGTTAGATACAGAGTAGAGCTCTCTCTACACTGTACCCCATCAAACACTCCCAGGGACAGGGACAGCACGGGATTAGATACAGAGTAAAGCTCCCTCTACACTGACCCCATCAAACATCCCAGGGAGAGGGACAGTACAGGGTTAGATACAGTGTAAAGCTCTCTCTACACTGTACCCCATCAAACACTCCCAGGGAGAGGGACAGTACGGGGTTAGATACAGAGTAAAGCTCCCTCTACACTGACCCCCATCAAACACTCCCAGGGACAGGGACAGCACGGGGTTAGATACAGAGTAAAGCTCCCTCTACACTGACCCCCATCAAACACTCCCAGGGAGAGGGACAGCACGGGGTTAGATAGAGTAAAGCTCCCTGTACACTGACCCCCATCAAACACTCCCAGGGAGAGGGACAGTACGGGGTTAGATACAGAGTAAAGCTCCATCTACCCTGTCCCCCATCAAACACTCCCAGGGACAGGGACAGCATGGGGTTACATACAGAGTAAAGCTCCCTCTACCCTGACCCCCATCGAACACTCCCAGGGAGAGGGGCAGCACGGGGTTAGACACAGAGTAAAGCTCCATCTACCCTGTCCCCCATCAAACACTCCCAGGGACAGGGACAGCAGGGGTTAGATACAGAGTAAAGCTCCCTCTACACTGACCCCCATCAAACACTCCCAGGGACAGGGACAGCACGGGGTTAGATACAGAGTAAAGCTCCCTCTACACTGACCCCCATCAAACACTCCCAGGGAGAGGGACAGTACGGGGTTAGATACAAAGTAAAGCTCCCTCTACACTGACCCCCATCAAACACTCCCGAGAGAGGGACAGTACGGGGTTAGATACAGAGTAAAGCTCAATCTATACTGTCCCCACATCCCCCCGCACCCCCACCCCCCGCCTGACGAGGGCGAAATCGAGGGCAACGTTGACCGAGACTCGGGGGGTAAACGTGCAGCGAGCCGGGCGATGGTGTGTGGGGTGCAGTTGAGACAGGTTCTGCCCGAAACAGCAGGCTCTCAGTGGGATGGGGCACGAAGGCATTGAGGCAGCATGGGGTCCTGTACTGACTGTAGCTGGTGGCGGGGGGGGGGGGTTCAAGTACGTCGGCATGGCATGCCCCCATGCACCCCCGCCCCGCCCAGCGCTCAGTACCTTGTCTCTGGAAGGGGGGCACTGGTCAGGTGATGATGCTGGGGGTGGAGCTTGGGCACTTTCTCCATCTCCATGGAGATCACATACTGCGTGACATCATCTTGCCATGACAACCCTAAAAAGATGCAAAAAGAAAAGACACGGGGATCGAATTAAACCAAAACAACAGCCTTTGCCGACAGAGATTTGAATTGATTTGACACTTAACTCTCAGAGCAGGCAGAGGACAGAGAGAGAGACAGAGACAGCGACAAGACACACACACACACAAAAAACGCAGAAAAATATTAGTCAAAACATAACTAGTGCGGACGGTGAATGACGAATCCAGCCAGGAATTGGGGAAGGGCTTTTTCATATCCACAGACGTGCAAAATGGTGGGAGTCACTCCGCACGGGGTGGGAGGGGTGAACTGTGCAGATGGATTACAGTCGGAGCTGGAGAAACAGGGCAGAGAGATAGGATCTCAATGCTCTCAGTGATGTGCAGGGCGAGCGAGAGCGCATGGGAAAACAGTGCAGAGAGGGGATTGTTTGCAGTGACAGGGAATGGGGTGGGGGCGTGGGCCCTGATAGGATCGTGCCGAACAGGTGTGAATGGGAAGGGGATTTGGGTCTACTGGGGATTGTGTGCCATTGGAATGAATGGGAAAGAGTCAGATCCATTGGAATTCTGTACAATGTGAATAATAAAATGGGGGTTGAGACCATTGGGATTACGTACTTTGGGAATGAATAAGAAGGGGTTTAGGTCCATTGGGACTGCGTACAATGTGAGAAATGGGGTGGGGTTTGGGCCTGTTGGGATAACGAACAGTGGGAGTGAATGGGAAAGGATTTGGGTCCTTTGGGGTGTGTACAATGTGAATAACAGAACAGGGTTGGGTCCATTGGGATTACGAGCTTTGGGAATGGAATAGGAAGAGGTTTGGATCCATTGGGATTACGTACAATGTGAGAAATGGGATGGGGGTTGAGCCTGTTGGGATTGTGAACCATGGGAAACACTGGGAAAGGATTTGGGTCCATTGGGACTGCATACAATGTGAGAAATGGGATGGGGGTTGAGCCTGTTGGGATAATGAACGATGGGAGTGACTGGGAAAGGACTGGGTCCATTGGGGTGTGTACAATGTGAGAAATGGGATGGGGGTGGGTCCATTGGGATGTGTACAGTGGGAGAGAATGTCTCCATCATAATTAAATGATTGGAAGAGCAGTTCCCCTGGACACTCTGAGATCCCTACCTTGCAACATCAGGTGCTTCAAAACCTGCTGGAGACGCCGTAGAACAGCAGCTGATACATCAAACTGGGTCCTGGTTGGTACCATGGCAACCTGGCAGTGCCCAAAGAGCCCATCTATGTGAAGAGAGAAATCCTTTCATATTCTCCGAGACTAGCTCTCAGTTCTTTTCAAACACCACACCAACAAACCAAGACGTTCAACCAAATGTAAAGGCCCATAGAAAGGAGGAAATGGGGGTGGGCTAGTGGCATGGGGGCTGGGGGATGCCATCCCAGTCTCTGATCCAGAAGCCCTGGGTTTGAGTCCCACTTGGACAGCCAAGGAGACGCAGTGATCGCAATATGACCCAATCAGATTGTGAATCTACCTTCTGTCCCATGTCAATAGCTGGGGGCAAGATAAGAAGAGATTCCTGATCCACTCAATGCGACAGGAAGGATGATCTACCACCAGCCTCCATGTCGGTCCAGGCTACAACAGAAAACGACAGTAGAAAGGGGCAGGTGTCGGCCACTCGATCCTGCTCCATCATTCTACATAATTATCCGACTCAATTCCCTACTCCCACTTTCTCCCTATACCCTCTGATCTCTTTTTTGCCGCCCTAAGAACTGTATGTAATTCTTTCTTTAAAAACTTCAATGTTTTGGCACCAACTGTGTTTCTGCAGCATACAATTCGACAGGTTCCTCATTCTCTGGGTGAAGACATTTCTCCAGATCTCGGGCCTACCCACATATCCTCAGGCTGCGAGCCCTGGTTCTATACTCCCCTAACCCTAACCCTAACCCATCTTTCCTGTGTCTACCCTGTCTAGTCCTGTTAGAATTTTATTGGTTTCCCCTCATTTTTTCAAAGCTCCAGAGAATATAACCCTAACAATCAGTCCAGCCATCCCAGGAATCAGTCTGGGAATAGATAATGGAATTTGCTTCCACTGGGAGTTGTTGGAGGTGAGTTTTCCATTGTGGGAGAGTCTAGGACCAAGGGACATCATCTGAGAGTAAGGGGTCACCCGTTTAAGGCAGAGATGAGGAGGAATTTCTTCTCTCAGAGGGGAATGAAGCTGGGGGATTTTTTTTAAGCACGGAGGGCCGTTGAGGCTGGGTCATTCAGTACATTCAGGGCTAAAAGAGACAGCTATTTAATCAGGAAGAGAATCGAGGAAATGGCGGGAGAGTGGAGCTGAGGATTATCAGATCCGCCATAACCTCATTGAATGGAAGAGCAGCCTCGATGGGCTGACTGGCCTCCCATGCCTTATGGTTTTCTGATACGGAGATGGAGATGAAGAGAACGGAGGTTTGTGTGGAACACAGTAGCATAGAAAGCAGGAGTAAACGTAGGCCATTCGGCCCATCAAGCATGCCTCGCCACTCAACATGAACCATGGCCCATCCACTACCTCAACACCATACTCCACCATGTCTAGCGATCTATTTCTTTCTCAAATACATCCAATGACTTGGCCTTCTGTGGCAGAGAACTCCACAGGTTCCCCACTCTCAGAGTGAAAGCAGTTCTCCTTATCTCAGCCTTAGATGGTGTACTCTGTAATTGGAGATGGTGACCCACTGTACCCCACATCCCTGGTGAAACGCCCCATCTTCATCCAGCCTGTCCAAACCTGTCAGAATTTGGTACATTTCAATGGTGTCCCCTCTCATTCGTATAAACCCCAGTGGAATACAGGCTCAGTTAACCCAGTCTCTGCTCAGCCATCAGTCTGGGCCCCCCGCCCCCTGCCAAGAAACAGTCTGGTGAACCTCTGTTTCATTGCCTCTGTGATAAGTCTACTTTTTGTTGGGTAAAGAGACCGAAGCTCCCCACAATAATCAAAGCGTGGTGATCAGCAACTGTGTAGATGGGCTAAATGGTCCACTGAGGACTAAAACTGCTCAGAAACAAAATCGACAATTAATCAGCCTTTATAGAGTATGACCAAAGAAGGGGAAATATTGGTGATATCATTCTCACCCCCTCATCAATCTTTTGTCTGGTGTGTGTGGCAAAGGCAGTGTTTGTTCCCTGTCCCTAATTACCATTTGAGAGGGCAGTTAAGCATCGAACACATTGCTGGGGGTCTGGAGTCACATGTAGACCAGACCGGGTGAAGAAGGCAGATTTCCCTGCCTGAAGGACACTGGCGAACCAGATGGGTTTTTACAACAATCACTCCACAGGGACTAGCTTTCAGATTACAGACTGAATTAATCAAATTTAAAACTCCGTCAGGTCCTGCAGTGGCACTTGAATCTGGGTCCCCAGAGAATTGGCTGGTGCCTCCAGGTTACTCAAACAGTGACAATATAACTCTGCCGCCAAGCCCCTACTTTTATAGAGTTAACAAGGTGTGGAGCTGGATGAACACAGCAGGCCGAGCAGCATCAGAGCAGCACAAAAGCTGACGTTTCGGGCCTAGACCTTTCTTCAGAAATGGGGGATGGGGAAAGGGTTCTGAAATAAATAGGGAGAGAGGGGGAGGCGGACAGAAGATGGATAGAGGAGAAGATAGGTGGAGAGGAGACAGACAGGTCAAAGAGATGGAGATGGAGCCAGTAAAGGTGAGTGTAGGTGGGGAGATAGGGAGGGGATAGGTCAGTCCAGGGAGGACGGACAGTTCAAGGGGGTGTGGCTTGAGGTTACTAGGTAGGAAATGGGGATGGGGCTTGAGGTGGGAGTGGGGGATAGGTGAGAGGAAGGACAGGCTGGGCTGGTTTTGGGATGCAGTGGGGGAGGGGGAGATTTTGAAGCTGGTGAAATCCACATTGATACCATTAGGCTGCAGGGTTCCCAAGCGGAATATGAGTTGCTGTTCCTGCAACCTTCGGGTGGCATCATTGTGGCAGTGCAGGAGGCCCATGATGGACATGTCATCTAAAGAATGGGAGAGGGAGTTAAAATGGTTCGCGACTGGGAGGTGCAGTTGTTTATTGCGAACCGAGCGGAGGTGTTCTACAAAGCAGCCCCCAAGCCTCCGCTTGGTTTCCCCAATGTAGAGGAAGCCACACCAGGTACAGTGGATACAGTATACCACATTGGCAGATGTGCAGGTGAACATCTGCTTGATGTGGAAAGTCTTTTTGAGGCCTGGGATGGGGGTGAGGGAGGAGGTGTGGGGGCAAGTGTAGCACTTCCTGCGGTTGCAGGGGAAGGTGCCGGGTGTGGTGGGGTTGGAGGGCAGCGTGGAGCGAACAAGGGAGTCACGGAGAGAGTGGTCTCTCCGGAAAGCAGACAGGGGTGGGGATGAAAAAATGACTTGGGTGGTGGGGTCGGATTGTAGATGGCAGAAGTGTCAGAGGATGATACGTTGGATCCGGAGGTTAGTGGGGTGGTATGTGAGGATGAGGGGGATTCTGTTTTGTTTGTTATTGCGGGGACAGGGTGTGAGGATGAGTTGCTGGAAATGTGGGGGACATGGTCGAGGGCGTTGTTGACCACTGATGCGGGGAAGGTTGCGGTCCTTGAAAAAAGAGGACATCTGGGATGTCTGGGAGTGGAATTCCTCATCCTGGGAGCAGGTGCAGTGGAGGTAAAGGAATTGGGAATGGGGGATGGAATTTTTGCAGGAAGGTGGGTGGGAGGAGGTGTATTCTAGATAGCTGTGGGAGTTGGTGGGCTTGAAACGGATATCGGTTTCCAGGTGGTTGCCTGAGATGGAGACAGAGGGGTCCAGGAAGGAGAGAGAGGTATCAGAGGTGGTTCAGGTGAACTTAAGGTTGGTGTGGAAGGTGTTGGTGAACTGGATGAACTGTTCAAGCTCCTTGTGGGAGCACGAGGCAGCGCTGATACAGTCATCAATGTAACAGAGGAAGAGGTGAGGTTTAGGGCCAGTGTAGGTGCGGAAGAGGGATTGTTCCACGTTATCTACAAAGAGGCATTTTTATTTTTATAAACTGCTTTCTTGAGCAGTAACTAACTCATCAGGACCCCTCAAACTCCATACGCGAATGGCACACAGGACCAGGACATTGAATTCTGCAGTATGGAAGGCCACTCTGCCCACTGAGCCAGAACTAATTGTTTGCAAGAGTCAAGATAAAACACAAGGAATGCTGGACATACTCAACAGGTCTAGCAGCATCCGTGTACAGAAATCAGAGTTAATGTTTTGGGTCCAGTGACTCTCCCTCAGAATGCCTGCAGAGTTCGGAGGACGGGTGACTCGACCCGGTACATTAACTCTATTTCTCTCGAAAGATGCTGCCAGACCTGCTGAGTTTCTCCAGCAATTTTCTGTTGTTTGATTCTGATTTCCAGCATCCGCAGTGTTTTGCTTTCATTTTCTTTGAAAGAGCCGCCCAGTCAATCCTGCTCCCTCTCTCTCTCTCTCTCTCTCTTTACCCCACCCCCAGCACCCGGCAGGTTCAGCCCTGCCCTTTTGGAAGTTCCTTCGGAGCTTCTCCCACATCCAGTCCCAGATCACGTCGCCCCCCCTGCTCCCACTCTCCAGCCGTATGCCTTGCGTCGGTGACTGTCTGCCGTCTGACCACAGACAAAAGGGAAGGGATGTCAAAGATGAAGGTTAGCTGGGGCAGATCCTAGGCACACCTTAAGGATCACCCACAGCAGATTCCCTGACCTCCCAGATTAGATGAAATAAAATGCACCTCGACTCCCTCACTTCAAACATTCAGAGGCATAGGGAAGGAGACAGAGAGAGATGGTGGGGGGGGGGGGGGCACTGATGGAAACAACAGCTTGTGAATAACCATAGCAACAAAACCATCACACAAATCTCTGCTCAGAGGATGGAAGCTGTGCATCAGACACTGAGGGTAGAGAGTGTAACTTATTAAACCTGCTCAGGCTGTAAGTCAGAGTCTGGAATGAATTCCCCTCAGGTCTGCCACCTCACCGCCTCCCTGTGACAGAGAGCGCTCTCCCAGGTTCCTGCTCCTCTCCCTGGTTATCGACAACTCGCCGTTTTTCCTGTCTGTTCTCCGCCACTCACCCCCACCCCCGCATATCGCACCCCCCCTCCCTTTGAATGATCTCAGACTGAGCGCTGCAGAGTGAGTCAGCCCCAGTGACGCAGCCAAAAGTGAGCCCCACGGCCTCCAGCCAAAGACGTCACAGCTTCAGAGAGGGAGCACTCATGTCAGGAGTGTGGCCTCAACGTTTCCACCACCAATCCACCCCCTCCCACAACTCGTTCCTCCACAACCCGCTGGTGGTGGTGATGAGGTGGGGGTGGGGGGGGGGGGGGGGAGTCTTCCCTGACTCATCAGAAACCACAGTACCCTCTGATAACGCCACACCCCACCGCGCCTTTCCCCTCTCACTATAAACCTATGCCCCTCTAGTTTTGGACCACCCACCCCAGGGAAAAGACCTCAACTATTCACCCTATCCATGCCCCTCATGATTTTATAAACCTCTATAAGGTCACCCCTCAGCCTCCGATGCTCCAGGGAACATAGTCCCAGCCTATTCAGCCTCTCCCTGTAGCTCAAACCCTCCAATCCTGGTAGCAACCTTGTAATTCTTTTCTGAACCTTTCCAAGTTTTATAACATCCTTCCTGGAGCAGGGAGACCAGGATTGCACACAGTATTCAAAAAATGGCCCCAACCAATGTCCTGTACAGCCACAACATGACCCCCCAGCTCCTATACTCAATGCACTGACCAATAAAGGACATGCCTCGCCCCTCCTGCTTCTTTGGCCAATTACATTCAACGTGGGTCTCTCTGGTCAATGCACCCCCTCCCCTCCCACCCCCATCAGGGGTAAGAGTTTACACCTTTTTTTATGAGAGGCAATGGACAAGGCAGACAGAAAGCAGCTGGGCCCCTGAGAGACTATAACAAAAGGGATCTCTTTTTAAAATGAAAAGCAGGAGGCTTAGAGGGGATTTGAGGTAAACTGAATCATCCAGAGCAAGTGTGGGGATCTGGAATGCACTGCCTGGAGGGTAGTTGAGGCGGTAAAGCTCAGAACCTTTACAAAGTACTTGGATAAACTCTTAAAGTGTCATAACATTCAAGACCACGGGCCAAGTATTGGCAAGTGCAGTAAGTGCGGATAGGTTGTTGCAGAATTGATGGGCCGAAGGGCCTCTTCTGCACTGCATGATTGTATGATCTTTCTTTTCATCCTAGCAAGACCAGCATTTGTTGCCCATTCCCAACTACCCTAGAAATGATTGCCTTGGGTGTTTCAGTGATTTGCTCTGCAGCCTCACAGCGCCAGGGATCCGGGTTCAATTCCACCCTCGGGCGACAGTCTGTGTGGAGTTTGCACATTCTCCCTGTGTCTGCGTGGGTTTCCTCTGGGTGCTCCAGTTTCCTCCCACAATCCAAAGATGTGCAGGCTAGGTGGATCGGCCGCGCTAAATTGCTCATAGTGTTCAGGCTGGGTGTATGGGGAATGTAGGGTTACAGGGGTAGGGTGGGACATGGGCTGAATGGCCTGCTTCCACCTGTAGGGATTCCATGACATTGTGGTGGGCCTGGAGTCATATGTAGGCCAGACCAGATGAGGATGGCAGATTTCCTTCCCTAAAGTTGCATTAGTGAGCCAGATGTGGTTCCCTGTGACAATTGACAATGGATTCATGGTCACATCACTGATACTAGCTTTATATTCATTAACTGAATGTTACATTCTGCCAGGGTGGGATTTGAAGCACGCCCTTTGGATTACGAGTCCAGTGAAGTACCAGATTACCACCGTCAGTCCTGGTGAGAAGGTCAATGTGAATGGAACAAAAGCAAGGTGTCAATGCTTAGGATCCATTTCGCTGCCAGAGATTGACCACAGTGTGTGTCAAAGTCATGTTTCACACAGAACACAACACAATGGGAGCAAGCAAAAGGAGGCTGCGGGCCCAAAGGCACAGAGACAGAGAGAGAGGGAGACAGGAGAGAGAGAGAGAGAAAGGTTGAGAAAGAGACAGAAAGGAGTGAGTGTGAGAGAGAGAGATGGAAAGGAATGAGAGAGAGAGAAAGGAGCAAAAGAGTGAGAAAGGAAGGAGAGAGAAAGGAGCGAGAGAGAGAGGAATGAGAGAGATGGGGATGGGAGTGAGAGAGAGAGAAAGAGAGGAGTGAGAGAGAAAGAGGGGTGAGGGAGAGAGAGAGAGAATAGGGTCTCAGGATCACTGCAACAAGGTGACCTGAGCAGAGACTATTTTTGAGGCAGGGATAGACAGATTCTTCGGGTGGTTGGAGGGCCAAGTGTTATTGGAGTTAGGCAGGAATATGGAAACATCAGATCAGTCACAATATTATTGAATGATGGGGCAGGCCTGAGGGGCTGAATGGCCTACTGCTCCTGGTTCTTACTGACACTGTGCTACATTAAAAGTGTGAGGTGTTGTCACCAGTGAGACTAGACTTTAATTCCTGCCTTTATTAATAGATTGTAAATCCCACCAGCTGATGTGTTGAACCATGCAGCTGCACACTATTAGCATTAGCCTCTGGATTAGAAAGTCAGTGAGATTCCCACTACGTCACCATCCTTTCTGCGAGTGTGACCATCCTGACAGCACCTACACCCTGGGGGGATAGTTTCTCCTCACAGCAGGTTCACTACCCTCCCTCCAATCCTCTTGAGTGAGTCTCTCGTGGTAGGGGAGGTGGTGGAGGGTGACAGTGGTTTCAGAGGGACCTGGCTCGATGGGTTGAGTTTCCCAATGGAGAGCGGGAATGAGAAGGGGTCTGCTGGTGGGGATGGGTACACTGAAGGTTTCCAGAGACGGACAGCAAGAACGGGCAGATGGCCGGAACAGCCCCCTCAAGCTCTACTCAAGCAAACTCAAGAACTGGGGTTTGAAGAACAGCATCTCATCTTTCTGCAGTCACTATAGATTTCCCAGACCTTGGGGCTGCACTCCCTCTCATTAGACAGACAAACCGATACTGGTTTAACCTGAGGGTCACCATAGCTCAGGTGAGAGGAAGAAGATGAGTCCCTCATGGGAACATCAGCTGGTGTGGGATTTGAACCCACATTGCTGCTATCACTCTATGTCACAAACCAGCTGTCCACCCAACTCAGCTAACTAGCCAGGCCCACTTAGCCTTCCAGACTCAACTTCATGGTTCAATGATTCCAGGTCAAACCATTTACCTCCATGATTTCAAATATTACACACTGATAACTCTGATAGTGCCGCTAGACAAGGAGGAGGTGATGGCTGAGTGGTATTATCACAGGACTCTTCAACCAGAGACCCAGGTAATGCTCTGGGGAGCTGGGTTCAAATCCTGCCACAGCAGAATTTAAGTTCAATCCTTTAAAAAAGAAATTCAAATTAAGAGCCTGATGATGATCATGAATCTATTGTCACTTGTCATAACCCATCTGGTTCACAAATGCCCTTTAGGGAAGGAAACTGCTATCCTTACCTGGTCTGGCCTGCCTGTGACTCCAGACCCATAGCAATGTGACTGACTCTTAATTGCCCTCTGGGTAATTAGGGATGGGCAATAAATACTGGACCAGACAGTGATGGCCCTATCCTGTGAATGAACAAAAAAAACTACACCCATTTCCCTTAACTTGTCCCATAGTCCAACTTTTGGTCTTTAAGTCATCAGACCATTGGCCCCATCAAAGACCTTCCAAGCATCGTGTCAATTCTAACTAAAGAGAAACTCGGAAGCATCCACTCCTGGTTTGCTCCCAACGGGAACGACTTGGCCAGTCACAATCCTTTTCTCATGCAGTATAAATTGTTGTTGTCTTCGAAACTTGGCATTCTCGCTTCCATCCCAATGCAGAAGACTAAAAGCTTCAAAAGACGGTCTCTGAGCAACACCCTGCCTTTTGCTCTTTTCCCTGGCACTGAAATTTTGCGAAGCCCAGAACATTTCCCCCACACTGCCCCCTTCGCCCTGACCAAATATCTGGGGATGCTGTGGAATGGTAATGTCGCTGGACCCTGTGATCCACAGACTAAGGCTAAATCTCTGCAAACACTAGGAGAAACAACCGTGCAAGTTTTGTTGCTGTGATGTCTTTCATCTGTTCTTTGTGCTCCTTTCAACCCTCTCCCTGAGTGAGACACGTTAAGAGGCTATCACAATGGGAGTTAATTAGAACGTAAACTGGATCTGGACGAGAGCTGCCAGGAATGCAGACTTCCGCCCACACTGAGACTTCATGATGGTGATCGAGGGGAGGGAAAACGCAGAGTGCGTGTGAGTCAGTCGCTGAATATACATCGCCCACACACCAAACATTTCATTGTGTGACGTTTTCAAGCACTCTGAAATTCACAGGGGCAAACTGGAGACAGCTGAAACTGCTGAAGCACCTCGACAAAAACAGAAGTTGCTGGAAAAGCTCAGCAGGTCTGGCAGCTTCTGTGAAGAAAAATAGGAGTGAACGTTTTGGGTCCAGGGACCCTTTTTCAGAGCCTATCTACCTCTCTTGACTGGCAAATCAGTATTCTGCCATGCTGAACAACACCTAGAGGAAGCACTGAGGATGGCAAGGGCACAAAATATACTGTGGGTGGGGCATTTCAATGCCCACCGCCAAGAGTGGCTCGGCAACAGTAGTACTGATGGAGCTGCTCAGGTCCTAAAGGACTTAGCTGCAAGACTGGGTCTGCGGCAGATGGCGAGGGAACCAACAAGAGGGAAAGACATACCTGACCTCATCCTTACTAATCTCCCAGCTGCAGGTGCATCTGTCTGTGACAGTATCGGTAAGAGTGACCATCGCACAGTCCTTGTGGAGACAAAGTCCCACCTTCACATTGAGAATCCCCTCCATCGTGCTGTGTGACACTATCCCCGTGCTCAATGGGACAGACTTCACACTGATCTAGCAACTCCAGACTGGCCATCCATGAGGCGCTGTGGGCCATCAACAGCAGCAGAATTGTACCCCAGCACAGTCTGTAACCTCATGGCCCAGTGTATCCCCTACTCAACCATTACCATTAGGACAGGGGATCAACCCTGGTTTAATGGAGAGTGCAGGAGGGCATGCCAGTAGCAGCACCAGGCATACCTGAAGGTGAGGTACCAACCTGGTGAAGCTAAACAGGACTACTTGCACGCCAAACAGTGAAAGCAGCAAGTGATAGACAGAGCTAGGCAATCCCACAACAAACGGATCAGATCTAAGCTCTGCAGTCCTGCCACATCCAGTTGTGAATGGTGGCGGACAATTAAACAACTCACTGGGGGAGGAGGGTCCACAAATATCTCTATCCTCAATGATGGAAGAGCCCAGCACATCACTGCAAAAGATAAGGCTGGAGCATTCACAGCAATCTTCAGCCAGAAGTGCCAAGTGGATGATCCATCTCGGCCTCCTCCAGTAGTCCCCATCATCACAGATACCAGTCTTCAGTCAATTCGATTCATTCCAGGTGATATCAAGAAACGGTCGGAGACACTGGATACTGCAAAGGCTACGGGCCCTGACTACATTCCGGCAATAGTACTCAAGGCTTGTGCTCCAGAACTTGCCGCTCCCCCTTAGCCAAGCTGTTCCAGTGCAGTTATAACACTGGGATCTACCCGACAATGTGGAAAATTCCCCAGGTTATGTCCTGTACACAAAAAGCAGGACCAATCCAACCCGGCCAATTCCCGCCCCATCAGTCTCCTCTCGACCATCAGTAAAGTGATGGAAGGTGTCACCAATAGTGCTGTCATGTGGCATTTACACAACAACAAAATGCTCAGCAATGCTCAGCTTAGCCTATATCAGGATCTCTCACTTCCTGACCTCATTGTCCATCAGGATGGATAAAAACTCTGAATTCCAGGGGTGAGCTGAAACACCAGGACCGCATTAGTTCAAATGTGACATCAACTAGCCTGAGCAAAACTGGAGTCAATGGGAATCAGGGGAAAGCTTTCTGCTGGTTGGACAATGCACCCAGGAACAGGGAATAGAGAGGCACATGATTTGATACAAAGGAAGAAGGTTGATGGACGTTACTCTTCTCAGTTCTTGGTCACCTCTGCAGGAGCCCCTTGGGGACATTTTCTAATCAATCTGTTAAAAGGTGCAATTACACACGTCTGGAGCAAATAAGGCTTGAACCCTGGTTTCCCAGCTCAGGGGTCAAGACATAACCACTATGCTGCAAGAACTCAGAACAATACAGCACAGGATCAGGCCATTCAGCCCACCATTCCTGCACCAACCATGATGCCAATATAAACTAATCCCATCTGTTTGCACATGGTCCATATTTCTCTATTCTTTGCCAGTTTATGTGTTTGTCAAAATGTTTCTTAAACATTACAACTGTATCTGCTTCTACTACTTCCCCCAGCTACATGTTCCAGACATTACCACCATCTCTGTAAAAAACTCGTCTCGTACATCTTCTTTAAACTTTGCCCTCTGAACCCATTGCTCAGTTACAGGAAGGATATCACTAGATTGGAGAGAGTTCAGAAAAGATTTACCAGGATGTTTCCAGGAAATGAAATGTGAGGCTGGATGAACACAGCAGGCCCAGCAGCATCTCAGGAGCACAAAAGCTGACGCTTCGGGCCTAGACCCTTCATCAGAGAGGGGGATGGGGTGAGGGTTCTGGAATAAATAGGGAGAGAGGGGGAGGCGGACCGAAGATGGAGCAAGGTCGAAGAGATTACAAGAGAGTTGCAATGGGAGAGAGATTCCCTGAGGTTGGTCCGGAGGGAGGAGGGTAACTTCTTCAGGTTAGGCATCCCTGGAAGAGGCTTCGCAGTGAGGCTCTCCAGCATCTGCAGTTCCCATTATCTCTGATACAATTTTAACCTCACTGCGAAGCCTCTTCCAGGGATGCCTAACCTGAAGAAGTTTATAAAAGGTTTATAAAATCATGAGGGGCATAGATGTGAATGACAAGGGTCCTTTTCCTTAGGGTGGTAGAGTTCAAAATTAGGGGGCATAGTTTTAAGGTGAGAGGAGAAAGGTTTAAAAACGACCTGAGGAGCAACTTTTTCTTACTCAGAGCGTGGCTCATGTGTGAATTGGACTGCCAGGGGAAGAGGTACAGGATGCAGGTACAGTTACAACATTTAAAAGGCATTTGGAGAAGCTCACGAATTGGAAAGGTTTGGAGGGATATGGGGCAAATACTTGCAGATGGGGCGAGATTAATTTGGGAGCATGGTCAGCATGGACTGGTTGGACCAAAGGGTCTGTTTCCATGCTGAATGATTCTGTGGCCCTATGCCCCCTAGTATTTGACAAGGTCACCCTGGGAAAAAGATTCCAACTATCCACCATATCCATGCCTCCCATAATGTTATGGACTTCTCTATCAAGTCACTCCTCAGTCTCAGATGCTCTAGCGAGAACAACCCAAATCTGTCTCACCTCTCCTTATAGTTAATATACTGTAATGCAGGCAGCATCTTGGTAAAGAGATAACAAAGTGTGAATCTGGATGAACACAGCAGGACAAGCAGCATCTTAGGAGCAGGAAAGCTGACGTTTCGGGCCTAGGCGCTGATAAACCTCTTCTCTACGTTCTCCAAAACCCCTACATCTTTCCTATAGTTCAGCGACCAGGACTACACACAATACTGCAAATACTCTCTCCTGCCTCTCTCCTTCAAGAATTAGGCTGATTTCAGTTTCATAAACTTTATATAATCTTTCTTTACCTTTGGACTAAACTTGCAACATTTCTTGTCATCCAAGGGTCTTAAACTCACTATCCTTTTCTTTTATTCTCACAGGAGCTTGCTGGCCCTGAACTATAATCAACTGGCCTTTAAAAGACTCCCTGGTGTCAAATAGATTTATTGTCAAATAGCTGCCCCTAAACTAATTTCTCCAGCTCCTGCTTTCCCCCAGTTTAGCACTTTCACCTGAGGATCGGTCCAATCCCTATCCATTATTATTTTCAAACTTACAGAATTATGATCACTGCTCCCAATGAAACTTTGATCACCTGGCCGGGTTCATTCCCCAGTATAAGGGCTCGCGAGACCCCTTCCATGTTGGGTTTCCTATATATTGTTTCAAGAAATGCTCCTGGTTGTGCTGAACAAATTCTGCCTCAACCAAGCGACTGACACTGAGGAAGTCCCAGTGAATATTGGGAAAGTTAAAATCACTATTTGTTAAAATCACAACCCTGTCATTTTTACATCGTTCCTTGATCTAGCTATGTACCTGTTTCTTTATCTCCCGCTGGCTGTTGGGAGGTCTATACTATAACTCCCCTGTAGTGAATACACCGTTCATATCCCTGAATTCTACCCATGTAGCGTCACTGGATGAATGTCCTGAGATATCATCTCTCAGTGCAGCTGTGACATTCTCCTCAATTAGCAATGCAAACCCTCCTGCCCTCCCCAAATCCCAGTTTACATCCTCCTCTATCCCACCTATCTAAATCTTCCTGACCTATACTAGCAAACCTGATATATTGATGCCCCTCAGGTGCAGCCTGTCCTTTTTGTACAGGTCCAAACTTCCTTGGGAGACTTCCCAATGACCCACATATCTGAAGCTCTCTCTCCCATACCTGCTCTGTAGCCACGTGTTTAATGGGATTCCCACATATTTCTGGCCTCGCTAATACATGGCACTGAAAATAATCCCTTGATTACAATCCCAGGAGGTCCTACATTACAACTTTCTGCCGAACTGCCGAAATTCCCTTCGCAGGACCTCAGCTCTCTAACTGCTGCTGTCAATGTACCGATGTGGCCCACAATCACTGGCTGCTCACCCTCCCCTTTCAGAATACCCGGTGCCTGCTCAGAGATATCATTGACTGTGGCACCAGGGAGGCAACACGCCATCAGTGAGTCTCGCTCACAGCCATAGAATTGGCGATCCATGTCCCTGACTGTAGAGTCCCCTATTACCACTGTTCACTACACTGTTAGCTTCCCTGTTGTACAACAGAGCCATTGCTTCTCCCTCACAGGCCAACCCCTCCAACAGTCTCCAAAATGGAATATCTGTTTGAGAGGGGAATAGCCACAGAGGAATCCTTCACTGCCTGCCCCTCCTAGTGGTCACCCAGCTATCTGACTGAACCTTTAGTGTGAGCACGTCCCCGAAACTCCTAGCTATGAATTTCTGTACCTCCTGTACCCTCCTCAGTGAGTTCACCTGCTGCTCCAACAGGCCCATGTGGTCTGAGAGAAGCTGCAGGTAGACACGCTTCCTTTCGCATGGTTTGTCTCTCTGATCACCCCCACTTCTCACAGGAGGAGCCAACCATTCCACCAGCAATTACTATGTCTCTATTAACTGTTGGATTAAAAAAAATCTTCCCTTCCTGTACCTTAATGCCACTTGCCCTCTTCACCAAACCCTGACACTCACCAAAGGCCACACTTCCATCTCAACAGCAGCACTTTGCTGAGGCTCTGATGTTTCTAGGTCACAAACAAATTTTCTAACAGCTCCCCCTCTCTCTTCATTTGATTTGAGGAGGGGGAGGGAGGGAACACTACCATAATGTAATGTGTGGGCTTCACTGTTCTTCGCTGTTAATCCATGACCTTCTATCCAATTGTAAAAGGTCAGAGATGGGAGGGTCTTTACTCATAAATCACTGTTCACAACCTCTCAATGACTGAAGCAAGCCATATCTAAATGCAGCAACAACTAGGCATGGGCTTATAAAAGGGGAGTGAACCACACAAGCTCAGGGTAATGACCAGCTCGAACCACAGTGAACCTAACCACTGCCACATGACAGTGCCGTCACTGACCTTCACCAACAATCTCTTTGGATCGTCCCTGATCAGAAAGTGAACTGGATCAACCAGATCAGAAATATAGCTACAAGAGCAGATTGGAGGCTGGGAAATCTGGCTGAGGAACTCACAAGCAAAATAATTCCTTGTACCACCTTCCTCCTGAGATCGCTGTTGGCTCTCACCAATCCATTTACCAGGTGATGCTGTCATGTTGTGGCAATATTTCCCAAACTTGAAATGGCACATAGGGAATTTTGGGCTCTTTCAGAAACAGAGCTGGAACAATTCGCAATATCCAGCGACTATTCCTCTTTTAGATTGAAAACCACAGCAAATCAGAAAGGCATTGTTCGGTACCGTAGTATTTCAATTAGCACAGGCCAACAGGCAAATGCACAATGGCGTTCTTTCCCCCAAATTAAATGACACACACACTGCTACATGCAGAAAGTAATAAGCTGGTACATACTTCCCACAGACTGGTAGGGTCACAGCTCTCACACTTTCATTGCCAATGCACAAAGCTAGAGGGTTTTAATGAGGAAACTAAGATCTTCTTTATTCCATCTCAGACGTCTATCCCAGATTTAAATTTAACAATGGCCTTGAAACAGGTTTAGAGTATTTATAAATTCTTTCAGTCTGGACAGAAACAGGGGCCCTGTGTATGTGAGTGTGTGTGTGCGCGAGTGTGTGAGTGTGCGCGCGTTTGCTCATTTCCCTCGTGACGTCTATCGAATGTGGAAGGGCAGGGGCAGCAGATACATGGGAATACCGGCCCCTGCAAGTTCCCCTTTGAGCTGCTCACCATCCTGACTAGGAAATACAGCGCCGCTCCTGCAGGGTCACTGGGTCACAATCCTGGGAATCTCTCCTTTCGGGCATCGTGGGTCAAGGAGGCAGCTCACCCCCACCTTCTCAAGGGGCAACTTTACACACAGAAGCTTGTCGAGTTGAATTCCACAAATCAATGCTGAATTAGTTGTTAGTTTTAAATCTGGGACAGATGCATTTGTGTTAGCAACGGCATGAGAGGATACAGGCCATGATCTGATTGAATGGTAGAACAGGCTTGAAGGGCTAATGGAACAGGAGTAGGCCAACATTCCTATGTAATGAATACTGCACGCGCATGTGAAGCTCTCGTTCCTCTAGTTGGAGTAGAATATCACGGTGTACCTTCTGGCAAGATTTCAGACTGAGGAAGGTCAAGGAATGACCAACCAGGTAATTTCACAATCAAGTCCCTCGGGGTCAGAGGTTGGTGAATGATTGCAGCACTGCCCCTGGCTCCTGCTCCTCTCTGGCCTGCCCCAACGCTGGCCCTGGAGAGTTCAGGTACGAATGCAGCTTGCAGTAGGCTCTACACCAACTGGGTTGCCTTGGCAAAGGGAGCAGCCCACACAGTTCATTCATTATTCAATACAAATTAGAATCACTTCCATGGACAATCACAAATATTAATGGGAGCTGTACAGATGTTTGATATGTATGGATACATTAATAGGAGCTGCACTAATGGGAACATTTATACTCTGTATCTAACCCCGTGCTGTCCCTGTCCTGGAAGTGTTTGATGGGGACAGTGTAGAGGGAGATTTACTCTGTATCTAACCCCGTGCTGTCCCTGTTCTGGGAGTGTTTGATGGGGGGTACAGTGTAGAGAGAGTTTTGCTCTGTATCTAACACCAAGCTTTCCCTGTCCTTGGAGTGTTTGATGGGGGGTATAGTGTAGAGGAAGCTTTGCTCTGTACCTAACCTTGTGCTGCCAATGTCCTGGGAGTGTTTGATGGGGACAGCGTAGAGGGAGCTTCTTTGACAGTGTTTAATTTCCCTACAGTTAGATTTGTCATTTTGAGTGCTTCAGACATCCAGAATGGAAAGAAACCATTCAGAAATGAAAAACTGTAATTCCAAACCTGGTCCGTCAGCATCAGAACGTACCATTTACACAGTGCTCCTGGTGTGAACACAACTCTTCATCAAACAGGCAACCTATCAAATAAGAACATAATATCAAACATGCTGAAATAGTTGGATCCCTATGACAACAGAGAACCATTCAATGACGTAAACTGCGTATGACAAATGCCCAATGCCCAGCAACAGGACCATAGAACTTTGAGGGATCAGTGCCAAGGACTGAGTACAGGGTTCACACTGAGGTTCACCATTTCCTCAGAATTTGGGCAGTGCTACGATGGAGTAGATGGTGGGAGGGATAGGCAGAATGTAACATTCCCTCCCCTCGCCCTCGAATTCCCGTCACCTGCAGAGACCACTCCCCAGTGACTGTCCTTCATGAGGTCAGCCCTGGCTCAGTGAGCAGCTCTCCCACTGCTGCAGGGTCTGGGGCAGTATCCCACCAGCACAGCGCTGAGGAGGTGCTGCATGTTCAGAGGGACCAGCGTGTGCAGGACTGACCCTCTTGCGGAGCAAGGCGGGGAGAGAAGATTCAAAAGCCATTATTTTAAAGCAGATTAGGAGAAAGGTGTGTGTGTGAGTGTCTGTATCTGTAGGTTCTATTTTTTCTCCTTTATTCATTCACAGGATGAGAATGTCACTGGCCAGGCAGCATTTATTACCCATCCCTAACTATTACGAGTCAACCATTTTGCTGTGGGTCTGGAGTCACATGTAGGCCAGTCCCAGGTAAGCTCCCCCTGGTCCTGGTCCAACCAACATTCCCAATCTCCATCATTCCACAATCAATGCCAGGTTTCCCACTGCTCTATCAACCTTCCCTGAGCTTATCCCACTTCCCTCCTCCCTTTCCTCCTTCACGTCTCTCTTAAAGCCAAACATTTTTTAACCAAACTATTGATCAGCTAAACCAAACATCCCTCGATATCAAAGTTTGGTCTGATTAACACTCTGGGAGTCACATTTTAATACAGTCAGAATAAAAATGCAATTTAATGATGGTGTTTCAGAACATAAATGAAACACTAATGATAGGAATTTCTTTTGTTTCAGCAGAGAAGTCATTTCAAGATATTAACACACATCTATAAATCCTCTTCCGGAAACCTTTTCTTTCAAGAGAGAAAAAAATGTTTTATTTTTAACTGCAAATAGTCATGGCAAAAACTAATTTATTCCCACACACCAAATTGTAATAATACGTCAGTCTGGCGTCTAATAAAGCAGAGGTGAGCAAGCATGGATTACAGAGAGGGGAAATGAACACAAGAGTGAGACAGGCAGACAGGGAGAGAGAGAGATAGATACAATCTATTTGCAAACCTCCAGCTTCCTGGCAGTCTCTGACTCATCTCTCTCGACCCAGAAACTCATTTAATCCACCCTCCCTTCCCACATATTCTTTTTTTCACATTTTCAAAGATGAGAATCAGTGAAAAACATGACAAAGTCTTCATTCTGACGTAGGTATGCGTTTAGAGACACAGAGTCACAAACAAAACACCTCAAATGATGATTGTACATTCTGCAGCAGTGAAGGTAGCTCAGTTCAATGACAATTAAACGCTTCTGCTTATATTAGATTGGATATTTTAATAATTGTACATCTGCATGCTTGTCCAATCAACGTTTAATGAATCCTCAGCCTAAGAAGAGGTAAATGTGTCTTTGGAGTAATAGTTACATCAGCTTTTGCCACAGAGAAACGGGTCATGTAACCCTATTGGGTCCATGCATTGTCTTAGAGTCATACAGTACAGAGGAGTCCCTTCGGCTCATCGAGAATATGCTTATGGATAGTTGACATTCAGTGGTAATGATAGTAACTCACAGACCCAGAGCTAATACTTTGGGGATAGGAGTTCAAATCCCATGACAGCAGCATTAATTAATACATCAGGTCTGGAATTTGAGAGCTAGTCTGTGTAATGGCGGCTATGGTAGCCATCAATGAGTATTGTAAAACCACGTTTACCCTCAACTCAAGGTCTTTCTAACCTCCACACCTACCTTATACTAACGTAGGGAAGTTGCAGGCAACTTGTAGATAGTGAGCTCCCCACACTGTAAATGAGGGGACTTTCAGAAACAGGAGCAGGCCATTCAGCCCTTCGAGCCGATTCTCCCATTCAATGAGGTCGTGGCTAATCTGTGGCCTAACTGCACATACCTAGCTTTGGCCCATCCCCATAGATGTGGTGAACTGAGAAGGGTCCTTGCCCCGGGGTGGGGGAGTTCAAAACTAGGGGGCATATTTTCAAGGTGAGAGGAGAAAGATTTAAAACTGACCTGAGGGGCAACTTTTTTTACACACAGAGAGTGGTTCATAGTTCCAACCTGTGGAAATAGTTTCTCTTTATCTACTCAGTCTTTTCCTGTTAATATAGACTCAGTCATACAGTACAGAAACAGGCCATTCAGCCCAACCAGTCCATGCTGTTCATAATCCCAAACTAAACTAGCCCCACCTGCCTGCTCCTGGCCCATATCCCTCTAAATCTTTCCTGTTCTTGTACTTATCCAAATGGCTTTTAAATGTAGTTAGTAACTGCACCCAGATCCATCACTTCCTCAGGAAATTCATTCCACACGAGAACTACCCTCTGTGCAAACAATTTTCCCCTCATGTCTTTTTTTAAATCTCCCTCCTCTCACCTTAAAAATGTGCCCCTTTGTCTTGAAATTCCCCATCTTGGGGAAAAGACAACTGTTATCAACTCTATCTAAACCTCTCATTATTTTATAAACTCCTGTCTACCTCCTATGCTCCAGTGAAAGAAAGCCCAGCCGATCAGCCTTTCCTTTCACCTCAGGCCTGCCATACCCAGCAATATCCTGGTAAATCTCTTCTGAACCCTCTCCAGATTAATAATGTCCTTCTTATGGCTGGGCGACCAGAGCTGGACACAGTGCTCCAGAACAGGTCTCACCAATATCCTGTGCAATCCCAACATGACTTCCCAACTCCTATTCTCAACGCCTTTTTAATTATCCTGTCTAATATATGATGCAAACTTCAAAGAACTGTATACCTGCACCCCTACATCCATCTGTTCTACAACACTCCCCCAAGGCCCTACCCTTTATTGTATAAGCTCTACCCTTGTTTGTTGTACCAAAATGCAATACCTCGCATTTATCCAGAGTGAACTCCATCTGCCATTTTTCAGCCCATTGACCCATTTGATCAAAATCCGTTTGTAATCTTAGAAAACACTTCTTCATTGCCTACAATTTGATGCCATCTGCAAACTTACTAACCATGCCTTCCAAATCATTTATATAAATGGTGAACAAAAGAGGGACCCAGAACCAATCCCTGCAGAACACCACTGGTCACAGGCCTCCGGTCCGAAAAGCAACCCTCCACCATTTGTGCTCCTGATATGCTGCTGGGCCTGCTGTGTTCATCCAGCCTCACATTTCATTATCTTGGATTCTCCAGCATCTGCAGTTCCCATTATCACCTCCACCATTACTCTCTGTCTCCTGCTGTGAAGCCAATTATGTATTCAATCAGCAAGCTCACCCTGAGTCCCACGTGACCTGACCTTACTAATTCGTATTCCATGTGGAACCTTGTCAAAAGCTTTTCTTCCCCGCACCCCACCCCCGCCCCCCCCACCATCATTTCTGAAGAAGGGTCTAGGCCCAAAATGTCAGCTTTCTCGCTCCTCTGATGCTGCTTGGCCTGCTGTGTTCATCCAGCTTCACACCGTGTTATTTCAAATAAACTCTGCCATTCTCAATCTTTTAGGTAGCTTTCTAAAAATACTTAATCAATCTTTCCCTCTCCAAATGTCTATAAATCCTATATTTTATTGTCACTCCCAATAGTTTACCCACAATCAAAGTCAGACTCACGGCTTGATGGTTCCCCAGTTTCTCCTTACAACCTTTTTTAAACATAGGCGCAACATTAGCCACCCTCCAGTCACCAGGCCCCTCACCTGTAGTTATAGATGATGCAAATATTTCTGCAAGGTATTTTGTAATTTCCTCCCTTATTTCCCACAATGTTCTGGGACACATTACATCAGGTGCCAGAGATTTATCTATCTTTATATTCTCTAAGACCATTCAAATGTTCGTTTCTGCAATATGAACTGTTTTTAAAACATCAAAATTTACTTCTCTGCATCCTCTAGACTCCACTTCTTTCTCCACAGTAAAAACTGACACAAAATATTCATTTAGTATCTCTCCTATCTCCTGGGTTTCAACACATAATTTACCTCCTTGATCTTTAAGAGGCCCTACCCTCTCTCTAGTTACCCTCTGCTCTTAATGTATTTGTAGAACCTCTTTGGATTATCCTTGACCTTATCTGCCAATGCTATCACATATCCCTACTTCGCCTTCCTGATTTTTCTCTTAATAATGCCCCTACACTCTTTATAGTGAAGAGAATCAATTGAACTAAGTTGACGATATCTAAAATACAGTTCTCATTCATTCTTGACTACAAACTCAATTTATTCGTCCATTGTTTTCTAATTTTAAAAGTCTTACTGTTCTCTGTAACGGGAACAAAATGCCTCTGAGTTCTTGACATCACACTCCTGAACACCGCTCACTTATCAGGGCGTCCTTTCACCTGCAAACAGTCTCCTCCAATCAATTTTTGAAAATTCTTGTTTCATACCATGAAAACTTGCCTTTCTCCAATTAAAAACTTTAACTTTTATGGGAGGCTTATCCCTTTCCAAAACCATTTTGGAACTAATAGAATTAACATCTTGAAGACTTCAAACAGATCGACCCTTAGCCTTCTAAATCCGAGAGAAAACTGATCTCACTGGTATAATGTCTCTCCATAAATTAACCCCTGAAGTACAGATATCATTCCTGTAAACCCACATTGTGCTCCCTCCGAGGTCAATATGTCCTTCCCATGGGGTGATGCTCAGTTCTGCTTACGGTGCTCCGTGTGGGATCTAAAGACAGTTTTGTCAAACTGCAGCATCACTTCTGTGTCCTTGTATCCCAAGTCATAGAACACAGAGCACAGAGCGCAGAGCAGCACAGTACAGGCCCTTCAGCCCACAATGTTGTGCCAAACTTTTACCCTTAACCTAAGGTCTATCTAACCTCCACCCCTACCTTATACTATCATCCATATGCCTATCTAATAGCTGCTTAAATGCCCCTAATGAGGCCGACTCCACTACCCTCTCCAGCAATGCATTCCATGCCCCGACCACTCTCTGAGTAAAGAACATACCTCTGACCTCTCCCCTGTATCTGCCTCCACTCACTTTAAAACCATGCCCCCTTGTAACATCTACCTCCACCGAAGGAAAAAGTCTCTGGCTGTCCACTCTATCTATACCTCTCATCATTGTGTACACCTCTAACAAATCACCTCTCATTCTTTGTCGTTCTAATGAGAAAAGCCCTAGCTCTCTCAACCTTTCCTCATAAGACGTTCCCTCCATTCCAGGCAACATCCTGGTAAATCTCCTCTGCATCTTTTCCAATGCTTCCACATCTTTCCTGTAATGAGGCAACCAGAACTGGACATAATACTCCAGATGTGACCAAACCAGGACATTTTTTTATATCGCTGGAGCATAACTCCATGGCTCTTGAACTCGATCCCTCTATTAATGAAAGCTAACACACCATACGCCTTCTTAACAGCTCTATCCACCTGGGTGGCAGCTTTCAGGGAACTGTGAACATGAACCCCGAGATCCCGCTGCTCCTCCACACTGCCAAGAATCTTTCCGTTAATCCTGTACAGTCTTTTCCGTACAAAGACCAGCATTCCATTAGCCTCCTTCGTGCCTGGACACCCACCCCTAGTTCTAGCTGAGGAAACAGGGGAAGGGTTTCTGTGAAATATTAGGATAGCGGCCATGAGGATCTTTTACATTCACTGGAGTGAACAGGCAGGTCCTCATTCCAGGCCCTCTTGTAGACATCACCTCTGACAGTGTGGCACTCCCTCAGTACTGCACATGGGGTCTCAGGTTAGATTCACGGTTTTGGAGCGGGTCTTGAACCCGCGCCTTTCTGTCTCAAGGATAAGACAGCCACCTGTTGAGCCACATCTAGAGTTTACTTGGCTCTTACAGGGAGGAAGGCAGGAACATGCATCAGATTCCCGCGGATGTTTGAAGACTTCTTTCAGAGGGACAGTATACAAGGGGCTGAACAGCCGAGGCCTGTCCTTTGCCTCTCAAACATCATTAGGCTCGAGGCCCTCAGGCGGCTCTGATACAGACTCATTCACCCTATACAATGGACAGCAGCCATTTTGATGGCAACTGTCCTCAAATTAATCAACTTTAGGAGTTCCCACATCACATCACAAATCCGTCTCTGTCATTCCCTCATCACTCACTCACACTGATCCATACAGCTTTAAAATAGGGCACACACACACACACACACACACACACACACACACACACACACACACACACACACGTGCAGACACACACACGCAGACATGCATACACACACACACACACACAGACACACTCACACACGCAGACGCGCATACACACGCACGTGCACTCACGCATGCAGACACGCATACACAAGCATACACACGCAGAGACACACACACACACACACACACACACACACGCAAACACACGCACACACGCACAGACCCACGCAGACACTCACACACGCAGACACACACACAGAGACACACACACAGAGACACACACACAGACACACAGTCACACACACCCACGGATAGACATACAGGCAGACACGCATTCATACAAACAAGCACAGGCAGAGACATGCACATGTGCACACATAGGCACGAGCATGCACGCACATGCACGCACACATGCAGACACACTCACACACGCAGACACGCATACACACACACGCACTCACACATGCAGACACGCAGACACACACACACACACACACACGCACAGACCCACGCAGACACTCACACACGCAGACACTCACACACAGACACACACACACACACAGAGACACACACACACAGAGACACAGTCACACCCACCCACGGATAGACATACAGGCAGACACGCATTCATACATGCAAGCACAGGCAGAGACATGCACATGTGCACACATAGGCACGAGCATGCATGCACATGCATGCACACATGCAGACACACTCACATGCAGACACGCATACACACACACAGACACACACACACACGCACGCAGACACACACACGCAAACACACGCACAGACACACACACACGCACAGACCCACGCAGACACTCACACACACAGAGACACACACACAGACACACAGTCACATCCACCCACGGACAGACATATAGGCAGACATGCATTCATACATGCAAGCACAGGCAGAGACATGCACTTGTGCACACATAGGCACGAGCATGCACACACAGGCACACACAGATAGAAACACACACACAAACAGACACACATGTCGTGCATGCGAATGTACACATAGACATATACACAGACACACACAAACAGGTACACACACAGACACACACACACACACACAGAAACACACACACAGACACAAGCACACAGGTACACACAGACACACATGCACACAGACATGCACCGTCACATAGACAGGCGCACACACACACACACACACACACACACACACACACACACACACACACACACACACACACACAGCAGGCACACATGAACACATACATGAACGTAAACACACACGGACACAGGCATACATACAGACACCCACAGAAACCGTCACCATCACACAGACACACACGGACACAGATACACAGACACACTCGGACACAGATACACAGACACACTCGGACACAGATACACAGACACACACCGCGGATGGAGATGAGAAACAAACAAAAACAGAAATTGCTGAAGAAACTCAGCAGGTCTGACAATATCCTTGGAGAGAGAAACAAAGTTAACATTTTGAGACAAGTGACCGTTCATCAGAATTGCTCATAGTTGGGAAAAGGTGGCATTTATGCTGACGATGGGTAAAGCAGAGAATGGATAGGTAGATGGGGAGGCCAAAGATTGCTGCATGATCCTTTTTGCCCTAAGGGATAGCAAGCCAGGAAGAGAAGCTACATATGTGCAATAGGCGAGAATCACAGAATCCCTATGGTGAAGAAGCAGGCCAATCAGACCATTGGATCCACACTAATCATGAAAGAAGCATTGTGTACACACCCAACTCCCCACCTAATCCCTGCATTTCCCACGGCTATCCTACCCAACCTGCACATCCCGAAACACTACAGCCAATTAGACTCACAGAGCTCGACAGCACAGAAAGAGACCCCATGGTCCATCTCCTCTGTGTCGACCAGATAAATAAATCTACTCCCATTTGTCAGCATTTGGCCCATATCCCTCTAAACCGTTCCTATTCACATACCCATCCAAATGCCTTTTAAATGCTGTTATTGTGCCAGACTCCACCACTTCCTCTGGCAGCTCATTCCATACACGCACCACCCTCTGTGTGAAAAAGTTGCCCCGTGGTCCCTTTTAAATCTTTCCCCTCTCACCTTAAACTTATGCCCCTCTAGTTTTGGACTTGCTTACCCTGGGGAAAAGACTATTCACCCTATCCATGCCTCTCATGGTTTTGTAAACCTCTATAAGGTCATCCCTCAGACTCTGACACTCCAGGGGAAAATAGCCCCAGCCTATTCAGCCTCTCGCTGTAGCTCAAACCCTCCAACCCCAGCAACATCCTGGTAAATCCTTTTTTGTACCTTTTTGGTTTTAATGACATCCTTCCTGCAGCAGGGCGACCAGAATTACATGCAGTGTTCCAATAGTTTGGCCGAACCACTGTCCTGTACAGCTACATGACCCTCCCAACTCCTATACTCAATGCACTGACCAATAAAGGTAAGCATACCGAACACCTTCACTATCCAGGTTCCAGTGGCACATTGGGTGGTTATTTAGGAAATGCTTCCTCACACAAAGCGGGAATGGGAACACAGAACTCGGTGGCAAAGAGAGGGGCAACTGAAAATTTCAAGAACAGATGTTTTTGGTTACGAGCTTTAAGGGATGCAGGACCTATATGGACGTAGAGCTGACCATGACCTTATTGCAAAGGCAGAAGTGATTTGTCAACTTCACAATGAAAGAGCGAGGCTCCGAAAGATTGTGGTTTCAAATTAAGCTGTTGGACTATAACCTGGTGTTGCGTGAGCTCTGACGTTCTCCCCCAGCCTGCCTGCATTAGGAACGTATCGAGCTGTGTCTCACATCTCTCCCCCAGCCCCTCACACCTACCTGGAGGGATTTTCATCGCAAGAAGCAGCCTTATGAAGAATTAATTGACCAGTTCTCAGGAAGGAGACATTGACCTCACTCTGCTGCAGTGCACGAATTCAAAACAAAATGTTTAGGAAAACTGAGAGGTAGAAACTTGCTGGAGAGGTTTGAAGCGAGATATTCAAAAATCATGTTCCCTGCAGCGAATGAGATAGATCGCATCTCTGGAAACATGTGTACATTGCATTGGGACTCAGGAATGTGGTTTGGAAGATATTGTTACACTAACATTGAAGCCAATGCTCTGAAACCTTTACAGTATCACTTTGCTGGAGCAGATCCATCCAATTCATTCGAACAGCTATCTCTATTCACGTCTCCCAATACATTGCCAGTCATTGAGTTGGTGATAGTATAGTGGCACTCTCACTAGGCTAGCAACCCTGCACACGCTCAGTTCCTGCTTCAAATCAACAAAATAGGTGGCAGACATTCACGAGATAACTCCTTAAAGCTATGCCTTGTACAATCAGTCAAGTTGCCTGCTTTTAAAGTTAGGCAGAACTTGGAAATTGACTGTCAAACATCAGTAACTGGTGCATCAGCCGCAGCAACATGTCGACCAGTCTCTACTTGCCGAACCATCCGCGCCCTCCACTCATGCAATGGGTATGCTGTTTTCACTCAGTTGCCAGCTGAGAGTTTCATTCGCAAGGCTGTTTCAGCTCCGCTCCACACACACTCACACTCACACTCAAACATACACACTCACAGTCACACACACACACAGTCACACGCACACACACAGTTACACTCAAACATACACATACACAGTCACACACATAGTCACACACACACACAGTCACACGCATAGTCACATGAACACACACACACAAACATACACATACACACACAAACATACACAAACACACTCACAGTCACACACACACTCAAACATACACACTCACTCTCACACACACACTCAAACATACACACACACACACACAGTCACACACACTCACGCTCACTCAAACATACACACACACTCACACACACACTCAGTCACACACACTCAAACATATACACACACACACACACACACACACACACACACACCCACCTACACACAAACTGTTACAGACTCACACACACTCTTACACATACACACACTTACACACCCACACTTACACACTCATATACTCTCTCACACACACACATACTCACACACACACACATTGAAGCAGAAAGAGACCATTCAGCCTCTCACATCCATTCTGCAGCTGGCCCACACATAGTTTAGACGATACTGAAGTTTAGAAGACAGGGGCTGTAGTTCAGGAGCCTGAGATGTTGCTTGGCCTGCTCTGTTCATCCAGCTTCACACTTTGTTATAAAGTATATAAGATCCTGGCAGATACAGGAGGCGCTTCAGGGATCCTCTCAAGGCCTACTGGCAAACTGTGGCATTCCCACAGACAGCTGGGACTCACTAGCCAAGTCTGTCCAAAGTGGAGGGGGCGGGATTCGGAAGGTGCACCTTGAGATTTGCCCTCGGGAAAAGAATGGAAGCCTGGCGAAAACAGGTAAGGAGCACAGTGCCACCCCAATGCCTCATCCCACCCCCTTCCCGTGACCATCATCTGCCCCAGGTGGACCAGGGCCTGTGGCTGCCGCATTGGTCTTACAGCCACCTACTGACCCACCCTGAGAGTGGAAGAGAATCATCCTCATCTGTGGCTGACCGCCTATGACAAACACGACGATGGTAAGGTCCTAGACAGCCTTCACAATGAGGACTCCTCTTGTGGGTCAGTCCTGAACCAGGGGAACTGCTTAAACATTAGGTGCCAGCCTTTCAGTACAGAGGTGAGGACAATTCTCTTTCTGTTGGGTAGCGTAAATTTGGAACTGTATCAGAGAGCAACAGAGACAGGTTCATTCAGTCTTTTGTAAGACAGATTCCTGTTGGGCTGGGTGATCGAAGATTCTTGGGGATAGATGGGAATGTGTAATTGAGAATAAACAAATCAGCCACACTGATCTTATTGAATGGTGAAACAAGCTGGAAAGTGATTGACCTAAACAAAGTGTAGACCTGGATGAACACAGCAGGCTAGGCAGCATCAGAGGAGCAGGAAAGCTGATGTTTTGGATCTGGATCCTTCTTTAGACCCAAAACATCGGCTTTTCTGCTCCTCTGACCCTGCTTGGCCTGCTGTATTCATCCAGCTTCACACCTTGTTATCTCAGGCTCCAGCATCGGCAGTTCCTACCGTCTCAAAGTGATTGACCTGTTCCATCTCCTAACCTATATGCTCCCATGTATGAAGCATTAGGAGCATAGCCATAGGAGGTACACTCTTCAAACTTAATCTGTCGTCCATCAAGATAAAAGCTAATACTAAACCTCAAATCTTGTTAAGAAAGCATATGGTGTTTTGGCTTTCATTAACAGGGGGATTGAGTTTAAGAGTCATGAGATCTTGTTGCAGCTCTATAAAACTTTGGTTAGACCGCACTTGGAATACTGCGTCCAGTTCTGGGCGCCCTATTATAGGAAAGATGTGGATGCTTTGGAGAGGGTTCAGAGGAGGTTTACCAGGATGCTGCCTGGACTGGAGGGCTTATCTTATGAAGAGAGGTTGGCTGAGCTCGGACTTTTTTCATTGGAGAAAAGGAGGAGGAGAGGGGACCTAATTGAGGTATACAAGATAATGAGAGGCATAGATAGAGTTGATAGCCAGAGACTATTTCCCAGGGTAGAAATGGCTAGCACGAGGGGTCATAGTTTTAAGCTGGTTGGAGGAAAGTATAGAGGGGATGTCAGAGGCAGGTTCTTTACGCAGAGAGTTGTGAGAGCATGGAATGCGTTGCCAGCAGCAGTTGTGGAAACAAGGTCATTGGGGACATTAAAGAGACTGCTGGACATGCATATGGTCACAGAAATTTGAGGGTGCATACATGAGGATCAATGGTCGGCACAACATTGTGGGCTGAAGGGCCTGTTCTGTGCTGTACTGTTCTATGTTCTATATCCATTCAGCGTGTTCGTATTCCGAGTTACCCTGAGCTAGAAAAAATATCTGATGTTTAAAAATTTGATCATGGGATTTGGCTGTTGTTGGCTGGGCCAGCATTTATTCCCATCCCTTATTGCTCTTATTGAAGAGTTTAGCGCCTGGAGTCGTATCAAGGCCAGACCAGGTAAGGGCGCCAGATTTCTCCCCCTAAAGAATATTTGTTGGCCAACGTACTCTCCATTTATTCACATCCTCCTCCTCACATTCATAAAAACCATACATTTGAGGAGGTAGCTATGAGGAACAGACAAGTGGGCACGAAACATTGAGCCCATCAAAGCTGCCCCACCATTCTAGATCACAGCTGGGCATCTACCTCAGTGCTGTTTTCCATTCACTCGTACCCTCTCCTACAATCTCATTAGTATCTAGAATCCTAGAAATCTTTGTTTTTGAACATACTCATTGGAGATAGAGAAATTCCACAAGATTCACCACCTCCTGAGTGAAGAAATCCATCATTTCTGTCATAAAAGGCTTGCCCCTTACTCTATGTAGGTATTCGCTGGTTCTAGACATGTCCATCATGGGCCTCCTGCAGTGCCACAAAGATGCCACCCGAAGTTTGCAGGAACAGCAGCTCATATTCCGCTTGGGAACCCTGCAGCCCAATGGTATCAATGTGGACTTCACCAGCTTCAAAATCTCCCCTTCCGCCACTGCATCCCAAAACCAGCCCAGCTCGTCCCCACCTCCCTAACCTGTTCTTCCTCTCACCTATCCCCTCCTCCCACCTCAAGCCGCACCTCCATATCCTACCTACTAACCTCAGCCCGCCCCTGGACCTGTCCATCCTCCCCAACTGATTTATCCCCTCCCTACCTCCCCATCTATACTCTCCTCTCCGCCTTTCTTCTCCTCTAGCCATCTTTGGCCGGCTCCCCCCTCTCCCTATTTATTTCAGAATCCTCTCCCCCTCCCCCATTTCTGAAGAAGGGTCTAGACCCGAAATCTCAGCTTTTGTGCCCCTGAGATGCTGCTTGGCCTGCTGTGTTCATCCAGCCCCACACTTTGTCATCTCGGATTCTCCAGCATCTGCAGTTCCCATTATCTCTTAATCTCAATCAGTGTGTTGTCTGCAAATTCATAGGTCATTAACTCCCAAAGAAAACAGCTATTTTCTTGCACTTTCCTCTTGTTAACCTGCTCATCTAATTTTTCTTGTAGCTGTGGTCATGGTATTGCATATTTTAATCATGCTATATGAATATTTCTTTGCTACCCCATACACATGCTTATAGTTAGCATCCTAAAGCAATGCTTTATTCTCACCAATATTCATCCATCAGTACTTCATTGGTACAGAGGCTCAGTGGTTCACACTGCTGCCTCACAGCACCAGGAATCCCAGTTCAATTCCAGCCAAGGGTGACTATCTGTGTTGACGTTTGCACATTCTCTCTGTGGGTTTCCTTCCACAGGCTGCAGGGTTAGGTGGATTGGCCATGCTAAACCGGTTACCAAGGGTTAATGGGAGAATGGGGTTGAGGAAACATATGATTGAATGGCAGAACAGACTTGATGGGCTGAATGGCGGAATTTCTGCTCCTGTGACTTAGGGTCTAATTTGCCCTCAGTGTCCAACGATGGGAAAACTAGGTAGACTAGCCATGGGAAATGCGGGATTATTGGGTGGGATGCTCTTCAGAGGGTCGGCGTGGACTCGATGGGCAGAATGGCCTGCTTTCACACTGTAGGGATTCTATGATTTAGTTTTCAATACCCCTCAATTTGTTAAAGACGTCACGTTTATAAATTTGCATTTGTAAAGATCTTTTTGCTTTTCCATTGAGACTTTTTTTTGTACTAATGTTTGTATTTGTTCAAAATGTGCATCAGTTCCTACTTGGCATTAAATTGTGTCTGCCACCTACCTACCACCCTGCTCAATTGTCTATGGCCAAAAGGGCATGTTTTCCCTGGAGTGTCAGAGGAGGCTGAGGGATGACCTTAGAGAGGTTTATAAAATCATGAGGAGCATGGACAGGGTGAATAGCCAAGGTCTTTTCCCCGGGATAGGGGAGTCCAAAACAACAGGGGCATAGGTTTAAGGTGAGAGGGGAAAGATTTAAAAGGAATCTAAGGGATAACTTTTTCACACAGAGAATGCTGTGTGTATGGTACAAGCTGCCAGGTGGAGGCTGGTACAATGAAACATTTAAAAGGCATCTGGGTGGGTCCATGAATAGGAAGGGTTTAGAGGGCTATGGGCCAAATGCTGACAACTGGGACTTGATTAATTTAGGGTATCTGGACAGGTTGGGCTGATGGGTCTGTTTCTGTGCTGTATGACTCTATGACACTGTAAGCGGTCCTAACTTCAATGCAACCATTCACCATTCTGAAATACAACTGCTCAACACGGGTTTCCATCTCCAATCACTGTCTCAATGCGGTCACTGTCTCCTTTGTCTACTGACGGCTTTGTTATGCAGTGTCTTGTTGATCACCTTTTGAAAGTCCATGTACATCACATCAAGCACATTCCCACTCATTAACCCCCCCCCCCCCGTTACCGTTGCCATCCCAGAAGATGTTATTGCTGGACAAGTCCGATCTCAAACTGAAGACCAGCTTGACAGATCACAGCTTGTTTTGGTTTTAATGAGCTAAGTCTTTCACCAAAATGAAGTGTTGCGGATTTTCTTTTAATAACAAAGCCTAGGTTTATTTCACAAAAAAATTGAACATAAAACAAATAAGTCAATTTACATATCACACAAGGTTAAGGATTTTAAACACATGGTAAATACAAATCTAATAATCCAAAAAGTGCTCCTTTACAGTGCTCACACCAGATGGAATTCCCTTCTCTATCACATCTGTAAAAGTTTGAATTTCATGGTGGTTTCAATTGACCACCTGAAGTGTCCAACAACCACATCCTTCAGTCTTGACTGAACTTAGTGTAGAATTTCTCAGCTTCAAACAACTTTTTCAGGGTTGTACCCAAACATTCCTGGTCTGGAACTTTTAAACGTAACTCCTTACACCGAGATAGATCAGTGAGTAATTGTTACATGCATCAGCCAAGGCTTCCACTAAACCACTGAGCTGAAGCTTTCTTCAAATCACGGGTCATTCCCTTAATCAAAATAAAATAAATCAAACTGAAAGCCCAGGGTACTTTGCTCATACTAGTTCTCCCAATGAAAACAAAACCCCATCAGCTGTCAGCAGTATATTTTCTTAGACTAACTACATAAATACTTGCAACTTAATCATTATGCCCTTCAGACATACAGACCAAAACCCATATACCACTAGTTCAAAAATCCAAGATCAAAAATGACATTGAAAATATAGATAAATCACACATCTTATGTCACAGTTACCTCAAAATTGCGATTAGATTGATTAGACAATCATTGCTGATAGGGTGATACACATTTAGAGAGTCAGAGTTATACAGCACAGAAACAGACCCTTCGGTCCAACCAGTCCATGCTGACCATAATCCCAAACTAAACTAGTTCCACCTGCCTGCAATTGGCCCACATCTTTCCAAATATTTCCTGTTCATGTACTTAGCTAAACGTCTTTTAAATGTTGTAATTGTATCCACATCCACCACTTCCTTTGGAAGTTCACTCCACATACGAACCACACTCTGTGTCTACTAAAGGTGTCCCTCAGGTCTTTTTTAAATCTTTCTCCTCTCACCCCAAAAATATTTCCCCCACTCTTGAAATAGCCAGCACTAGGGAAAAGATACCTTTCGCTTCATCTATACCCCTCATGGTTTTATAAACGTCAATAAGATCACCTCTTAATCTCCTACGCTCGTGAAAAAACATCCAACCTATCCAACTTCTCCTTATCACTCAAACCATCCCTTTCTGCCAACATCCTGGGAAATCTTTTCTGAAACCTCTCCAGCTTAATAATATCCTTCCTATAGCATGGCAACCAGAACTGAAAAGGTTGGAGGGATATGGGCCAGGAAGGACTAGTTTAGTTTGGAATGGACTGGTTAGACCAAGCATAACAAGAGGCTCTGATGAAGGGTCTAGGCTGAAAGGTCAGCTTTTGTGCCTCTGATGAAGGATCTAGGCCCGAAACATCAGCTTTTGTGCTCCTGAGATGCTGCTTGGCCTGCTGTGTTCATCCAGCCCCACACCTTGTTATCTCGGATTCTCCAGCATCGGCAGATCCCGTTATCATTGGTTAGACCAAGCAGTCTGTTTCTGTGCTGTTTGATTCCATGACTCCAAGAGGCTTTATCAATATCCTGCACAATCTCAATATAACGTCCCAATTCCTAAACTCAAATGTCTGAGCAATGAAGGCAAGAGTGTCAAGCAGCTTCCTAGCTACACTGTCTACATGCAATGTAAACTTCAAAGAATTATGTAGCTGAACTCCTGGGCCTCTTTGTTCTCCAACATTACCCAAGGTCCTACTTTTGATTTCTCCAAAGCTACAGCAGATCGGTATCTGAAATGAAAACAAATAATTTGACAGGCAAATGAAAATTGGACGGGTTGGTCAGGAAGGGAAGAGATTGTCAGTGATGGCAAAGTGTAAGTTCAACAGAAACAGACAGATTCTTCTTCTCGTGAGGGGTACAAATGAGGAATGCTTTCTTCTGGTCTTTTACAGGATATGGGTGTTACTGGCCAGGTCAACACTTGTCACCCATTCCCAACTGCCATTGAACATAGGGATTCTCTGGATCATTTCAGAGGGCTGTTGAAGAATAACTGGGGATTCAGACCCATTGGGGGCAACGCAGGTGGATAGAGTGGCCAGGAAGGTATAAGTCATGCTTTCATTCATCGGATGGGGTATTAAGTACAAGACTTGGCAGGTCATGTTACAGTTGTATAGGACTTTGGTTTGGCCACATTTGGAGTACTGTGCACACTTCTGGTCACCACATTACCAAAAGGATGTGGATGCTTTGGAGAGGGTGCAGAGGAGGTTCACCAGGATGTTGCCTGGTATGAAAGGTGCTAGCTATGAAGAGAGGCTGAGTAGATTAGGATTATTTTCATTAGAAAGACGGAGATTGAGGGGGACCTGATTGGGGTCTACAAAATCATGAGGGGTATAGACAGGGTGGATAGCAAGAAGCTTTTCCCCAGAGTGGGATCTCAATTACGAGGGGTCACGATTTCAAGGTAAGAAGAGGAAAGTTTAAGGGAGATATGCGTCGAAAGTTCTTTACGCAGAGGGTGGTGGGTGCCTGGAACACGTTGCCAGCGGAGGTGGTAGAGGCGGGCACGATAGCATCATTTCAGGTGCATCTCGACAGATACATGAATGGGCAGGGAGCAGAAGGATACAGATCCTTGGAAAACAGCAGGGGGACTGCAGCAGTTCAAGGCAGCTCACCCCTACCTTCTCAAGGGGCAACTAGGCATTGGCAAGAAATGATAGCTCAGCCAGCGATGCCCACATCCCACAAATGAATAAGAATTAAAGTAATTAGACCCTGGTTACAGGTAAACAGTCGTCATTAACCACCATGTCATAATACAAATTACAAACTCCTCCTCATAGTCACACAAGCTGAGAAACAGACAGACAGCGACAATAGGCTACAGGCAGAGGGAAACTGGGCAGCAGTCCACTGGCTTCCATTCATCGGTTGCTAAAATGACTCTGATGCTGGTCAGAATGTTGTTGTTCCGTCGTCTTTCTCCAGATGCTTCCGTTGGTTTGCCAAGAAGCACAGGCAGGAAGGTTCACTTTATAAAATATCTTTGACTTATCAGTTAAGAATTCCAGCTTATGACAACTGGAGGAAAGCTAAACCGGTTTTCTTCAGGTTTAAAGTAGGATTTGGCTGCGGAGAACAGAGAGACAGCTCCTGAGCTGGTGGAGATCTAAACACTTCTAGCTCTGTCTTTTTCCCAGTCCTAGATTGTTCAGTCCCCTCACGACCAATCACAAGGTTGTTGCCAGGCAAAAGACTTGTCATTGATAACTGGTCATTAGTCCATGGATCAATCAACTTCTTGTTGCCAACCAAAGCTCCATCTGTACATAAAACCCTTGGCTCCAAACTGTCTGCAACCACTTCAATTACTCCTCATTCAAACAGCTATTTGTATAATGCTTGCCATAAGTATCAGGTTATTTGTTTTTCAAAACATGCAGCAATCCTCCAAAACATCATGATATGTTCTCAAGTATCCTGCTATAACCTCCTTAATTGAGTCTTACATTTCCCTATGACAGTTTTTGGCCTGCCTTCTTTCTTGGATTGTTCTAGCACATAAGGAATTTAGGAAGATTATGATTTAATGCAACCTCTGCAGCCACTCCTTTGAAGAAACTGGGAAGCAGGTTATCAGGGACTGTCAGCCTTTAGGTGTAATAATTTTCCCAGTGTCTTTTCCCTGATGAGTTCCTCGCTCCTGTTCATCTTTCCATTTTTCAGGTGATTTGGGGAAGTTTTCAAGTCGTCTATAGTGAAGACAGCACAAAATACCTCAAAGCCCTCCATCACTTCAACTTTCATTATCAATCCCCAAGCTCATTCTACAAAGAACTGACTTCAGTTATGCTTTTATTTACTTGAATGCCTGTAGAAACTCTAATAATTTGTTTCTGTATTACTAGCAGGCTTTCTCTGACACTCTGTCTGAAAGAAGGACGTTTTTTTTTACTAGTCTTTAAAACCTGTCCATTTTTCTGACCTACGAAATAGCATTTCTTTCAATCTGATACTATCTCTAGCATCCACATTTATCCTCGGTTAATAGTTTCTTTGAGAAGAATATTTCCTTCTCACTGGGATATATCTTTGCTGAGAGTTATTAAATCTCTCCTTAAGGGTCTCTTTATTTAAACAACGATACCAAAAGTGTCCAAAACATCAATGTCTAGCAGATGCAGACTTGGAAACCCCTAAACATGCATTTTCTTCATGTTATTGCAGCCACTTGTTTTGTCTCTAGCATTTTTGATTTTGTGCTTCAATTAATCAGATCATTGGTGATCTCCTTCACTGCTATTCAGCTGTTGACACTTTACTCACACTGTCTGACACTTCTGATCATCTGCAAAAACTTGTCATTCAGCCTGTCGACACTCCACTCACATTGTTTGTACATCTCGGTTGACATTCCTAACTACCTGGAATTACTCTATCTCTCAGCCTATATATTCTGTGCCTGTGCACTTTCCTCCACTTTATCTGATGAAGGAGCAGTGCTGCGTAAGTTTGTGTTTTCAAACAAACCTGTTGGGCTATAACCTGGTATTGTGTGATTTCTGACTCTGTCCACTCCAGTTCAACACTGACACCTTCACATCATTTTCTTCATTTATTCTGGGATGTGTGTCACTGACACATTTATTGCCCATCCCAAATTGCACTTGGGCCATTCAGCCCATCTGTTCAATGCTGGGGTTTACATGCACACCATTTCACCCCGCTGTCACCGTGTTACTTTACTCCTTTCCCTATGCGTTCATTAGATCTCCCACAAAATGCAGTCTTTGTCCACATTTCAACTACTCCACAAAGCCAGTCAGTCCCTGCGAATTTCTCAATTATTTTTGATTTATTAGCATCACATTAATTCTCTTCTCACAGGATTCTCTTGGAACTTGACAGTATAGATGCTGAGAGGATGGTTCCCCTCATGGGAGGGTCTAGGACCAGAGGGCGCAGTCTCAGAACAAAGGGGCACCAATTTAATACTGAGATAAGGAGGAATGCCTTCTCTCAGAGGGTTGAGGGTCTTTGGAACTCAGAAAGCTTGGGGGGGAAATGTCCTTGTGCATATTTAAGGCTGAGACAGATAGATTCTTGGTCAGTCGAGAAATCAAGGATAATAGGGGAAGGGCAGGAACGTGGATGTGGGCTGTGATCCTATCAAATATCAGAACAGGCTCAAGGGGCTGAATGGCCTACCCTTGCTCCTATTTCTTCTGGTCTTATGGGGGCTCAATGGCGACAGCTTGTTGATACTGGAACGAGACTGGGTCAGTGAGCAGTTTCAAGCTGGGATTGGTGAGGGTCATCCAGGATACAAAAGCTTAAACGAGTTAAAACCTCCTCAGGATGTCCACATTCGGACGATTTAATCAGAGCGGGAGACTGGGAGAGCTCTGTTTACATTCCAAAGCCGTTGGAAACAGTTTCTGTTCAACACGCAGCAGCACAGCAACTAGAGCAGGCAGCTCAAAATAATTGATAGGAAGTCAGCAGGGGACTGGCCTTTCCCTTCTCCAAACAGAAACGGCAGGGAACGCCAACAACCTGGAATGTGCTGATGAGAAGGCAGTGGAGAGAAAAGATTCAACCATAACTTCAAACAGGGAACTTGACTGAGACACATTGCACAGATGTGGAAGCAGGCCATTCAGCCCACGCTGACGCTCCAAAGAGCATCCTACCCAGACCCCCATCCTGCATGGCCAATCCACCCAACCTACACATCCTTGGATGTGGGAGGCATGTTGCCAGGCGTGTCCCCCGTGGGGATGACAGAGTGGGGGACGGATGGACTTTAAATGAGGCCCATCAAGTATTCCCTGGACGCACACAAACACACAGCAACTACAATCAGTACCCTGTGAGATATCAATCAGCAAATGCCAAGAGGAGTGACCTGGTGTAGTGTGGGCATAGAAAGATCCCACATGCAGAGATAATTTAGTGGCAAGGGGCAAGACACGATTTTGTTTATATTTGTTCGTGGAATGTGGCATCATTGGCTGGGCTTATACTGATTATCCATCCCTAATTGCCCAGAGGGCAGTTAAGAATCACCCACCTTGCTGTGGGCCTGGAGTCACACGTAGGCCAGACCAGGGAAGGATGATAGATTTCTTTTCCTAAAGGAACACAAGTGACCCAGGTGGATTTTTACTACAATCGGCCACAGTGGTTACCAGATGCTATTCAAGATTTTTATATTAAATTCAAATTTCACAATCTGCCAGAGCGGGATTTGAACCCACATCACTAAAATGTTAGCCCGGTGCCCCGGGTTATGACAGTACCACTGCCACCCTGGTTTCGGCAGGGGATGAAACTTGGCCAGTTTTCTGAAGAAGGGTTCTGACTCGAACCGTTAACCCTGTCTCTCTCTCCGCAGATGCTGCCAGACCTGCTGAGTTTCTCCAGCATTTTCTGTTTACATTTGTTTCAGGTCCAGTTCTTTGTTTCAATTTATTACATGGGCCAGAATCTCCGTTCCAACGCAAAAAGTTGCGCTGGCGTCTGCCTCAATTTAACATCTCAACGACAGTGCCTCCTGACAGCGCAGCACTCCCTCAGTACCTCACTGCAGTGCCTGGAGAGATTATGGGCTCTAGCTGGAGAAGGCTAGAATCTAGCACCGAGATAGACACACAAACTTGTACATTCATGATTCATTTATGCAAACATTACTAATGTAAAACCAAAAGACAGCATCATTATCTGCAGGGCCGATGATTAAATATTTTCATCCACTGCCTTGCTGAAGTGTGTGCCTTTCAGAACCAATTCATTTCCCTTCATAAACTAACAATGCTTCTTGAATCCATTACCACACTTTGCATTACCTTAAATTCATTACCCTGCACTAGAGATGCCACAGTTGCCAAGGTCAGTCAGACACTAAACAGCAAACAATTCTTTTAAAAGGCAAGGCCTGATAATAAAAAGTTAGATTATAAACTGAGAAATAAAAGATTGTAGCTCGATCATTTGCGAAGGATGTTAACAGAAATGGATGACAGTTGCACAGTTACTCAGTAAAACCGCTCTCTACCCGCAGACTGATAGACAGACCCTGCTCACAGTTCAATGATCTGTTTGCTGTCTCCCCAGAACTTCCCCACTCATTCATTTCTATCCTTCAAAATCCTACAGCTCTACATTTGCTGAGAGTTTTCTGTCACACAAGTGTCAAATAATATGGCTCTGGGTGCCCGTCACTTGGGCAAATTATTTTTTTTAATAATTCTTTTGGAAGGATGTGGACATTTATTGCTCATCCCTGAATTGCAAGGCCATATAACATAGAACTGTACTGCACAGCACAGGACCGCGATGCTGTGCCTTCTCAGAGAGTCAACCACATTGCTGTGGGTCTGGAGTCACATGTAGGCCAGACTAGGTAAGGATGGCAGTTTCCTTCCCTAAAGGGCATTAGTGAACCAGATGGGTTTTTCTGACAACTGATGATAGTTCCATAGACACAAACATTGAGACCAACATTCAATTACAGATTTAACCCAAGACCCTGCCCCCACTTCTCTCCCTAACCATGGTGGGGTGGGGGGGGGGGGGGGCACAGATTTAGCTGAGCCATTCCCAACGCCACATGGCTATTACAGTTGCCACTTGTCATTTATTTCCCACTGCATGCCCCTCAATCACAGCCTCCTCCTTCCTCGTTCTGACAGACGACTGAGAATTACTACACCTTTAACTTGTAATTACTAGGGGTCATGAGTTCAAAGTGAGAGGAGGAAAGTTTAAGGGAGATATGCGTGGAAAGTTCTTTACACAGAGGGTGGTGGGTGCCTGGAACGCGTTGCCAGTGGAGGTGGTAGACACAGACACGTTAGCGTCTTTTAAGATATACTTGGACAGGTACATGGATGGGCAGGGAGCAAATGGACACAGACCGTTAGAAAATAGATGACAGGTTAGACAGAGGATCTTGATCGGCGCAGGCTTGGAGGGCCGAAGGGCCTGTTCCTGTGCTGTAGGTTTCTTTGTTTCTTTGTTTCTAGATCAGAGGAACGAGTTCTCGCGTAAAATGCTAACTCTGTTTCTCCCTCCATAAGCGTTACACCCCCCTCCCAGATTAGTATTACCATTGCTTCTCACTTTCATTCCCACTCTCATGGTTTGTTCACTTCTTCGTTCCTTCCAAACCTCACCTTTTACTCTCTACCTCGATATCCCACATTACTCCTATCAATACATTTCACCCTCACCCCCTTGTCCGTTTATGCCAACTCCTCAATTCTGTTCCAACATAATCACCTCACTCCCACCCCTCTCTGATTATACCTTGTCCAGCAATTCTCGTTAAACGTGCCTAAAATGTGAATCTATGAGCAAGGGACAGGAGGAGTAGGCCATTCAGCCCTTCCACCTGGCTCCACTGTTCAAATTAGATCATGGTTGATATATAACTGCATATTCTGCCTACCCCTGATAGCCTTCCACCCCTTTCGCTTCTCAGGAATCGAACTACCTCAGCCCTAAAAAGATTCAAAGATTGCTTCAATTCTGAGCAAAGAATGGCAAGCAGGACATGACCGGGAATGGAGGGTCGAAGTTATAAGGACAGGGTGGATAGGCTGGGACTTTTTTCACTGGAGAGTAGGAGGTTGAGTGTAGAGGTTTGTAAAATGATGGGGGGTACAGATAAGGTGAATGGGACGTGTCTTTTCCCTGGTGGGGGGGGGGGGGGGAGGATGGATTTTAAGACCAGAGGCCACACTTTTAAGGTAAGAAGGAGTTTCAAAAAAGACATGGGGGCTCTTTTTACCACACAGCGAAAGGTTCGCATGTGGGACGAACGTGCAGACCAAGTGGTGGATGTAGGTACATTTGGACACATTTGGATAAGTACATGAATAAGAAAGGTTTCAAGGAGTGTGGGCCATTATGGACACATTGGACCAAAGGGTCTCTTTCTGTGTTGTATGACTCTTTCCAATGACCCTCTGAGAAAAGCAACTGCCTTATCTCGATCTTAAATGGGTGCCCCCTGATTTTAAATATTAACGTTTAGCTATAGATCCTCCCATAAGAGAGAACACCATCTCCACATCCACCCAGTCAGCATCTTCTACCTCTCTTACTCTTCTGAGTTCCCATGGATACCAGCCTGGCCTGTCCAAACTCTCCTCATGAGGCAGCCCGGGTGGTCAAGGTATTAGTCTGAGATCGATAGAGAAATAGTGGTAGTCATTTCAGGGAATATTATAGAAATATCAGGCCAAATGTTTCTCCATTGTAGAGAAAAGTCCTCAGGGGAGGTCACGTAATGTCTGATTAACTGAAGACGTTAAAGGAAGCATTAACCTTTGGGATACAGGGAAGAAGTAGAAGATTGGCACTGGGTCACTGTATTCATGGTAATGAGGTCAGCCAGGTCGACCTCATAGAATAGGTGTTCCCTGATTGGAGGTTGTTAAGCTGGTCCAATCAGGGAGCCCTGGCTGACAGATATAAACAGGAGTGTCTCAGGTTCTGCTCACTTTGAGAGCTGGATCAGTGACAAGTGGAAGTAAAGAGTGACTTGGTGATGGGATCCTGGGCTCTGGTGTTATTTTCAGTGACCCTGCTCATTTGAAAAGGTCAGTGCCTAGTCTAGGGGCAGAATGGCCTCCTCCTGCTCGGTAACAATTCAGTATCTCTGCGAACTGAAGTAAAAAAGCAGGTAACAGTGCTTCAGAATGGTTGGTAGGCTAGACAGTTAAACAGAACGTGAATAAGTGCAGGCAACAACAAGATGATTCAGGAGAAATTAATTATGAATTGAATCAAGCTAGAAATACTAAAATAGCTACTAAAAGATTTTTTGACTGCTGTTTGTAAAGGGCAACAGTAGATAAAGTAAATATTGATCCTCTAGGGAGAGATAATTAAGAGCAAACTGTAGTACTAATGTGGGGTAGGAGATGGTGTAGCGGTAGTGTCACTAGGCCAGCAATCTAGACCCCAGACTAATGTGTTGAGGCCATGAGTTCAAATCCCAACACATCAGCTGGTGAAACTTGAAATTACTTCAACACTGGAAAAGTAAAACTGGCAATTACTGCTAAAACCCCCATCTGGCAATCATCTCTGGGGGGGATGAAATCTGCCATCCTTCGCTGGTCTGGCCTATGTTTGACTCCAGACTCACAGCAATGTGGTGGCATCACTAACACCAGCAATGTTCCATGAATGAACTGGTTTCTCTGAAGTGCTTTCAATGAATTGACATCCTGACTTAAATAAGGAAAGTGATGCTCATTGGCTGCCTCATCACCATCTAAATGTTCACATAAACGTTAATACACTTTCTGTTCTTTACCAGCTTTCTCCGAATCTACCGAAATACCAACAAAGCCAGAGGACTGGGCAACAGATATGTGGGAGGGTGTGGAGGATATAGAGATTTTTTTTTTTACACAGTCACCCATGCTACTCATTTACAGGGCTAGAAACAATTAATGATTTTAACTGGAAATTGGGTGAACACTTGAGGGAAGTATGTGAGAGGAGGGATGTAACTGAGTGGATCGCTCTTCAGAGAGCCTGCATAGCTTCGATGGGCCAAATCGCCTCTTCCTTTGTCATTAGGACCTCTCACTACCGAGCTGGACCCTCAATTCTATCCAGATCCTAAATAGAGATCGACTGCTCAATCAAAATTGAAATGCAAACATTAACTCGTCCAACAACAGCCTTCCTCAGAGCCACGACGCTGGCTAAATAGAGCAGCATTAATACACCCTGGTTGGCTCAGTGCTCCTTACCGTAAGTGTGAGAGCTGCAGCCTCTCGGGCTCAGTAGCAGCGACAGCAGCAAGAGATGGCCAGGCAGCGGCGAACGGGGCTTCATCGTCACCAGCAGAGCCCCGGGGCGGGCGGGCAGGCAGGCAGCCGGAGAACGGCCAGAGGAGCCTGGGTCACCTTGAGCCGCTTTACATGGCCCCAGCCTCCCTGGCAAAGGGAGCAAGATGCTGGGCACCACGCACAGGGGTTCACTGCGCCAGCAGCTGACCGACCCGAGGAAATTGATACAGTGTCGGGGGAGGGGGCGCGTGCCCGCGGGAGGCTGACGTCAGCCGGGAGCGCGCATTACATCAAATGCAACTTCAGAGCTGCCCTGGAAAGATGTCCTGATGCGCAGTCCTTGCTGACACACACATCCACACCCACCCTCTTAACAGGGAGGCTGGGGCCCTCCAAAAGTAGCATCTAACTCATATCTGTACAAATCTCCCTCTCTCACACACAAAACCAAATCAGAACCAGAAGAACAAGGAACTGAGGATCTGAAACAAATTCAGAGGTTGCTGAAGAAACTCAGTAGGTCTGTGGAGATAGAAGCAGAGCTAACGTTTCGAGTCCAGTATGACAATTTTTGTTTGACTCATTCATGGGATGTTGGCGTTGCTGGCCAGGCAGCAGTTTATTGCCCATCCCTAATTGCCCAGAGGGCAGTTCAGAGCCAACCACGTTGCTGTGGGTCTGGAGTCACATGTAGGCCAGACTGGGTAAGGATGGCAGTTTCCTTCCCTAAAGGCCATTAGTGACACAGACCTCAGGTAAGGAGAGACCCTCAGCCAGGGTGGGAATTGAACCCATGCAAACGGCATTACCCGACAACACAAACCTTTCATTCCATAATGTCGTCACCATAGCCTGTTACACCAAACCAAATGTCACACGCCTTGTGTATTTGCATAATATTAACTGTGGATTCAGTATGAGTGTTTATATACTGGCACTAAAGATTAACTCATCAGAGTCCCGCTCAGCCATGAGGCTGGTCTTTCCATTAGAGAGACACAACTGGTGATGGTTTAACTTGAGGGTCACCACACCTCAGGTAAGGGGAAAGTTTGAGAAGGATAGTGTCTGACGTAGTAATGTCAGCCGGAGTGGGAACTGAACCTACACAATTGGCATTCCTCTGCATCAGAGACCACTCATCCAGCCAACAGGACTAACTAACCTCTGCTGTCATTTAAGCTCCAAATCTGTACAATTGTGTATTGAAAATATACACTTATTAAGCAACTTTTTGTTTATTCACTCACAGGATGCGGCCATTACTGGCTAGACCAGCAATTATTGCCCATCCCCAATTGCCCAGAGGGCAGTTAAAAGTCACCTACGTTGCTGTGAGTCTGGAGTCACACGTAAGCCAGACCAGGTAAGGGGGACAGTTTCCCTCCCTAAAGGACACCCATGCATCAGATGGGATTTTCTAACAATTGGCAGTGGTTTCATCGTCATTGTTAGATTCTTAATTACAGATTTTAAAAACTGCATTCAAATTTCACCACTGGTCACAGCAGGATTCAAACCTGGTCCCCCAGAAGATCATCTGAGTCTCTTGGTTAACAGTTTGGTGATAAACCACAAGGCCGTCATCCCTCCCGTTTATACATCGGTAAACATCATAAAACTTTCCAAAGCATTTCTCAGGGCATTATAGAGTAAATGCCACACACTGTAATGACAAGAGTGAGAAATCAAGTCCCTCTTGATCGGTTGCAATAAATAGTTTTATTTCCTTTATAGCACATAACAATCACACTGCATTTAAAACATCAACAATTACATCAAAATGAAAGAACTAGATTATAAGATTTGGTTGAGTAAAACTAAAGGAATTTTATTACCTATTAACCCCGAAAAAGTCAATCATACAAGGTACAAGCTTGGAATGTTTCTGGCTTGAAGGAGATTATGTATGGACGGCACAGTGGCTCAGCAATTAGCGCCAGGGATTCCACCCTCGGGCGACTGTCTGTGTTCGGTTTGCACATTGTCCCCGTATCTGCGTGCATTCCCTCCAGGTACTCCAGTTTCCTCCCACAGTCCAAAGGTGTGCAGGTTAAGTGGATTGGCCGTACTAAATTGCCCGTAGTGTTCAGGGGTGTGTAGATTAGGTGGGTTATAGGAGATGGGTCTGGGTGGGATGCTCTGAGGGTCAGTGTGGACTTGTTGGGCTAAAGGGCCTTTTCCACATTGTAGGGATACTCAAATAAATGTGATAAAGATAAATTAATTGCAATTTCAAGTTCTTTGAGTTGTGTGAGTGACTATTTAGCTATTGTCTTTTTTCTTTAGCAGTGATGAATTTGCAGCTATCCTTGAGTTTTTTGCTGGATTGTTGATTTGCTAAGTTGCTTTTCACCATGTACTGATTTTTGAAATGGATGAAATGCAAAAGCAGGGAGCAAGAGAGTGCCTTCCAGTTACAAACCCGTTAACCCTTCCTCTGCACTGCTACTCAAAATTTGCTGTAGAAAAATAGTTCAGTGCAAATTCCAGAGTCTAGTTCCATTGTCTTTCCAAGTCAGCTGATCTGCTGGCAATTTTCATCCCCTTGTTTTGTAACAAGCAGATTTGTACATACAAGAATTTATGATGAGTTTTGAACATAGGCCTGACTTTATGTACAGTGAATGTGTGTTCTGCAATGACTGGGAATCAGGATATATTTCCAGGGAGGTCAGAAGTTGGATTTTATGAAATCAAATTAACCTCCCACGGTAACACTCCCTGCCATATATACATATATAAATTTCTTGAAAGGGAATCCAATGGGAGATGTAGGTCGGAGTCTCAGTCCTTTTATAACAATATTAATTTCAAACTTGTTTTGTGATGTTTTTGTGAGATTGGTTAAATTTGATTAGGTGTTCATAGCAGCCATTTTTTTTTCTGATGAAAGGTCTAGGCCCGAAACGTCAGCTTTTGTGCTCCAAAGATACTGCTTGGCCTGCTGTGTTCATCCAGCTCCACACTTTGTTATCTTAGGTTAATGTTTATTGTCTTCCAAGGTCAGTGTAATCCAACTATGTCTCAGGTAGCAACATCAGGTGAAGAAAGTTGAATATTGATTGTCCATAAAAACCAAAAGAACTGCAGACACTGTATATCAGGAACATAAACAGAAGTTTCTGGAAAAGCTCAGCAGGTCTGGCAGCATCTGTGAAGGAAAAATCAGAATTAACATTTCGGGTCCGGTGACCCTTCCTCAGAACTGATGGTGACTGGGAAAATGCCAGTTTATGTGCAGAAAATAGGGAGGTGGGTGGAGTGGGGAGTGAACGATAAGATAGAGCCCAAAGGGAGAGAGAGACAGTAGGACAGACAATGGAGTTGCTAACGATCAGGCTGGGAGGGTGAGTAGCTGTTAATGGGGACTGTTCGTGACTAACAACAGGGGGTGTGTAATAAAAACCGAAAGAACTGCAGAGCTGTAAATCAGGAACAAAAACAAAGTTGCTGGAAAAGCTCAGCAGGTCTGGCAGCATCTATGGAGGAGTAAACAGAGTTAACGTTTTGGGTCCAGTGACCCTTCCCCAGAATGTTTATGTGAGGTGACTGAAGGGATTGATCAATAGAAAGGAATGGTGTGCATATACAAATCTGCTATTTTCAATTTGAACAGTTCTGAACCGTACTTTGTAATTTTATCTCCAGTTCAGAAGTAGTGATATTTTACTGCAGTTATACAGGGCCTAGGTGAGACAGTACCGGGAGTGTTGTGTGCAGTTTTGGCCTCCCTAGTAGAGGATGTACTCGCTATAGAGGGAGTGCAGCGGAGATTCACTAGGCTGACGCCGGGATCGTCCTACAAAGACAGATGAGCTCAACTGTTCTGTGGAAGGGTCATTCAACCTAAAACATTCACTCTGTTTTCTCTCCTCAGATGCTGCCGGGCCTGCTGAGCTTTTCCAGCAATTTCTGTTTTTGTTCCTGTTCAACTGGTTATGTATTTGCAAGAGTTTGGAAGGATGAGGGGGAATCTGGTTGAAATGTACAAAATTCTAACAGGACTGGACAGACAGGATGTGGGGAGAATGTTTTGGCACAACAGGGGAGCCTAGAAACAGACAACACAGTCTCAAGATAGAGGGTCGACCATTTAGAATTGAGATGAGGAAAGAATCCTTCAGAGTGGTCAACCTGTAGAATTGTCCACCACGGAAAGCTGTGGAGGCCAGGTCACCGAATATATTTAGGACAGGAATTGGCACATTTTTGGATTTCAAAAGCATCGAGAGAAATGGGGAGAAAGCAGGAAAATAGCACTAAGATATAGGAAATTCATGGCCACATTGAATAGCAGAGCAGGCTCGAACGGCCAAGTGGCCTCGCCAAGCCCCGAGCTTCTAAGTCGTCCATGTCGCTTGATGAGTAATCCAGAGGCCTCGGCCAATTTTCTGGGAAAAGATGTGGTTTCAAATCCCACTACAGCAGCTGGTGGAGTTTAAATTTAATCAATGAAATGTGGAATTGAAAGCTGCCCTCTGTGATGGTGACCATGACAACTGTTTGTTTGTTGTAGAAACATATCAGGTTCGCAAATGACTTTCCAAGAAGGATATCCGCTGTCCCTCCCTGGTCTGAGTTCCACATGACTCCAAATTGACAGCAATATGGTTGACTCTGAGCTGCCCTCTGAAATCGCAACTGACTCAGTTCAAGGGGCAGTTTGGGATGAGCAATGAAAGCCAGCCTCACCAGTGATGCCCATACCTCATGAAAGGATACAGAGCATAAAAATAATTCTTAGCTTTTGAAATAGATGAAGAAAAACATATGAGCATGGTGAAAGCCACTTCTATGCTCATCATGTAGCAAGAGGCAGGAAGCTGTGAGGAATCCCTTGGATGATGTGCAGGTCATGGGATGTAAATGCAAAATATCAAGCATCCAAGTAGTGCAGGGTGGAGAAAAAAAAACTGAATTTTGTTGCATTTCCATTCATATTCAATCTAAAATGTTTTGAAATGTACATTTATGAATAAAGTACATTTTTAGAAAAATGGAGGTATCTGACAATGCTTTCTGCAAAGGGACACCACATCTTGGGTCTTGCTGGAGATGGTACAAGATTCCAATATGTCCGACGTCATCAGTAACATGGGGCAATCGACAATGGCAGGCCATCATTTTGGGACGAGTAGCAGATTTACGCTGAGATGAGGAAGAATCACTTCTCTCAAAGGATGGTGGGTCTGTGGAATTCACTCCCCCAGAGTGTAGGAGATGCCAGGACATTTGAGTAAATTTAAGGAAGAGACAGGTGTTTAATTAGTAACGGGTTGAAGGGTTATGGAGAGTGGGCAGGGAAGTGGAGGCTGAGATGAGATTAGCCATGATCATATTGAATGGCAAAGCAGGCTCGAAGGGCTGAATGGCCGAGTCCCTACTCCTAGTAGGTCACTCTGCCACTTTAGTCAGACATTCAGACACAGAGCCTGATTAAGGTTGATGGACAAGTTGTCAGCTGTTACTGAACGATTGGCAATCTCCTCCCAGTCATTAATGTTGGTACAGCCTTGCTTCGAGAAGGATTTCAGATTGTCTTTGTAGTGTTTTCTTTGTCCTCCCCTGGAATATATTTCAGCATGAAGAAATCACTGGTCGGCAGGAGGTGCTTTTCAGTTGCCTGGATACGGCATCCCTTCCATGCCTGAATGCTTCAAGAAGGTACTAGTATTTGATAATCTTCTGTTGGTCCTGGAGGTAGAGGCATTGCTGGTGGAATGTTATAGCTGCTTGTGTGTCACTGGTACGTAATCCAGGTCTCACTGCAATACAGCAGTGCATTGGAAACAACTAAAATGATGCCCTATCATTCTAGATCATCCCACATGTTATTGACAGCATCAGACATATTGGAATCTTGTATCATCCCCATCAAGAGCCAAGATTTGTTGTCCCTTTGCAGGGTGGGGAGGTGATGGCCTAGTGGCATTATCACCGACCGGACTGTTAATCCGAAAGCCCATATAACGTTCTGGGGAGAGACAGTAGCAACTGCAGATGCTGGAGAATCTGTGATAACAAGGTGTAGAGCTGGATGAACACAGCAGGCCAAGCAGCATCAGAGGAGCAGGAAAGCTAACATTTCGGGTCAGAAAAATATCATTTTTCTGAAGAAGGGTCCAGGCCTGAAACGTTAGCCTTCCTGTTCCTCTGATGCTGCTTGGCCTGCTGTGTTCATCCAGCTCCACACCTTGTGATCTCAACATTCTGGGGCCCTGGGTTTAAGTCCTGCCACGGAAGATGTGGAATTTGAATTCATTTTAAAAACCTGGAATTAACGATCTAATGACGATGGTGAAACTACTGTCAAAAAAAAACCCCATCTCGCTCACTAATACCCTTTCGGGAAGAAAACTGCCATCTTTACCAGATCCGGCCTACACGTGACTCCAGACCCGCAGCAATGTGGTTGGCTCTCAACTTCCCTCTAAAATGGTAACTAGGGATGGACAATAAATGCCAGTGACACCCTCATCCTGTTTGTGAATAAAACAAAACTGCCCTGCACACCAGGTCTTGTACTAGCTTGTGGCGATCTTTGGGTCAAGCACTATGTTATAATGTGTAGAAGACTGTGTTAGCGCAGCCGATCTAGTGTTGGATCTCCTTGTGAATGGTGGTCTTTTGAGAGGTTGCTGCAAAAGTATGGAGTGCGCTCAATATATTCCAGAGTGTCACCTTCAGTATATTAGGGTTGTGGGATGTTCAACTGACCAACTCTGGGTTGATACAAATTTTGTTTCAATAACATTTAATTACAGGCTTTCTGACTCGTTTGCAGGATTGAAGAGATCAGGGAGGGCTTGCAAATTGGGAGCAGCGACAATGACAGGTGAACTAAAGCTTGATCAAAAAGGTACAATTTTAAAAAGTTAGAAAGGCATAAAGAGAGGTAGAGAGGCAGAAAGATATTGGAAAGGAATTCCAGAGTTTAGGACCCAGGTACAGCAGGCAATAGTGGAGTGATGGTAATGGAGGAATGTGCAAGAGACCAGAATCAGAGGGTGCTCCCTCTTTGACATCCTCCAATCTCCACTCACTTGGGCCACAAGTGGTAACTGCGGGCGCATCCAACTGAGACACCCGGTGTTAGAAGAGCAGAATGGGAATCAGAGTTCGATCTTAATTCGACCTTACCTCATGCCAGCTTTGCAACCGGGAGGGTGAATCTGTACAATTTTTCCTGTCATTATACTTGATGTCTCAACTGATTTAACCGCACAGACTATTAATCAAAAGTGCACTCTTTTGTAATTCTGGTTCAAAATTAGTCTGTGAGGAATAGCGAGTTGAGGCTGACAGCTAGCCTGAGAAACTAATCTGAATTGTTTGAAGGATACCTTAACAAATAAATAAAGTGCTGCATTAAACAGGAGGCAATTCCTTCATTTTTTAAAAATCCATTGACAGAATGGGATGTTGTTGGCTCTTCCCTGGACTGACCTATCCCCTCCCTACCTCCCCACCTATACTCTCCTCTCCACCTATCTTCTTTTCTCTCCATCTTCAGTCCGCCTCCCCCTCTCTCCCTATTTATTCCAGTTCCCTCCCCCCATCCCCCTCTCTGATGAAGGGTCTAGGCCCGAAACGTCAGCTTTTGTGCTCCTGAGATGCTGCTTGGCCTGCTGTGAATCCTCCTGCTCCTGATTTGTACATTCTTGTGAACTGGAACTTCACTTTTTTACGAAAATTTGCATTTTTATAGTGCTTTCATCCCAGGTACTGGAAAGAGCATTTGTATCACAGTGAGAATAAGTAAGATTTCACATCCAAGACAACTTTAATTTCTCATGTTTATTCTTTACAAAGTGATCTATTTTAAAGAGACATGCATGCGATTTCATCGTGAGAAAAAAATGATATGTTCTTTAACAGTCTGAGAATTTTCCAGAATAGAGTTGATAATTGTTCCTGAGATTGAAGTCAGAGTGCTGGAGACCATTCAGCCCATCTTGCCTGCATCAGAGATAGATCTTCAGGTGGAGCTAATTACCCAAGTCCTGCACATTTCAGAAAATCCCTCATTTACTGATAGAAGAGTGGAGAGTGAGTTGTCATTGTACTACCGAGACACGGATTCCCTTCAAATTGTGTCCGGGTTACGATGCTGGAGATGCAGCTGTATTTAGCTAAGAGAGATTAATGGGGTAATTTTAACTGCATTTGTCCATTGCGAGTCCTGAGGGAGCTGGTCAATGCCAGTTTTACATCTGTCTGCTGACACAGGTGGGAGTGCCGCAGGTGTGTATGAGAGTCCGAGTCTGTCAACAAATGTCTGGCAACAAGTTACAGGGTATGGGGCACATGATGACCTAGTTAGTGCTGTAGCAGGCTGCCATCAACAAGTGTGCAGACATCACCAGGTTAAGCTTTCTACATATGCAACTGACACTTGGGTGAGATTGGAACAAGGCTCCCAGAACTCTGAGTACAAAAATCACTCAAACGTTTGGGGATAGCAGTAGAGTCGCTGAGCCGAATACATCATCTTGTTGTAGCGAAGTGCCAAGTAGCGAGTTTTCAAATTTTGGTTGATCACAGCAAGTTGCATAATTAAATGTTGCGGTCCTTCAGAGGGTTTCACGCGGTGTGGGTTTCAACCAGTCTAGTCAGGTTGTGATATGTGTTGCCAAACAGAGCCCCCTGAGCCTCTCGGTGCTACAGAGCTGCTGAGCTCAGTCAACCGTCATGTTGCTGATCACAGATGGGAAGAGGTCAAAGAAACCCTAGGAGAAAACAGAGATGAAATGGGCTACGCATCAAAGCCCTGCACCTTCCCACCGCTATCTTAAAGCGTCAAATATCACTGAAAACAGAAAATGTCGCTGAGGCTTTTCATCATCAGGACAAACACAAGAATGTCAAATTTCAGACAGTTATAATCATTTATGTTGCATGAGAAAAGGGTGTGGGTAGGTTGACAGAGACAGAGGACTGAACACACATTTTTGTTTGCTGAGAATAAGTATATTATGGTATGGATATATATTAAGGTCAGCATCGACCGGTTGCAGCAAAGGGTCTGTTTCCATTCTATATGACTCAGTACTCAAGTCTTGTTTAACTTTTTGAGACATTTTGCTTTTCCAGGCCAACTTGCCCACCAATGATCACATTTTCTGGTCCCAGTATAAACTGATTGGAATCATCTGAATTTCGCCATTCTTGCATTCACCTTGATGAGTGCAAAGGCAAATGGTTTCAATAACTCGTCTCTCTTTTCAGCAAGATTCAAGATTCTGTATGAATAAGCAACTATACTCACGGGATAACACGGTGAGGAGCTGGATGAACACAGCAGGCCACGCAGCATCAGAGGAGCAGGAAAGCTGATGTTTTGGGCCTGGATCCTTTTTCGAAACGTCAGCCTTCCTGCTCCTCTGATGCTGCTTGGCCTGCTGTGCTCATCCAGCTCCACAGCTCGTTATCTCAGACTCCAGCATCGGCAGTTCCTGCCATCTCTATAGTCATGGGGTAGCCATGTTGGAACCACAGGTTTACAACTGATGAGGTGTGTAGGATATAACACTGTGATAAACTGCTCAGATGTAGAGGGGTCGGTGTGGACTTAGTCAGAAGTCACACGACTTCCCTCCACTTCACCTGACAAAGGAACAGCGCTCCGAAAGCCTGTGATTCCAAATAAACCTGTTGGACTGTAACCTGGCGTCGTGTGACTCCTGACAGATTGCTAAGTTGAGTTAACTGCAGTTCACTCACACTGAGGTTAGGAGCTCATGTACGCAAGTCACAATCCAGGGACAGAAGCAGTAAATCCAGGCTTCCACTCCCAGTGTAACAATTATGCATTTGTTAAGATGCTAGACTATGGCTCTCTCTGGTGCGAGCGTGAACAATTCCATGGCACAGTTCTGAGATCCAGGCATGCTTCCCCCAATCCCCTGGCTAATATTCACCCTTCAACCAAGATCACTTAAATAAAGAATTATTCTGCTATTGTCCCATAGGATCTTGCTGCGCTCAAATTCACTACATTTCTTTCATCATAACAGTCATTACAATCTTTTTGGAAAAAAGATTTCTCTGGCTGCTTTAGTCCTCAGGTTGTGAAAGGTGCTGCATAAATGCAAGCTTTTCCTCCTCATTCTGGACTTGCGCTCACCAGAAGAAATATTTTCTCTACATCTACTCAAAGAAATTTCACATCCGATTGTGCCTCAAACTCTGGGGAAGTGGGACAGGGCAAGGGGGCACCATGTGATGAAGAAACACTGTCACAGACCGTGACCTCTTCCTGGACTGTCACTGCTATGATCTTCAGAGGGTGCAAAACGGCACGAGAGCCATGTCCTGGAGCAAACTTTCCTTGGACCCCCACCCCCAACCCTTGAGTCAGTGGCCCTCTGCTGGTTGTCCCAGGGGTGACCATTATGTGTGAGATTTGTTTTGGGGTGGGGTTCGCTGCGTTTGTACTGTTTGGCATTCGATAAACTAAGACTGTGCTTTTGCTTAGAGGGTCGACTCTGTACAAATAACAGAAGAAAACAATCCTTGTAAGACTGAGTGTCACTGCCACCAGCTGGTGGGTATAATGTACACACCGTCCACAGAATAAAACTCACACCATGAACACAAGCAGCTCAGAGCTGGCGGAGCTCATGAGCAATGGAAACTAAGCATCCTGACTCCCTGGAACCCTCCTTGACACCTGCATGCACAGAATCGTTACAGCGATACAAGTAGGCCATTCAGCCCATCATGTCTGCACTGACTGTCTGAGCATTTTAACTTAGCACCAATTTCCTGTCTTTTCCCTGTAACACAGCACATTGATTCCAATAACCATCCAATGTACCTCTTGAATGCCTCAAATGAACCTGCCCTCCACCACATTTCCACACAGTGCATTCCAGATTCAAATGGCCTGGTGTTTGAAAAAAACTCTTGCTCACTATGCACTTGCTTCTTCTTGCTAAAGGCTTTAAAACAGCGTCCGCGGCTTCTTGGCTGTTTTGCGAGTGGGAAAAGATTTCCCCGATCCACCGTCCAAACCCCACGTGATTTCAATAACTTCTATCCATTTCCCCTTCGCTTTCTCACTCCAGCAGATCTGCCCTCATCCATTTGATTTCGACTATCCCACAACTGGCACCAGGGTCTCGAGGTGCACAGGCCCTAAGCTCAGGAATTCTCTTCCTAAACTTTTCCCCTTCTCTCACTCTTTAAAAACACTTTCCAAAACCTGCATGGTCGATGATATTTCTGGTCACAAGGTCCTAATATGGCTTGGTATCAATGTTCTCCGTTAACACTCCTGTGCAGACGCTTCTGGATATGTCAGCACATATAAGATGCTATGTAAACACAAGCTGTGGCTATGACAAAATGGAGATAAACCATGGTGGGGGGTGGTGAGGAGAGCTGTGGGTGGCGTGTGTTGGAACCTTTACCTTCAATGTAATGAGGAACACAATGCATCTTAACTCGGATTAGTTGCCTCAGTTAGAATACAGCACAGGAACGGGCCCTTTGACCCACCAATCCCCTTGGCCCGTTCTTGGTCCATATCCCTCCATTCCTTAAATGCTCATGTGCTTATCTAAAAGTCCCTTAAACGCCTCTGTCTGCTTCCACCACTAACGCCAGTTCAGTTTCACAGAACCGTGCCCAACAAAGATCTATCAAAAACTGATTTGATTCAATCAACTGACTCCGATGCTGAACGGAATTTTTGGGACAGTGGGATGGGAACATCTGACATTTTCAATATGGTATTACCCAAGATCAAGCTAGGTCTAAGTTTTATGATTGTGTCCCCTTGTTTGGGGATTGCCTCTTGGATGGGGGTCTGCATTTATTTATCACCATGCCTGACAACACTGTCTTAGTGGAGGGGAGTTTGGGTAGTACAGTGAGGCTGACAACAAATAGATTCTGATTCCAGAGAGTCTCTCCGTGCTACAGCAAACCCAGTCTGTAGGTTTAAACTGAGGGCCACAGCAGCAGTGGAAGTGATAGAAACTAGTGATGCCTCTGACAGTAAGCAGCAAATACGTAAAGTCAAGCCATTTACTGCTGCATAAAAACCGAAAGAACTGCAGATGCTGTAAATCAGGAACAAAAACAACGCTGCTGGAAAAGCTCAGCAGGTCGTGAACAAAAAAGGGTCATTGGACCCGAAACGTTAACTCTGATTTTACCTTGAAAAATGCGGCCAGACCTGCTGAGCTTTTCCAGCAGCGTTGTTCTTGTCCCATTTACTGCTGGGCACTTTGCAGGTGAGACTGACCCAGTGGGGAGAAAGTAATTAAAACAACTCCACACTGGCTTCGACTTGTGAGGCCACGAGATGCAGCGCCATTTGTACGTCACTGACGCTAGGGGAATGTAACCTTCTCAATGCCCACCAGGGTGCAGAGTGGCGCTTACCTTGAACAATGTGATGGTCTGGAATACACTCGATGTACAACACATCTCTCGGATGGAGTGCATTGCCAACTGCGGGGAGCCCATGTCCAATACTTTCAGCCCAAGGCCAGAGGCGAGGATTGGGCCGATGGTAGTGCCACAGGGACTGTCGTTCTTCACCATGACATCCTGAAAGGAATTTGATTTGGAAGTGGTTTAAAGTTTGTGGAGATCGAGGTAGGATGTCCTGGTTAGCAGCTGGGATTACACAGCAGTGATTTAACACAAGTGTTCAGGATTATGAAGGGGTTAGTGGGTTTAAAACAAAGACATATTTATTCATCCTGGAGATGTCATTATCACTGTTTAGATTAGATCAGATTAGGTTCCCTACAGTGTGGGAACAGGACCTTCGGCCCAACGAGTCCACACCGCCCCTTGAAGCATCCCACCCAGACCCATCCCTCTATAACCCACACACCCCTGAACACTATGGACAATTTAGCATGGCCAATCCACCTAACCTGTACATCTTTGGACTGTGGGAGGAAACCGGAGCACCCGGAGAAAACCCACGCAGAGACGGGGAGAATGTGCAAACTCCACACAGACAGTCGCCTGAGGCTGGAATCGAACCCGGGTCCCTGGCGCTGTGAGGCTGCAGTGCAAACCACTGAGCCACCGTGCCGCCCTCAGGCCACAGCATTTTATCTCAGAATACCCTGGAGAAGGTGGTAGTGAGCCTCCTTCTTGAACTGCTGGTGATGCCCACAGCAACGTTGACAAGGATTTTGACCCAGTGACAGTGAAACAACAGCATTATTGTTCCAAATCAGGACGGTACCCAGTTTGGATGGGAATTTACAGATAATGGTGGTCCCTCTGCCTTCTGTTTTTAGGTGGTAGAGGTCTCAGATTTGGAAGGCAGTGTCAAAGAGAGCCGTGGTAAGCTGCTGCAGTCGTTGCTGTCAATGTTACACACTGCTCCACTGTGTGTTAATGTCGGAAGGGTGAATGCTTAAAATAGTGTAGGGGGCACTGATTAAGCAGGCACCTGGATGGTGTCAAGCTTTCTGAGGCTGTGAGATCTGTACTCATTTAGGTAAGTGGAAGGTAGTTCAGCACACGTGTAACTTACGATGTCGTTATGGTCCCAGCTGATGGCACTACTGGACATGTCAGAAGTCAGTTGTCCTTTTTCCCAGTAATAGCCTTTACAGATAATCAACCCCAGAGAAGTTTAACCCTTGTCTACACTCTAATTTCTTATTCAACTGGTAAGGTTGCAAATGTTTCCTTTCGATGACATTAGACACATTCGCTGGATGTGGTGATGGCGCACCCAATGGGCTGAACGGGCTACTTCTAATCTCACATTTTATGTGATCCTCTCCATCTCACCTTGAAACACAGGACAGTTCCAAGGGGGGAAAAAAAACCAGATGATTTCTTTTTCAGTTATTTTGAGGCCGCTAAAGAACACATCTGCTGATAAGCATTTTTTTTTAGAGCTACACTTCCTATGTCCTCTCTTTCTCTGGGTAATCATTGTGCAATTTAGAAAACACTTCAACGATTATCTCACCAAGTAGCTTGTCTCTTCATTTAGCTTACATTTCTTGGAAATGCTGCTTTGACCAACACCAAAAAAAAGCTTCTAACCCTCAAAAGGAAAAAAGTTATAGAACTGAAAACCTATCTGCCTCTACACTGTAACATAGATTTCCCAAAAATCAGAAGGTGGGCTACTCAAGGCAGAACTCCCAGCCTCTAAACTGAGTACTAATCTCGTCAATTCCATTAGGGGTTCTTGGGTGATGGCAATGCTCAAGATTAGCTCCATTTCCCTCAGTCAACGAAACATTCAACATGAACATTTTAACTGCTTCCCATCCCCCTCCAGCACACCCAGCCTTACAGGGAATGAATTCCAAATTTCCACGACACTTCCATCATTGTCCAGCAGACCTGAAATTGGAGGGAAGATGTGGGGAAGAATGGAGAGCAGTCTTACCTGGAGTGGGACACCCACGCGGTTAGCAATCTCTCGCACTATGGCTGCAGTCACAGCATTTGATGCATATCGTTGGTTACTATTAAATTTAAGCACTGGTCCCTGAGATAAAAATAAAAAGGGGCATCTTTAACAAGTCTCATGAAAGCAGCAAAAACGTATGGGCTGACTGGTCCACAGACTACAACCTACCATCATCCCAAATAAAACTGCATGTAACCAGGAGACTATACTGAGTGTGATTCATTGAAATATGATGTTTCCATTACTCATATTCCAACTTGTATCAAGTCCCATTCACCAATCAGCCCTGTCCAGGACCAGAAACTGGCTCCCAGCAAGCAACACCTCCACTTTAAAATTCTCACCCCATTTTATAAATCTCTGAAGCCTTACCAGGTTCCGAGGCCTGGCCTCATGAGCATCAACCAATGCATTCAAGACAGATGGCTTTATAGAGGTTTATAAAATCATGAGGGGCATGGATTAGATGAATGACAAGGGTCTTTCCCTGGGATGGGGAAGTTCAAAACTAGGAGGTGTACTTTTTAAGGTGAGACGAGAAACATTTAAAAAGGACACGAAAGGCATCATTTTTACACAGAGAGTGGTTTGTGTGTGGAATGAACTGCCAGAGGAAGTCGTGGAGGGATATGGCAGGTGGGACAGGTTTAGCTTGAGAACATTGTCAGCATGGACTAGTTGGACCTAAGGGGTCTGTTTCCATGCCATATGACTCGATAACTGATGGGCCCTAAGCTCTGCAATTCCCTCCCTAAAGATATCCAACTCTCTCTCCAACTTCAAATCTCTCTGTCTTCCCCAATATCTCTGTATGTGGCGAAGTCATGGTTTAGTGATATTGATAAAACTAGGGCTGGGGGACACTGTCATATGTGGCCTGCCCCTAATCTGGTGACTAAGCTGAGGAGGCATTTCTTCATTCTGGTGGCAAATCTTTGGAATCTCTGGGCGTGCTCTCATTTGGTATGTTCAATACAGAAAAAAGAGATTTTTAGATTCTAATAACATCAAGAGAAATGGGGCTAGCAGAGGTAGACATCCAGCATAATTGAACTGAATGGTGGAGTAACTCTATGGACTTCTCGTTGCTAACTTCCGAAAACACTGCTGTGAAGCATCTTAAGGAATTACGACATTCGAGGCACTACAGAAAATTCTATTAGAGCAATGTGAAAACATTCAACAGGCCAATTTCAGCAGGCATTGAACACAGATTACTGCTTATTTGAACAGGACTTCGTATGTACATGTTTGTGTGGCATGTGGGGCCATGGTATGTGTGTGGGGTGTAGGAGAAGGGGTGGCTAATGAACAGAGGATCCCTGACCTTAAATAACTTCGTTTCTTGCCTTGAGCCCTGTGAACTTTCAGTACAATTCTGAAATCCAGCATAACAAATATGAAATTTTATTTAATATTATTATGTCAATGCAGGTATTTAAAAATACAATCGGTTCACTAGTTTGTAAAGTGAGGCATGGGACTCAAGTCTCATTTGTTCGGTCAATGTTAAAGTCCCATGGCACCACTTAATGAAATGTAGTACTTTCCCAAAGTGACTCCTCGAACACGACTTCCTCAATGATGGTGTAGCAATTATTGAACAACTAATCCAGAGACCAGGAGTTGAAGTCCCACAACAGCTGCTGGTTCATTTCTTTTGGCTTTTAAAACATTCGCAAAAGCAAAGAGTGAAGTCCAGTCCTAGGAGCTTCATTCTGGTGGCAAATCTTTAGAATCTCTGGGGGAGCTCTCATTTGGGAAGGATACTGAAGAGGCCTCTGTTTGAGTGATCTAGAATCTTGAGAATGTGAATTTAAATCCTGTTACTGTGTTTCAGGCCCTGAATCCAATTTCAAAAGGCACGTAAGTAAACCCCTAAATGGGATCACTCAGACTGATTGTGAAGTTGCCAAATTGTGGCTAAAGGTTCACTATCACTGCTCGATGAGAGGCTTTATGGAGAACGATGTAATTGTTCCTGGAGCTGTGTTTCAACTTTACAAACATCAAGGCAACAAATTAGCAGCAGCTCTGAAAGAATCAGGAGGTAACTGAAATGACAAAATTACACAGTAAATTATGGAAAGCATTGTGTGAAAGGATGGTAGGAGCATCTACAAACAATAACCTACAAAGGGAAATTGGTGAGATATTTGAAAAGGAAGAAAAATTGCTGGGCTACATGCAATTGATTAAGGGTGTGGGACTTACAGTCGGCTCTGTTAAACATGATAGTTGCGTTCTGTGCAACATCGCGTTCAGAAAATCACACTTAGAAACAACGAGCCTTTGGAAAAAGTGGAGTTAGGGCAGACCACCAAATAAAAATCAGTCAAAAGCCGAACACAAAGGATAGCACATTTTGAATTAATGTTTGATTCATACCTAATAATGATATTTAACGCGTTACCTTGAAAAACAGTCAAGATGACTGGATGGGGGAGGAAGTTGTACTGTACTTCTCATAGAACACACTTCATGGACAAAGTCCGCGAAACGATCATGTGATGTTGAACATCCTCCTCCGTGCACCCAGACCATCGCGTTGTCACAAATACAAGTTTGCATTTTAGAAACAGCGCTCCCCTACGCGTCAGTCGCATTGCAGCTAGTTTGCCTTGAAGAAACACGTGTTATAGCAGAACTGACGGGATTGGACAGCTCTTCCAAAGAGCTAGTACAGGCACGGGCCGAGTGGCTTCCTAATTTGCTGCCTCCCTGTCTCACTGCGTTGTTGAAGGGATAAATCTAGGTCAGGGCAAGAGAGGGCCCTCAGTTCTATTTAAAAGTACCATGAGATCTTTAACATTTGCCACAACAGCTGAGGACATGGGCAAGGTGGGGGTCAGGTTTGACAGAAACAGACAAGGTCAAAAATCACATGACACCCGTTATAGTCCGACAGGTTTATTTGAAAACACAAGCTTTCAGTGTGTAGCCCTGTCTTCAGCTGACACTCCAAAAACTTGTGTTTTCAAACAAACCTGTTGGACTATAACCTGAGGTTGTGTAATTTCTGACCTCATGCACCACAGTCCAACACCAACACCTCTCATCAAGGCTACCAGAAACAAACAACTCAATGGGACGTAACTGAAGCAATTCACTTGATTAGTTAAAAGAGAAGACACAATTCGAACGCTCAGTTTGACAGAAGGATTCAGAAGCTCACTCTTACAGGTTTGGAGATGTTCGACAGGTGTCAGTAAAGCTCACCTTGTGGAGGGCTGGCCTGTGATTTTCCTCGTGTTTGTCTCTGGAAGTATTCAAAACACAAAGTCAATTTCACTCCAATTCTGGGAGTCGTTTAAAGCTGGGGGTTTTCATTCTATTTCTGAGGACATCCCATACCCTTCTGCACCCTACAAACCGCACCCCACATCACAAGCAATTTATGAACTCTGTAAAAACAAATTTTTTTTTTCAAAAGAGGCTCTCTTACTTATAAGCCAACTGTGTAGGTTAGATGTGTTAATCAAGGGAAATGCCAGCTTACAGGGATAGGGCGTGGGGGCATAGGTCTTGGTGGAATGTTTTTACAAAGGGTTGGTCTGGACTTGTTGGGCCAAATGGCCTGTTTCGACATTGTGGGGATTCTAAAGAAAAGGCTTTGTTTTTTCTATCTTAAATGGAGCCAGAGTCCAATGAAGCACTGCTTCTTTATGATTTCCATCATTACTGATCTAATCAATAGCAATGCCACAGCATCCTGTAAAAGTAGAATTGGAAATGGAAGCACTCACACATAGTTGGGGTGTACAGCATGTGCCATGTCCGAGCTGATCATGAATGACTTGGGAATAGCTTCCTCAAACGCAGTCAGGTTGTCGAAACTGGAAGAGAGACGACGCAAGACTAACTCGGTCAAGGAGGAGCCTGCTCCGTGAGCACTCTGGCTTCCCACCTTTTAACAACCACGAGGGGCAAGGTAGGGGCAAAAAGAACAAGGTTAGAAAAGTGAGAAAGAACCTTGGACGCTGAAAGTAGAGACAAAAACAGAAACGGCTGGAAAAACTCAGCAGGTCTGGCAACATCTGTGGAGAGAAAGCAGAATTAACATTTTAGGTTCAGCGATCCCACTTCAGAACAGTTCTGCAGACTGGCTCTTGCATTTGAGGAAGGCACTATACAAATGTAAATCTATCCTTATTTCATCAGTGCAGGTTCAGACAGGGAGATGCCAACTTCGCTGGTTCAACTCCCACATTGGCTGTAGTAGTTCATGCAGGCTCTGCCTCCTCACTCTAACATACAGTAGACGTAGTACCCCCAAAGCTCTGTTATCAATGATCTCTCTCAAACAGACTGAAATTCCCATGATGCTTTGTGGATTACAGCTGGCTTTGCTTATTAAGTTAGCATAAGTCAATGCTGCGACCCTTTGACCTTCACCCATCTTACAAAGCATTCACACAGAAACAGGCCATTGCCCCAAATGGTCAACACTCATATCAATGCTTCAAACCTTTCCACTCCTCCATCTCATCTTATAACCTGTCATTCCCAACATATGTGTTTCCCCTTGAATTCCATCCATGTTACTCACTGTGGGCGTGAGTTCCACGTTCTCATCACTCTTTGAGTCAAGAAATTTCTCCTGAATTTCTGATTGGATTTGTTACTGTCTTAAATGGATGGTCACTAGTTACAGAAGCATAGAATCCCTACAGTGTGGAAACAGGTCCTTTGGCCCAACAAGTCCACACTGACCCACAGAGCATCCCACCCAGGCCCATCACCCTATGATAACCCACCTAATCTACACTTCCCTGAACACTACGGGCAATTTAGCCTAGGCCAATCCACCTAACCTGCACATCTTTGGACTGTGGGAGGAAACCGGAGCACCCGGAGGAAACCCACGCAGACACGGGGAGAATGTGCAAACTCCACACAGACAGTCACGGGTGGGTGGAATCGAACCCGGGTCCCTGGCGCTGTGAGGCAGCAGTACTAGCCACTGAGCTACTGTGCCATCCCACAAATATCTTCTCACACACAAATATTTTCTCATTGTCCGTCCTATCAAATGAACCTACCTCTTCGTTGTCAAATAGTGTAACCACTCGGATATTGCTGTCCTCAGCCAGTGTGCCTTGCTCCTCAGATGATTCAATCAGGGCCTGTTTAGGATACAGAAATGGCTCTTACCACAGAGACACTAAAAACAGAGAGCGGAAAAGCTGTATGCCACTTGTTCCCCTTGAGATAGAAGGCTGTGGATCAGCATCCCAGGACTTTTACTTGTGTTTCTGCTGTGCACAGCTCAGTGGGAGACTCGAATCTGTAACCTTCTGACAGGGCACTGGCTGCCTAGCCACGGCTGATACAAAAGCAGACGGCTGAGTCAGTCTCACACCAGTGGTGAGAAACTAGAGAGCACGGCCAGGGACAAATCAATTCCCACTTCTACAGTGCCTTTAGTACAGAACAGCATCCCAAAGGAATGCCAAATAAGATGTGGCACAAGCCAAAGAGCTGATAATAATCTGGGTGACTGAAACTTTGGTCAAACAGTTATGTTTTAAGGATTAATTTAAAAAAAGACGGAGAGGTTTATAGAGGCAATTACAGAACTTAAGGTGAAGGTGCTGGTGAGGTGAAGAATTTGGGGGATGTGCAAGACACCAGGATTGGAGAAGTGCAACAATCTCAGAGAGTTGGAACAGCAGAATGAAACTACAGAGATAAAGGTGACATCACAGAGACATTTGCAAACAAGGATGAGAATTTTAAAACCGAGATGTTGTTAGACTGGGAGATAGTGTGGACAGTGAGCCCAGTGCTGAGTGAACATATCCAAAGTAGAAAGCGACAGGGCAGGACAGTCCACAGGTGGTCTAAACAGCTAGTGAACAGAAGACCAACAGAAACACCACTATTAGCTATGTCATTTATGATTAAAGTTGGAGTTTTGGAATTCTGTGCAGCTGGTAAAATAATTTATACTTATTTTACCATGTTAAACTGTGCTTTAGATGTTAAAGTCCTTCAGAGAGGTGCCAACAATGTGAGTTTGCCACTCAGCCACATAAAATAATATGGGATAATAATCTTGGAAGTTGGTTTGAATTTGCAGTACAAACGAGAGACAGAGGTGTGGGGCAGGAATTCCTGAATTGTGTTCCTTTTTCTTGACTACGTCCTGAAGTAGGTTAATGCACATTACCTGCAGGGCACAGTAACAACTGTGCAAGTTATCCAGTCGTGGGGCAAATATAAACTCTTTGAAAGCACCACCCAGAACCTAGAGGGAAGAACAAGGCAGCTGGTGAAGCACAGTGAGAACAGCAATGACAACACCACACCCACTCATCAAATGTAAAGAGCTTGTGTTTGCAGTGACTGCTCACAGTGCCCAACACAGCTACTAAAAATGAACTAAAGCAACATTTCCTTCTCTTGTAACATGATGAAAGAGAACAAAAGAGTGAGGGGATTGGATCTTACAGCCCCCGCTGGCAGACAGGAGGGAGGGAGCCCATCACCTTCTCAGCCACCCAGCCCATTCCCCATATATATTTTTAATCACCCTAAACCAAAACAAAGAACTGTGGAAACTGGACTGAAAAAGGTTGACTGGACTCAAAGTGTTAACTCAGTTTCTTCCTCCACAAATGTTGCCAGGTTAGCCGAGGTTCTTCAGCTATTTCTGTTTTTATTTTTCATCGACTTGCTCAGATACATTTCTGAAGCAGTTGGGCCCTGAACCTGGATCTCCTGGTTCAGAAGTAGGGACACTACAACATAACATGCTTGGAGTAAGCAGGCAGAAGAGAGTAAGTAGACGATCATTTTAACCAAACTGGTTAAAGGAAGGTAAATACTGTGCATTAGAGGCACCTCTCTCTCACCCCTACAAAGGTGATATCTTACCACCCGTAATTTCAAGCCTGTCTGCTTCACCCTACCAACCATCCCTTCTGCTGGTCCCTACTTGTCCAAATTCCTGTCCAAAATCCAGGGTTTACTGGATCCAGCTGTCTTCATCCCAGGGTAATCACAGCAGTGCCCATTACTCGCTTGCTGCTCTGCTCACGCTGCCAGTCAGGTTGGCCGGCAGCTTGACGACAGCGCATCCTCCTACCAACCCGTGTGTCAGTGTGCACGCACATGCCAGTGTGTTTGGAAATCCTGTTCACACCTACTGAAGGCCACTCCCACAATTGCTGCAGAGCAGCCTTCTTTTATAAACATCTGGCATTTTATCTGGGCTCGGACATCAAACAGGCCACCAGCACCATCACCACGGCGTGCCCCCCCCCACAACCCCCCCCACAACCCCCGGCTAAATTCAGTTCAGTTCAGTATTTCAGGTCCATGATCTTTCAAAAGGATCTGAAACATGAACTGTCATGCAGAATCCCTATTGTGTAGGAGCAGGCCATTTGGCTCATCAAGTTCACACCAACCCTCCAAACCCAGACCCACCCTCCTACCCTATCCATGTAACCCTGCATTTCCCAAGGCTAACACACCTGGCCTGCACATCCCTGAACACTACAGGCAATGTAGCATGGCCAATCCACCCTAACCTGCACATCTTTGGACTGTGGGAGGAAACTGGAGCACACCCGTGCAGACAAGAAGAGAATGTGGAAAGGCCACACGGACTATCACCTGAGGGTGGAATTGATCCCGGGTCCCTGGCACTGTGAGGCAGCAGTGCTAACCACTGAGCCACTGTACTGCCCACTCTGCACAACTGCTTTCTTCACAGTTTAAATGTAACTCATTGCCAGGGTGGTCAGGTCAGCATTTATTGCCCAGCCCTAAATGACATTGAGAAGGTGACGGTAAACCAAACTGAAACCATTTCAAAGGTCAGTTAAGAGTCAGCTGTAGAGGTGGAACTGGATAGTACAAAGGTGGCAGATTTTCTTCCTTGAATAAAGTTGGTGAACAAGATGGATTTTTACAAGAATTCACTACTTTATTGGTTGTCCTTATTGATAATAGCTTCTTATTTTACATTTAATTTTTTAAAAAATTCATTCGAGAATCATGAGCATTGTTGGAAATGTTGCATTTATCCCTGTTTTCCAAAGGGCCGTTAAAATCAACCACATTGCAGTCACAGAGGCTGAAGGCTCTGGAGTTTACTGTGTAAGACTGACTACTACCTTTACGACATCAAAACAGTGAATATACTTTAAAAGCACATCATTGAGCGCAAAGTACTCTTCACCTGCATTGTGGGAGAACAGTGGCATCGTGATAATGTCACTGGTTTAGTATTCCAAAGGGCCAGGGCGAAGTTCATGTTCTGGGGACAAGGGTTCAAATCCCATCACATCAGCTGGTGGAATTGAAATTCAACTAATAACCCTGGAATTGAAGTCCAGTCTCAGCGATGGCGACCATGAACCCATAGTCAGTTGTTGGTAAGACTCAGCTGGTTCACTTACATTCTTCAGTGAAGGAATTCTGCCCGGCATGGTCTGGACTACATGTGACTCCAGACCCAAAACAATGCGGCTGACTCTAAACTGTCCGTTGACTCCTCAAAGCTGTGCAGCAGCTGGGAAGCTGTGTGCTCAAGGATCAGTGAGTCAACGAGCAGTTTCTGCTGAAGAAGCTGCTGTCACACATGGACCTCTCAGTCCACGCAGCAGCCAAAACAAAATCACAGGAAATGTTCATCAAGAAACAGCATAGCAATTCATGCAGAATCATACAGATGTACAGCATGGGAACAGACCCTTTGGTCCAACTCGTCCATGCCAACCAGATATCCTAAATTAATCTAGTCCCATTTGCCAGCATTTGGCCCATATTCCTCTAAACCCTTCCTATTCATGTACCCGGACGCCTTTTAAATGTTGTAATTGTACCACCACCTCCTCTGGCTGCTCGTTCCATACATGTGCCACACTCTGCTTGGAAAAGTTGCCCCTTAGATCCCTTCTAAATCTTTCTCCTCTTACCCATGCCCTCTAGTTTCGGATTCCCTTAACCTGGGAAATAGGCCTTGGTTATTCACCCTATCCATTCCCCTCACGAATTTATAAACTTCTATAAAGTCACCCCCTCAGCCTCCGATGCTCCAGGGAAAATAGCCCCAGCCTATTCAGCCTCTCTCTATAGCTCAAACCCTCCAACCCTGACAACATCCTTGTGAATCTCTTCTGCATCCTTTCAAGTTCAACATCTTTCCTAGTTAGTTAACTTAGTTCAAGGGCAATTAGGAATGGCCAACAATTGCCAGTCGTATCAGTTCTGACCACATCCAATGCAAGGATAGAAAAGACCTTGTGATTTCATAAAGTTTCTAAAGGCAGTACATGAATGTAAGTCACTCCTTCTTTATGTTTTATTTTGTTCTAAACTGCACCATTTCATGCTCATTCTTACCATTCAATCATCATCAATTCACCATTCCAACAATGGCCTGCAATGGTCACACTGTCTGATGCTTCTCACTGGCAGAGACTTACCCCAGGCTGAGTATCGGCCAGACACAGCTCAAAGTCTATGATCTTGTCCACATTCACTCCCAACTGAGCACAAAGCAGGTTCAACAGGACTGAGTGGTGCTTCTCTGACTGTAGATGGAAACAAATCAACAAAAGCTCAGCGGCACACAATTATTACGGTTCAAAAAGGCTGCTTGGCCCATCCCAGAGGGCAGTTAAAAGTCAACCCATTTGGTTTGCTAATGTCCTTTAGGGAAGGAAACTGCCATCCTTACCTGGTCTGGCCTAACTCCAGACCCACAGCAATGTGGTTGACTCCTAACTGCTCTCTGGGCACTTAGGGATAGGCAATAAATGCTGCCTGGTCAGCGATACCCTCCTCCCGTTAATGAATAAAGAGAAAAAAAGGCTTGACATTCAACTCCTAATCCACGAATCCATCGTCGATTGTTGGAAAAATTCATCTGGTTCACTAATGTCTGGCGAGCGATGCCTTCATCCCGTTAATGAATAAAAGAATAAAGGAATAGTGGGGTATGTTGACTTACCATTTGAGTGGCATCGCAGGCATTTCCAGCAGATTTCACTCCCTGTTCTAGCTGCTCCTGTACCGCTGTAGCTATGATCGGAACACTTTGAAGGATATGCACAATTAGCATTCAGCACAAACACCAACGCACTTTCAGAAATACTTGAAAACATAGAAAACTGCCCATTAGTGTTACCAACTGTGATTAAAGGTGCTCTTGAGGATTCTGTCACATAACTTTCCCCCAATCTCCACTCATTGGTTGATCACACACCCAAGCTTACGATGTACTTTGTATACAATTGGAAAGCAAAAAGACTCATTAACCAACTGGGTATTGTCTGACTGTCAGCCAACGTTATATTTCTCCCACTTTCAATACTTTGACATCTGGTAAATGGAGGTGATGAATAAAGCTTTTGAAAAGATTGATTAGTTTTTGCCATGTGATTTTCCTCCAGGATTGGACACAAACAGTGTCTTGGAGACTAACTGGCCACCCTATCACAGATTTCAGGTGAAACTGGCAGTCAAAGTTTGATATAGATATCTGCTAAATACTCATAGGAGGAGCAAAGATGCCACATACTCCTTGGAAAGTAAGTGTCCAAACTGGGTAAAGGACCAGAGGTACTTAGGGGAAGAATAGTTACACAAATCATCGCACTTAATAATGCAGGTTAATAACACTACTTAAAAAAAAACAAGGGTTCGTACTAATAGAGAGAGAATTGAGTTGCAGAAAGTTGTGTTGATCTCATGTCAAAATTTGCATTAGGGTGAATAGCTGTAGTCTTCATATTATAAAAATGACACCAGGGACTTGAGCAAGTACAAAAAAAAATGCAAGAATTATAGCCGAGCTGATTGATTTTCTGAAAGAGCTAACCGAAGGCTGGAGAGCCTGATGCTCTCTCCCTGAAAAACTGAAAGATGAGCCGGGAGGGGTCTTTAAAATTAAAGAACGGGCGTGGCAGAGATAATGTAGGGAAAGAGGTCTTACTTAAATGGAAGTCCAAACATATAAATAGAGATGGTCACGAATAAATGCAGAAATTTACTCAGTTAGTGGTGACAATGTGGAACTCCCTACTGAATGGAATATAGTGAAGGTAAACAGTATAGCTACTGTTTTAAGGGAAGTTATAGAAGGAGAAAGGAATAGGAGGATATGATAATTGGATGATTAAATGACAGGGGACAGGGAGGGGTTGTCTTTACACACATTACAAAAGCTGCCGATTGCATCAGCTTACAGGTGGTTCTCCTTGTTGGGTCCGAAGTTGTCATTAATCTCTCTCTGCAGGTGGATGGCCAGGTGAGGGATGCGAAGGACTGGATCAGCCACATTGATCAGGCGATGTTCCACTTTGTCTCCATTCTAGAAGCAGAATTCAGGCAGAGAGATCCAAAGCAAGTCAAAATTGTCCTGTCAAATTGTACGCAGCAGGATGGAGACAGAGGCTGCAGCAACAACTTGAGACAAAGTGCCCTGAGGCACTTCACAAATTCCTTTTGCTCTTGCCGATGCGAGGATACAGAAGGTGGCTAAAACCTTAGCCAGAGAGGAGGAGACACGTAGAGCTTGGAGAAAGAAGTCAAAAGTTCAGGCCTCGCTATCTGAAAGGCTAGTCATAAGTGACAGAAATTGGAATGCGCAAGGGGCACTCAGGGATCTTGGAGGGTCATAGGTCTATTGGAGGTGACAGTGATAGAGGGGAGAAGGCAAAGTTACAGCTGTTTTAGAAAACAATTACGAGAATTTCAAACGCGAGATGTTTATGCACTAGGGGCTACTGCAGCCAATGTATCTAACCTACCTTCACCACAACCCTGCCGGCTACAGTAAGGTCACGGTCAAACCAAGTATTCCAGATTCCACCGCCGTAACACTCCACTCCGACTTGCAGGTAACCCACTTGCGACTTCTTTGACCTGAGTTTCACCTGGCAACAGAATGATATTCAAACAAATTCAATGTTTGCTCATATTCATCAGGTGCAGGAGCAGAAACGGGCCATTCGGCCCATCGAGTCTGCTCCAGTATTCAATGAGATCGTGGCTGATCTGATCATTTCAACTTTACTTTCCTGTCTCTTCCCTAAAACGTTTGATTCCCACATTGATTAGAAATGTTTACCTCAACCTTGGGGATACTCAATGACCCAGGTGCAATACCCTCTGCTGTCTAAAGAATTCCACAGATTCTCTGCCTTCTGACAAAAAAAAATCCTCCTCGTCACTGTCCTTAAAGTTCTTTATTCATTCATGGGATGAGGGCGTCTCTGGTCAGGCAGCATTTATTGCCCATCCCTAATTACCCAGACGGCAGTTCTGAGTCAACCACGTTGCTGCGGGTCTGGAGTCACATGTAGGCCCAGACCAGGTAAGGATGGCAGTTTCCTTCCCTAAAGCACATTCGTGAACCAGATGGGTTTTTCCTGACAATGGACAATGGATTCACGGTCACCAACTGACTCTTAATTCCAGAGATAATGGGAACTGCAGATGCTGGAGAATCCAAGATAATAAAGTGTGAAGCTGGATGAACACAGCAGGCCAAGCAGCATCTCAGGAGCACAAAAGCTGACGTTTCGGGCCTAGACCCTTCATCAGATGAAACGTCACCTTTTGTGCTCCTAAGATGCTGTTTGGCCTGCTGTGTTCATCCAGCTTCACACTTTATTACCCTGTCTCTTAATTCCAGAAAGTTATTGAATTCAAATTCCACCATCTGCAGGTGGGATTCGAATCAGGGTCTCCAGAACATTATCTGGGTCTCTGGATTAATACAGCAGTGATAATACCACTAGGCCACTGCCTCCCATATAAGTGCAATCCCTTATTCTGAGATGATGCGCTCTGGTCCCATACCTTCCCACAAGGGCAAACAGCTTTTCCACATCTATCCTGTCAAATCCCCTTAGAATCTTGTATATTTCAACAGGGTCGCCTCTCATTCTTCTTCATTCCATCAAGTACAGGCCCAACCCTGGGCGGCACGGTGGCTCAGTGATTAGCACTGCAGCCTCACAGCACCAGGGACCTGGGTTCGATTCCAGCCTCGGGCAACTGTCTGTGCGGAGTTTGCACATTCTCCCCGTGTCTGCGTGGGTTTCCTCCGGGTGCTCCGGTTTCCTCACACAGTCCAGGCTAGGAGGATTGGCCATGCTAAATCGCCCGTAGAGTTCAGGGGTGTGTGGGTTATAGGGGAATGGGTCTGGGTGGGATGCTTCAAGGGGCGGTGTGGACTTGTTGGGCAGAAGGGCCTGTTTCCACACTGCAGGTAATCTCATCTACTAAACCTTTCCTCATAAAACAGTCCCTCAAAACCTGACATCAGCCAAGTGAACCTTCTCTGGACTGCCTTGAGCTAATCACTGAAACTATGGAGTAGTCTCAAACCTGTCCACCAGGCACAGTGGAAGCAAAGAACAATACAGCACGGGCAGAGGCCCTTCGGCCCTCCAAGCCTGCACCAAAACATTTTTCCCTTCCATACTAAAACTGTCTTCACTTACAGGATCCGTGTCCCTCTATTCCCTTCCTTTTCATGTATTCGTCCAGGTGCTTCTTGAAAGTTGCTATTGTATCAGCTTCCACCGCCACTCAACACCCTTTGTGTGAAAACCCTACCTGGCACATCTCTTTTAAACTTCCCCCTTTACATCTTGAACCTGTGCCAGTGAGTATTTGACCCCTCTACCTGGGAAAACTTCCCACCCTCTCTATGTCATTCACAATATTATAAACTTCTATTTGGTCACCCCTCAACCTCCTGCATTCCAGTGAAGACAAACCCAGTCTAACCAATCTTCCTTCACAGCTAAAATCCCCTACACCAGGCAACATCCTTTACTGTACCCTCTCCAAAGCATCCACATCCTGCTGGTAGTGTGGCGACCAGAACTACATGTAATATTCCAAGTGTGGCCTAACTAAAGTTCTATGAAGCTGCAAATGTGGCACCAAGCTCAAGAACAGGCTGAGCTGTTCCCTAACTGTCCCCAGGGGGATGTTTGGAGTCAGCAGATAGCGATCAGAGTGGAGCAGGCACATGCATCCCAACATTCAGCTGGAGAAGGTTTATGCCCATCCAGTGCTGGAAGGTGAGTGAGTGGCCTGATAATCTAACAGTGGACAAGTCAAGATGGGCAATGGTGAAGGACAGCTGTCTTCAGCTGGAAGTGTTGACTGGATGATCCATCTTGGTCTCTTCCAGTGGTCCCCAGCATGGCCAGTCTTCAGCCAATTTGATTCACTCTATGTGATGGCAAGAAATGACTAGAGGCCTCAGACTGTGAGCTGTGACAAAATTCCAGTAATAGTACTAAAGACATGTGCTCCAGAACTTGCTGTTCCTCTAGCTAAGCTGCTCCAATACAGTTACAACACTGGCATCTATCTAACAATGTGGAAAATTGACCATGTTTGTCCTGTACATAAAGAGCAGGACAAATCCAACCTGGCCAATTACCGCACCATCAGTCTACTCTCGATCATCAATCAAGTGATGGAAGGTGTCAGTAACAGCGCTACCAAACAGCACCTGCTCAGCAATGCCCAGTTTGGGTTCTGCCAGGGCCACTCAGCTCCTGATTTAATTACAGCCTTGGTTCAGACACTGAGAAAAGAACTGAATTCCAGAGTGAGGTGCGCGAGACAGCCCTTAACATCAAGACTGCAGTCAACTGAGTGTGACATCAAGGAGCCCTAGCGAAAATGGTATCAAGAGGAATCAGGTTGGAGTCACACCTGATACATTGGAACATGGTTGTGGCTGTTGGAGGTCAGACATCTCAGCTCCAGGACATCTCTGTAGGAGCCCCTCAGGGTAATGTCCTAGGCCCAACTATCCTCAAATGCTTCATCAATGACTTTCCCTTCATTATTAGAGGAGAAGTGAGGATGTTCGCCAATGATTGCACATTGTTCAGCACCATCAGCAAGTCTTCAAATACTGAAGCAGCTCATGTTGAAATGTAACAAGATCTGGACAATATCCAGGCTTGGGCTGATACTTGGCAAAACATTCATGCCTCACAAAAGCCAGTCAATGGCCTTCACCAATAAGAAAGAACGTTAAATATCACGCCTTGACATTCAATGGTGTTACCATTGTTGCTAGCCCTGGGGATTACCATTGACCAGACACTCAATTGGATTCACCAGGTAAATACAGTAACTACAAGAGCTGCTCAGAGGCTAGAAACACTGTGGTAAGTAACTCACCTCCCGACTCCCCAAAGCCTGTCCACCATTGTAGAGATTGTAGAAAGCATAGGTCGACAGATTTTGGAAAAGTGTGGACGCAGTAGGGTTGTTGTAATGGGTGACTTTAACTTTCCTAATATTGATTGGAACCTCCTTCGAGCAGAAGATTTGAATGGAGCTGTTTTTGTAAGGTGTGTTCAGGAGGGTTTCCTAACGCAGTACGTTGACAGGCCGACGAGGGGAGAGGCCATTCTAGACTTGGTGCTCGGAAACGAGCCGGGGCAGGTATCAGATCTTGTGGTGGGAGAGCATTTTGGTGATAGTGACCATAACACTCTCTCATTCTACATAGCTATGGAGAAGGAGAGGATTAGGCAGAATGGGAGGATATTTAATTGGGGAAGAGGAAACTATGATGCGATTAGACACGAGTTAGGAAGCATGGACTGGGAGCAGTTGTTCCATGGTAAGGGAACTATAGACATGTGGAGATGGTTTAAGGAACAGTTGTTGGGAGTGATGAGTAAATATGTCCCTCTGAGACAGGCAAGAAGGGGTAAGATAAAGGAACCTTGGATGACGAGAGCGGTGGAGCTTCTAGTGAAAAGGAAGAAGGTAGCTTACATAAGGTGGAGGAAGCTAGGGTCAAGTTCAGCTAGAGAGGATTACATGCAGGCAAGGAAGGAGCTCAAAAATGGTCTGAGGAGAGCCAGGAGGGGGCACGAGAAAGGCTTGGCAGAAGGAATCCGGGAAAACACAAAGGCATTTTACACTTACGTGAGGAATAAGAGAATGGTCAAAGAAAGAGTAGGGCCGATCAGGGATAGCATAGGGAACTTGTGTGTGGAGCCTGAGGAGGTAGGGGAAGCCCTAAATGAGTTTTTTGCTTCTGTCTTTACGAAAGAAACGACCTGTGTAGTGAATGAAACCTTTGAAGAGCAGGTGTGCATGCTGGAATGGATAGAGATAGAGGAAGCTGATGTACTGAAAATTTTGTCAAACATTAAGATTGACAAGTCGCCAGGCCCGGATCAGATTTGTCCTCGGCTGCTTTGGGAAGCGAGAAATGCAATTGCTTCGCCACTTGCGAAGATCTTTGCATCCTCGCTCTCCACTGGAGTCGTACCTGAGGACTGGAGAGAGGCAAATGTAATTCCTCTCTTCAAGAAAGGAAATAAGGAAATCCCCGGCAATTATAGACCGGTAAGTCTCACGTCTGTCGTCTGCAAGGTGTTAGAAAGGATTCTGAGGGATAAGATTTATGACCATCTGGAAGAGCATGGCTTGATCAAATACAGTCAACACGGCTTTGTGACGGGTAGGTCATGCCTTACAAACCTTATCGAATTTTTTGAGGATGTGACTAGTAAGGTTGATGAGGGTCAAGCTGTGGATGTGGTGTATATGGACTTCAGTAAGGCATTTGATAAGGTTCCCCATGGAAGGCTCATTCAGAAGGTCAGGAGGAATGGGATACAGGGGAACTTAGCTGCTTGGATACAGAATTGGCTGGCCAACAGAAGACAGCGAGTGGTAGTAGAAGGAAAATATTCTGCCTGGAAGTCAGTGGTGAGTGGGGTTCCACAGGGCTCTGTCCTTGGGCCTCTACTGTTTGTAATTTTTATTAATGACTTGGACGAGGGAATTGAAGGATGGGTCAGCAAGTTTGCAGACGACACAAAGGTCGGAGGTGTCGTTGACAGTGTAGAGGGCTGTTGTAGGCTGCAGCGGGACATTGACAGGATGCAGAGATGGGCTGAGAGGTGGCAGATGGAGTTCAACCTGGATAAATGCGAGGTGATGCATTTTGGAAGGTCGAATTTGAAAGCTGAGTACAGGATTAAGGATAGGATTCTTGGCAGCGTGGAGGAACAGAGGGATCTTGGTGTGCAGATACATAGATCCCTTAAAATGGCCACCCAAGTGGACAGGGTTGTTAAGAAAGCATATGGTGTTTTGGCTTTCATTAACAGGGGGATTGAGTTTAAGAGTCGTGAGATCTTGTTGCAGCTCTATAAAACTTTGGTTAGACCGCACTTGGAATACTGCGTCCAGTTCTGGGCGCCCTATTATAGGAAAGATGTGGATGCTTTGGAGAGGGTTCAGAGGAGGTTTACCAGGATGCTGCCTGGACTGGTGGGCTTATCTTATGAAGAGAGGTTGACTGAGCTCGGTCTCTTTTCATTGGAGAAAAGGAGGAGGAGAGGGGACCTAATTGAGGTATACAAGATAATGAGAGGCATAGATAGAGTCGATAGCCAGAGACTATTTCCCAGGGCAGAAATGGCTAGCACGAGGGGTCATAGTTTTAAGCTGGTTGGTGGAAAGTATAGAGGGGATGTCAGAGGCAGGTTCTTTACGCAGAGAGTTGTGAGAGCATGGAATGCGTTGCCAGCAGCAGTTGTGGAAGCAAGGTCATTGGGGTCATTTAAGAGACTGCTGGACATGCATATGGTCACAGAAATTTGAGGGTGCATCCATGAGGATCAATGGTCGGCACAACATTGTGGGCTGAAGGGCCTGTTCTGTGCTGTACTGTTCTATGTTCTATGTTCTATGTTCTATCTACAAAGCACAGGTCAGGAGTGTGATGGAATATTTCCCACTTGCCTGGATGGGTGCAGCTCCAACAACACGCAAGAAGCTTGATACTGTTATGGAAAAGCAGCCCACTTTGAGTTGCACCATATCCACAAGTATCCATTTCCTCCACCAGTGACACTCAGGAGCAGCAGTGTATACTATCTACGAGATGCACTGCAGAGACGCACCAAAGATACTCAGGCAGTACCGTACAAACTGAAGACCTCTCCATCTAGAAGGACAAGGACTGCAGATATGTGGAAACACCATCCCCTTCAAGTTCCCTTCTAAGTCCCGCATCATCCTGACATGGAAATATATCCTTGTTCCTTCACTGTCACTGGGTCAAAATCCTGGAATTCCCTCCCTAATGGCACAGTGGGTCTACCTACAGCACAGGGACAGCAGCGGTTGAAGAAGGCAGCTCACCACCACATTCTCAAGAACAGCTAGGTAGGAATGGGCAATAAATGCTAGCCAAGCCAGCAACACCCACTTCCCTGGAGAGATTTTTACAAAGCTGCAAGTTGTCAGTCTACAAGCAAAAAACAGACACTGTGCCTTCGACCAAAGTTGCAAACGGCTACCCCATAAAGAGGAGAACACCTGAGGCAATGTGCAATTGCAGTTAAAGAGGGCATTGCAAGTGATTCTCTGGCTATTATTAGAGAGATAAGAATGAACCGATGCAAGTTATCATTGTTATAATCTAAGTTCTTTCTTCAATGGTAGTGGCTGTGGTGTTTCAGTGGTATTACTGGGTACAGTTCTCTAATGCTAGGGTTAGTTTGGTCAGGCAGCAGTTACAGAACCTTACACTGTATCTTAAGCCACATCACACCTGCCCTAGGAGCAGTCAACACAAGCTTTGGTTACAACAAGTGAGGAAAAGTATTTCACTCTCATCACTGACCTTGGTAAGCAGATATACATAAAATAAGGGACAATTTAGAAAGAGGAAATTGAGTGGCCTTGGGTGGGACCGGGGCAGACAGAAAGAGAAACGGAAGTTGAAAGGTAGTTTTCCAAACAGGTCAGTACCAAAAATAAGCACAGCTTCCCACAGTCCTCTTCTCTGAAACAAATTCTCTTTCCCTTAGGCCTGACATTTATTTTCTTCTAAATAATTGTTTGACAGTCTAGAACTTGAACACTGTTGAGAAGAAAGATATGTAAGCCCAAGGTTTTTGTTTCACATTCATCAGGATGAATGCAAGAACACTAAATTTCGCATCAGGTGTGAAAGCTCAGCTTGTAATGTGGTTCACTTGCACTTACTAGAAGTCATATATGTTCAGACACACGGAGCCATTCTCTACAAACAAAAGGGTCATGTTCAAGCCTTTTGTGAATTACCTGGGAGCTTGGTGAACCTGTAACATTGATTCCTCCATCACAACACTTCAGTCAGTCAAAATGCCAAGTAAATAATACTATCATCTCCAAATAATCCCAATGTAGCATAAAAGGTTGGGATTATTTGAAATTTGGCATTTTTGACTTTGCCCTGGTAAGCACAAGACAAGAAGTGTCAGCAACAGGTCTTTCTTTCCAGCGATTTCTTTACCATCCAAGATTTTAGCCAATCCATCCTGTCCATAATGGCGTAAAGTTGGTTTGTTTGGAGAGTGTGCGCCTATCTTGGAGGAATGACAGCTCTCCCCTGACAGCAGAACCTGGCATCCATTCTCCAGTTTTATTCACTCCCTCAATTATCTGTCAGATGTATTGTGGGAAAACACCTAGTAAATGATGTTGTTTTCCTACACTGCCCATTAAAACCATTCACGTCCCCTCTAAGATCAACAGCACTCACAGAGCATGGTGAATTACATTCGCTTCATATTACATGTGCTGTACCCAGCAGGATTCCCATCCCTTGGATTTTCTCGCTTGCCCTACCTACAGTACCAGACCATATCGGGTGATATTCCATACTTACCCGTAGGCAGGGGCTGTCTGTATGAGCTCCAATCATGCTAAATCCATTCCCTGGTTTGTACTTGGCTCCCACTGCAAAGGCAATTATTGTAGAGTAGTTCCTCGTCATGTAATACTGAATAAAGCAAAAAGGAATTACACAGAGTTCAGTCAGTAATCTGTGGAGTGCACTTAAGAATTTTATTTTGAGTTACCGGCAAAATTTAAGGGACTCAGAATTCTTGGATGAAGTAACTGAGGGGGTAAGAACAATACAGTACAGGAACAAGCCCTTCGGCCCTCCAAGCCTGCGCAGACACATTTTGCTCTTTCATACTAAAACTGTGTCACGTTATAGGATCTGTATCCCTCCTTTCCCTTCCTCTTTATGTAATCGTCCTGTGGCTTCTTGAATGCAGCTATAGTGTCTGTTTCCACCACCTTCTCTGGCAGCGCGCTCCAGGCACTCACCACCCTTTGTGTGAAAAACTTGCCCAGCTCTTTTAAACATCCCCCTCTCCCCTCCACACTGAACCTGTATGTCCTAGTAAGTGACCCCTCCACCCTGGGAAAAAGCCTCATACTTCCCACTCTGTGGAATGGTTGACAGTAGTGTGGTTAATGTTGTATATCTGAATATTCATAAGGTGCTTGATAACAGAGAACAAAGTCAAAGCCTATAGGATGAAAGAGAAAATAGCAATATGGGCAGAAGTGTGACAGGTCAATGAAGTGAGAATTTACATCTCGACAAGAATGAGTGGCAATGTCAACCAATTGGTGCAACTTTCATAGGAAGAAGGGGGGAGGAATACCTACCTGTGGGTGTATATACAAAAACCTTTGAAGAAGTTAAGACTGTTGCAAGGTCCTTTATAAAGGCAAAGGGTACATATGCAGGGATCTTCTGTTAAACCTTTAGAAAACATTGCTTAGCCTCAACTGGAATTTTTTTGCCCAATACTGGACTACACTTTAAGATGACCTTGCAGGGGAAATTGACGCCAAGGATGATGAATGACAGTTAAAGAGAGACAGAGACAGGAGAAGCTGAGATTATTTTCCTTAAAGCAGGGGGAGATTTTCAAAATATTTAATAAAAGAGTTAAAAAATCACAAATGGTTTGACCAAATAAATAAATAAAGGAAAATGTTTTCTATAGGTGGGAGGGTCAGTAATAAAAGGATATGGTTTAAGATGATTGGCAAAATAACCAAAACTGACATCAAATCATAGAATGGCAAAGCACAGAATTAACCAATTAAGATTTGGGGATTTTCTGTATCGCTCTTTAAAATTGCCATAAACAGGTGGAGAAAATAGTCCAGACGGCCAATGGAATGCTGGCGTTTATATCTAAAGATGTATAAGGATGCAGATGTTATGGTGTAGTTTTACAAATCCCTTGTTAGGTCCCACTTAGAGTTCTGTGAACAGGTGTGAGTACCACACTTCAGCAAGGTTATTTAGGCCTCGGAGGGAGTTTAAAACAGGTTCACAAGAATGATAACTGGACATCCAGGGTTAAATCATGAGGACAAATTAGGCCTTTATTCTCCAGGATTTATAAGGTTAAAGGGTGATCTAATCCAGGTCATTGGGATATTAACAGGGAAAGACAAGGTAGATAAAGATAATCTATTTCCACTGGTTGAAGATTCTAGAACCAGGGGTCATAATCTAAGAATCAGGGCCAGGCCATTCAGGGGACATGTCAGAAAGCAATTCTTCACCCAAAGGGCAGTGGAGGTTTGGAACTCTCTTCTTCAAATGACAGTCGATGCTAATTCAATTATTAAACTTAAATCCAAGAGGGTTTTTTTTAATAAGCAAAGGTTAGCAAGGGATATAGGCTCAAGGTAGGCATGTGAAGTTGGTCCACAGATCAGCCATGATCTCAGTAACGTGAGGGACTGAATGGCCTTCTGTTCCTAATAATTCCTATAAGTGTCTGCACTGGCCTCCTGAATAAGCAACTCACCTAGTAACACTCATCCATGTTCTTACCCAATCCCAAATAGTCTTCCCCTAATCCCAAATATTCTTCTCCAATCCCAAATGTTCTTCCCCCAATCCCAAATATTCTTCCCCCAATCCCACATTTTCTTCCATTTCAGTTAATAATCTGATTCTCTCTCGAACACCACAAATGCATCTGTTTCCACTGCACTCTCAGGCATTGTATTCCAGATTCTAACTACTCACTGTGTGATTTGGAACACCTTGATCAAATCTCCTCTCAGGCTACTCCAAGAAGAATGGTTCCAATTCTCCAATCTATCCATGCAACTGATGTTCCGCATCCCAGCAGTCGTATTCATCTTTATATATCAGCTTATTGCCTTCATGTCCTTCCTAAAGTGTTGTTTCCAGAGCTGATACAACAGTTGTCTTCAGGCCACACCAGCATTTCATACAAGTTTAACATAACCTCCTTGTTCTTACCCTCTAGGCCCTTTTATGAAACTTAGCATACTGCATGCTTTATGAACCACTCTCTCAACCTGTCCTGCCATCTGTAATAATTTATGCACATATATACCCAAATTGTTCTTCTCCTATCCCACCCTTTAAAATCATGAACTTTATTTTATATGGCCTTTTCAACTGAAATGAATCACTTCATCATACACTGCGTTAAATATTATCTACCACCTATGTGCCCAGTCAACTAACCAATGTCTTTTTGAAGTTCTACATTATTGTCCTCACAATCTTCCTCAGCTACAGTATTTCCAAGCTTTGTATTGACTGCAAACTTTGAAAATGTGCCTCCTATATCAAAATCCAGACTATTCTTATTCATACTCATGAGGTCCCAGCAATGAGGCCTGGGGAACAGCACTTCAAACCTTCTTCCAGTCCAAAAAACAACCATTAACCACACAGTGATAATGGGAACTGCAGATGCTGGAGAATCCAAGATAATAAAATGTGAGGCTGGATGAACACAGCAGGCCCAGCAGCATCTCAGGAGCACAAAAGCTGACGTTTCGGGCCTACACCCTTCATCAGAGAGGGGGATGGGGTGAGGGTTCTGGAATAAATAGGGAGAGAGGGGGAGGCGGACCGAAGATGGAGAGAAAAGAAGATAGGTGGAGAGGAGAGTATAGGTGGGGAGGTAGGGAGGGGATAGGTCAGTCCAGGGAAGACGGACAGGTCAAGGAGGTGGGATGAGGTTAGTAGGTAGGAGATGGAGGTGCGGCTTGGGGTGGGAGGACGGGATGGGTGAGAGGAAGAACAGGTTAGGGAGGCAGAGGCAGGTTGGACTGGCTTTGGGATGCAGTGGGTGGGGGGGGAAGAGCTGGGCTGGTTGTGTGGTGCAGTGGGGGGAGGGGACGAACTGGGCTGGTTTTGGGATGCGGTGGGGGAAGGGGAGATTTTGAAGCTGGTGAAGTCCACATTGATACCATTGGGCTGCAGGGTTCCCAAGCGGAATATGAGTTGCTGTTCCTGCAACCTTCGGGTGGCATCATTGTGGCACTGCAGGAGGCCCATGATGGACATGTCATCTAAAGAATGGGAGGGGCGGTGGAAATGGTTTGCGACTGGGAGGTGCAGTTGTTTGTTGCGAACTGAGCGGAGGTGTTCTGCAAAGCGGTCTCCAAGCCTCCGCTTGGTTTCCCCAATGTAGAGGAAGCCACACCGGGTACAGTGGACGCAGTATACCACATTGGCAGGTGAACCTCTGCTTAATGTGGAATGTCATCTTGGGGCCTGGGATAGGGGTGAGGGAGGAGGTGTGGGGGCAAGTGTAGCATTTCCTGCGGTTGCAGGGGAAGGTGCCGGGTGTGGTGGGGTTGGAGGGGAATGTGGAGCGAACAAGGGAGTCACGGAGAGAGTGGTCTCTCCGGAAAGCAGACAGGGGTGGGGATGGAAAAATGTCTTGGGTGGTGGGGTCGGATTGTAGATGGCGGAAGTGTCGGAGTAAGATGCGTTGTATCCGGAGGTTGGTGGGGTGGTGTGTGAGAACGAGGGGGATCCTCTTTGGGAAGTTGTGGCGGGGGCGGGGTGTGAGGGATGTGTTGCGGGAAATGCGGGAGAGGCGGTCAAGGGCGTTCTCGATCACTGTGGGGGGAAAGTTGCGGTCTTTGAAGAACTTGGACATCTGGGATGTGCGGGAGTGGAATGCCTCATCGTGGGAGCAGATGCGGCGGAGGCGGAGGAATTGGGAATAGGAGATGGAATTTTTGCAGGAGGGTGGGAGTCAATGTTGGTCCTGTCTCTTGAATGGCATGAGCTTTAATTTTCCTCAAGTCTTGTGTGACACTGCACTTAGGACATTATGGAGATGTAAAATTGAAGAAAGTTGTGGGGACAGGTTTAAAACAGAGATGAGGGGGAATTAAGTATCTCAAAGGGTTGTGAATCTGTGGAATTTGTCACCTCAGAGTGCAATGGATGTTGGGTCACTGAATAAATTTGAGGAGATAGGCCCATTTTTAATTAGCGGCAGGCCCATTTTTAATTAGCGGCAGGTTAACGGATAGTGGACATGAAAGTGGAGCCGAGGCTGAATTGAGGTCAGCCATGATCATATTAAATGGCGAGAAGCCGAACTGCCTACTCCAGCTCCTAGTTTTTATGTTCTTAAACACAATTTGCCCTCATTAATCCATGCCTGGTTTTCCTGAATGAACTGTCATTCACCAGCGTGATTATTCATTTTGTCCTGAATTGTCATGTCCAGAAGCTTCTCCACTGCTGAGGTTAAACTGACTGGCTTACAGCTGCTTTTTGTTTTCGGCACTGTGAATTGTAATCTGGAATGCACTGTCTGAAAAGGTAACAGAAACATATTCAACAGTAATATCTGAAAAAGAACTGAATAGCAAAAGTGCAGCAAAGTCAAAGTGATTGGATTATTTCAGTATAATGCTTGCACAGACATGATGGACTGATTGGCCTCTTCCTTTGCTTTACCATTTTATGATTCTATTGTTGGATCCAATTAATTCACACAGCAGATGCTAAGAAGAGGCCGCAGTAACGATTAAAGGTATTTCCCATAATTCATAGAAAGTGCTGGATTTTCTGAAAGCCGAAAGAGAATTTGCAAGATTAAATGATGAGTGCTGTTTGGGACCAAGTGATCAATGCCAATAAATTTCAGTCAAACAGCTGGGCTGTCTGTTGAAAAACAGGCTGCCTGAAGGTCACCTTCAGCTTGTAAAGTTGTACACCAGCCACAGAGTCAAAATGTCCAGGGAGCAAAATAAAAATCACTTTTGAATCTACACTTAGGTTCAGGCTGGAGTGGGGTTCGGGGAGAAGACTAAAGGCTGGCGTGGACTGGTTGGACTGAAGGGTCTGTTCCTGTGCTGTAATTCTCTTTTATTTCTATACAAGTACTATAATTCCAAAAGCACACTGTTCATCAGGGAGTAGGATCTTGTCTGTGATAACAAGGTGTCGATCTGGACGAACACAGCAGGCCAAGCGGCATCAGAGGAGCAGGAAAGCTGACATTTCGGGCACAAACCCTTCTCAGGATTACATCTGTCATTGTTTTTAGTGGAAATTCCTGAGGAAGGTAGTTGCCCAGGCTGCAAGCTCCCACCTGCCCACTCACCTTGTTGGAAGGTTTCAGGTCCCAGTGGTCAACCTCCTTTAGTTCCTGAAAGCCAGCTGAACAAAGTCGTCGCTTGCACTCTTCAACAACTGCAACAAGAAAGCAGAGAACTGATCATTCAACACGATCAGCTTAATATGGAAAAACATCATCTAACCGGGTACGTTCCTGATCACTCAGAGTAGTGAGATCTTTGAGAACCCTGGTCTAGGGACATTGAGACAGTAGAAACAACAGAAGGCCATTCAGCCTCCATTTGGAACCACTCGCGGCTGATCTGCACTTGAATTCCACTTCTTTTTATTCATTCACAGGATGCAGGCATGTCACTGGTGAGTGACATTTCAGAGGGTTTTTAAGTGTCAATCACATTGGTGTAGTTTTTATGTAGGCCAGACCAGGTAAAGATGGCAGATTTCCTTCCCTTAAGGACATTATTGAGCCAAGTGGATTTTTAAACAATCTTTGTGGTTAAGTGCCAACGGGCTTGATTGGCACCACATCCACAAACATCTGCCCCCTCCACCACAAATGCTCAGTGTTATCATTTGCAAGATGCACTGCAGAAAATCACCAAGGCTCCTTAGATAGCAAATTCCAAAAACACAATCATCGTCATCTAGAAGGACAAGGCCAGCAGATACCTGGGAACACCACCATCAAGGGATGGACCATAGGGAGAAGGTAAAAAGGCTGGAGTTATTTTCCCTGGAGCGTCAGAGGTTTATAAAACCATGAGGGGCATGGATAAGATAAACAGGCAAGGTCATATTCCCAGGGTAGGAGAATCCACAACTAGAGGGCATAGGTTAGGCTGAGAGGGAAAAGATTTAAAAGAGACCTAATGGGTAGCTTTTTCACACAGTGGCTAGTGCGTCTATGAAATGAATTGCAAGAAAAAGTGGTGGAGGCTGGTACAATTACAACATTTAAAAGGCATCTGGATGGGGATATGAATAGGAAGGGTTTAGAGGAATATGAGCCAAATGCTGACATATGGGGCTAGATTTATTTAGGATATCTAGTCGGCGTGGACGAGTTAGTCTGAAGGGTTTGTTTTCATGCTGTACATCTCTATAACTGTGTGCAAGTTCTACACTGCTAACTCAATGTCACTGGGTTAAAATCTTTGAACTCTGGCCCTAACGACATTGTAGGTGCATGTACACCAAATGGAATTTAATGACTAAAAAAGGCAGCTCTCCACCACCTTCTCAATGGTATCAAGGGACGAAGAATGAGCCAGCGATGTCCACAGCATAAGTGAATAAAATTGTACAGTAATGGTCACCATTGCTGACGAGTCAAATGGCTGGGAACCTCACCACAACAAAGAGCAACGCTTTAAGGAAGGGTTCAAAATTATAAGAGCAGAGAAACTAAATATAATGAATATTGAAGGGCATGTTGTCTGAGTTGCTTTTAATCAGCTTCATCAAGGGGAACAAAAGTCGGGAGAGGTTGCAGCAGCCTGGAAAAGACTATTGCACAATACGAACTCTACAATCAACAGCTTCAAAATATTCCGAGGTGATCAGTGATTTCAAAGGCACAGGTTCTAAAGTAGCAATCAGTCATAAAAGGAGCTCAATTAATGGCTTCTGAAGAAGGCTCTTACCTTAAGTGGGATCTAAGGCTCTTCGAACATACTCTCTATGCATTTCATTTTCCACCGGCTGGATACAATTTTAAGGGACAAAGAATGAGAGTTTTGGCTGCAGTTTCAACAAGGGATGGTGAAGACATACACAGCACTGCTGTCCTAACACCATCAACAAGTGATTACGTGCACTGGCAAGAGTTGACCAAACACATTTCACAAAGACACTGCTTCCGATCAAAACTTTTACTCTATTTTCTCCCCCCATAAATCTGGAAGGTGCACAGGTATGATTCCACAGCTCCTGCTCGCTGTCATGTCCACAAGTTTCTATCCTTCATGTCTGTCATTAGACCGGGGTCAAAAGCTAATGTACAGGTACAAAAAATAATTGCAGGAGAGTGACCTTTACTTACAGGGGCTGGTATGCAAAAGGTACAAGTTATAAAAATTCTCATTAGCCAAAACTGGTCACATCCCAGGGAGGATACATTGACGTTTGACTGTAGAAATGCAGATTCCAAATCGTACCAACAGTGAAAGTTATGAGGCCAGATTCCAAAAGACCATGGGAGTAAGAGTAGGTTACACTGCCCATTAAGCCACTCCATAATACAATGAGATATCCCTGCTGTCAATGATGGAAGAGCACAGACCATTCGTGCAAAAGCCAAGCGTTTGCATCCGCCTTCAGCTATAAGTGATGAATGGATGATTTATCTCGGCATCCTCCTGAGGTCAGAGCCATTGAGACATACAGCATGGGGAACAGACCCTTCAGTCCAAACCATCCAAGCTGACCAGATATCCTAAATAATTCTCGTCCCATATCCCTCTGAGCCCTTCCTATTCATATCCCCATCCAGATGTGATTAGATTACCACTCCCCAGGACCTTACCATTAAGTATCTAAGTCCTGCCTTGATTCGCCTTTCCAAAACGTAGCACCTCTCACATATCTAAATTAAACTTCATCTGCCACTCCTCAGCCCATTCGTCCATCTGATCAAGATCGCACTGTACCCTGAGGTAACCATCTTCACTGTCCACTACACTTCCAACTTTAGTGTCATCTGCAAACTTACTAACCGTACTTCATATATTCACATCCAATTTATTTATACAACTGACAAAAAGCAATGGACCCAGCATCAATCCTCTGGCACACCACTGGTCACAGGACTCTAGTCTGAAAAGCAACCCTCCATCACCATGTCCTCAGCATCACAGTCTTCAACTAACTGAATTCAGTACACAGGGTATCAAAAATTGGCTGAAAGCACTGGATACTGCAAAAGCTAAGGGCTCTGACAATATTCCAGGAATTGTACATATGGTTTGTGTTCCATAACCAGCCTTGGCCCTGGTCAATCTGTTCCAGAACAGCTACAACATTGGGATTGTCTGGATAATTATAGAGTTTAACCCTGGCAACTGTGAGGTGATCCATTTTGGAAAGATAAACTTGAAAGCAGAATACAGGGTTAACAGAAAGGTTCTTGGCAGTGTGGAGGAGCAGAGGGATCTTGGGGTTCATGTCCTCAGTTCCCTGAAAGCTGCCACCCAGGTGGATAGAGTTGTTGAGAAGGCATATGGTGTGTTAGCTTTCATTAATAGAAGGATTGAGTTCAAGAGCCGTGAAGTTATGCTCCAGCTATACAAAAGCCTTGTTCGGCCACATCTGCAGTATTGTGTCCAGTTCTCATTGCCTCATTACAGGAAAGATGTGGAAGCGTTGGAAAAGGTGCACAGGAGATTTACCAGGATGTTGCCTGGAATGGAGGCAAGGTCTTACGAGGAAAGATAGAGAGAGTGAGGGCTTCTCTCTTTAGAACGACGAAGGATGATAGGTGACTTCATAGAGGTGTACAAAATGATCAGAGGTATAGATAGTGTGGACAGCCAGAGACTTTTTCCTAGGGTGGAGGTAGATGTTACAAGGGGGCATGGTTTTAAAGTGAGTGGAGGTAGATCCAGGGGAGATGTCAGAGGTATGTTCTTTACTCAGAGAGTGGTCGGGGCATGGAATGCATTGCTGGAGAGGGAAGCAGAGTCAGCCTCATTAGGGGCATTTAAGCAGCTATTAGATAGGCATATGGATGACAGTATAAGGTAGGGGTGGAGGTTCGATAGACCTTGGGTTTAGGGTAAAAGTTCGGCACAACATCGTGGGCCGAAGGGCCTGTACTGTGCTGTACAGTTCTATGTTCTTTATGTTCTATTATTTTAATAGGGAACATTTCACAAGCATGTCTGTGTGTAAAAAGCAGAACAAATCCAACCTAGCCAATTCCTGCCCCATCAGTCTACTCTCAATCATTAATTAAATAATAGAACTATTTTACTTTATTCATTCATGGGATGAGGGCATCGTTGGCTAGGCAGCATTTATTGCCCAGGGGGCAGATACGAGTCAACCACATTGTTGTGGGTCTGGAGTCACATGTAGGTCAGACCAGGTAAGGATGACAGTTTCCTTCCCTAAAGAGCATTAGTGAACCAGATGGGTTTTTCCAACAGTCGATAATGGGTTCACAGGCAACATTAGGCTTGAAATTCCAGGTATTTATTAATTCAAATTCCACCATCTGCCATGGTGGGATCTGAACAAGGGTCCCCACAACATTCTCTGGATTAACAGTCCACGGATAATATAACTAGGCCATCAGCTGCCCGTGATGGGAATACGTCACCTACACCACTATCCAGCGGTACTTCCAAAGGAATAACCTGCTGATGCCCAATTTGGATTCTACCAGCTCACTTGACTCCTGACACCAGTACAACATTCATGCAAAACGGACAAAAGAACTGAACTCTAGGAGGTGAGGTGAGAGTGGCAGCACTTGACATTAAGGCAGCATTTGACCATGTATGGCACTGAAGAACCCTGGTAAAACTGGAATCAAAGGGAATCAGGGAAAACTCTTCACGGGCTGGAAGCATACCTGGGCGCTTAGGGTAAATGGTTGTGGTTGTTGGAGATCAACCATCTCAACCTCAGGGCATCAGTGCAGGAGTTCCCAGAGTAATGCCTTAGGTCCAAATATTTTCAGGTACTTCCCTCCATCATTGAGTTAGACAGGGGATGTTTGTTAATGACTGCACAACTGTCAGCACAATTCATGACTCCGCAGATAATGAAGAAGTACAATACCTAAGCAGAAATATCAGAACAACAGCAAGCAAATCTCATACCATACAAGTGCAAGACATTGACCATCTCCAATAAGAGGCAGTGTAACCAGCGTGCTTTTATATTCAACAGCAGTCATCACTGAGTTACCTAATATCAACATTACCATTGACCAGGAATTGAACTGGACCATATTACGTAGCTACAAAGACAGGTCAGAAGCTAGTGCAACAAGTAGCTCACGTCCCAGCTCCCCAAAGCCTGGCTATGCTTACAAGGCATACAGTGATAGAACTCTCCTCATTTGTCAAGATGAATGCAACTCCAGTAACAATCAAGAAGCTTGATACCATTTGGGACCAAGCCGCCGCTCGATTTGCACCAGATCCACAAACATGCACTTCTTCCCGTGACACTCAGAGGCAGCAGTGTGTATTAGCTACAAGATGCATTTCAGTCTCCTTCGTCTAGTCCTTCAGTCCATATCATGTAGGTATACCCCTAGCGTAATTAGGGAGGGAGCTTCAGGACTTTGACCCAGCAACGGTGAAAGGAACGACAATATAATTCCAATTCATTTGGTGCGTAACTTGGTGGAAAATTTGCAGGTGCTAACATTCCCATGCATATGCAACTGTTGTCTTTCTAGCTGTGCTCAGCAGGTGCTATTGGAAAAGCCTTGACGAGTGGCTGCAATGCATCTTGTAGATGGTACACACTACTGCCACTGTGCACTGGTACGGAATGAAATCAATATTGAAGGCAGTGAATAAAGTGCCAATCAGGTGTTTTTGTCCTGGATGGTGCCAAGTTACCGGAGCGTTGTTGGAGCAGCAGCCATTCAGGCAAAGGGGGAATATTCTATCGCTCCTGGCTCGTGCCTTTTGAATGGTTGACAGGTTTTGGGGAAACAGGAAGTGAATTGGTCACTGCAGAATTCTTATCTTCCGACCTACTTGTAGCCGCTGTGTTTACAGGGTTAGTCCAGTTCACTTTCTGGTCAACAGTATGCCCCAGGATGTTAATAGTGGGGGTTTCAAGGGTATTGAAAGTAAAGGGATGACTGAGGGAAAACTGTTTGTCAAATAGCTGAGGATGGTTGGCTCCAGGACACGACCCTGAGTAATTTCTTCAGAAATGCCCTTGCTTTTACCACGCGCTTGTTTCGGAAGCAGGGTTGGCAGGGGCAGCGTAAGAATTGTTTCCACAACTGCTCTGTTCTCATTTAAACCATGCTGGATTTATACTTTTCAGCTAAATTCAGCAGCATGGCCAGCAACAACCAAGTCGAACAAGAACAAGAATAGAAGATAACAAAGTGTGGAGCTGGATGAACACAGCAGGACAAGCAGCATCTCAGGAGCACAAAAGCTGACGTTTCAGGCCTAGACCCTTCATCAGAGAGGGGGATGGGGAGAGGGTTCTGGAGTAAATAGGGAGAGAGGGGGAGGCGGACCGAAGATGGAGAGAAAAGAAGATAGGTGGAGAGGAGAGTATAGGTGGGGAGGTAGGGAGGGGATAGGTCAGTCCAGGGAAGACGGACAGGTCAAGGAGGTGGGATGAGGTTAGTAGGTAGGAGATGGAGGTGCGGCTTGGGGTGGGAGGAGGGGATGGGTGAGAGGAAGAACAGGTTAGGGAGGCAGGGACAGGCTGGGCTGGTTGTGTGGTGCAGTGGGGGGAGGGGACGAACTGGGCTGGTTTAGGGATGCAGTAGGGGAAGGGGAGATTTTGAAACTGGTGAAGTCCACATGGATAGGTCATACGGCCCTTCAAGCCTGGCCCGCCATTCAATTAGATCATGATTGCTCCAATTTGAATAACAACTCTATTTTCTTGCATATCCTCTATCATCTTTCATCATTGTGATAATCAAGAATTTATCTTTAACTTACAAAGTATCTGAAGATTCTGCATCCACTGTGTTTTATGGAAGGGAATCCTGAAGACTCAAAATCCCAATGGAAAAATAGTTTTCTCATCTCTTAAATGGATGACCCCTGATTTTTATTCCGTGGCCCCTCGTTCTAGATTTTCCCAGAAGAGGAAGCATCAACATCCACCTGGGGTATACTGCAATCAATTCTGGTCTCCCTGCTACAGGAAGGATGTTGTGAAACGTGAAAGGGTGCAGGAAAGGTATGTCAGGAGGGCGCCGCAATTGAAGGGTTTAAGCTTAAAGGGACAGGCTGAACAGGCCGGGGCTATTTTCCCTGGAGTGTCGGAGGGATGACGTTATGGAAGTTCATAAAATCGTGAGAGACATGAATAAGGAGAATAGCCAAGGTCTTTTCCCCAGGGTGGGGGAGTCCAAAACTAGAGGGGCATAGGCTTAAGGTGAGAGGAGGAAGATTTAAAAGGGACCTAAGGGCAACTTTTTCACACAGAGGGTGGTGCGTGTATGGAATGAACTGCCAGACAAGAGGCTAGTACATTTACAAGTTGTAAAAGGCATTTGGGTCTATATAGGAGTAGAAAGGGTCTAGAAGATATAGGCCAAATGCTGGCAAATGGGATTAGACTAATTTAGGATAATTGATCCGCAAAGAAGAGTTGGACCAAATAGTCTGTTACCATGATCTACATCTCTATGTCTTCAGGTCCTCTCAGGATCTTATCTGTTTGAATTAAGTCAGCTTTGACTCTTGTAGACTCCACAGGATACTGGCCTAGCCACTGTTCGGGTCATTATCAGCGGTAACAAGTTCGGAACTGTGGAACTGTTCAAGTCCAGTATGACATTTCTTCAGAAATGACTTCTTCAGAACTGAAGTATTCCATTCCTGAATCCATTTGCAAGTTGATTTGGAATACAGTGCAGGACAATGTAAACTAGCCATTCATAAGCACAGGAAATGTTTCTACATCGGGTCCTTGAAATTACACATTTGCATGGGATCGCACTCCTTAGTACAAGTCTTTATAAGTCAGGCATTCATAAACTGGGGACTTTCTGCATTCATTATTAGCAGTTTCTTAGAACTGGCCTCAAAAATAGTACTCATAAAAAAGCCAATCCCACCTTGCTTTTTATCTACAGTTTTGGTCTTTAAACCCAACTTTCACACAAGTATCTATGGCAAGAAGTTGTTGCCTATTTCATTTGGTCAGTTTAAGGGTTTAATATGTGCAACTGTCAGTACCCAACTTTTAATATCTCTAATTAATCAAGTGGCACTCCCTAGGAACATTAAATATTGCAGGATCATAAAACATGAAATGCATGGGACCATGAAGTGGGTGGGTGTGGCAGGAGCTGGAGAATGGCATGAGAGGTGCAGTTATTATATGGAGACTCTTGAATGAGATGGGGTTGGCATAAGGACGGGTACAAATGAGGGTGGATTATATGAGAGTGATGGCATGGTTAGGATGGGGCAGCATGAGGCGAGGATCTAGAAAGACACACGTTGCCAAAATGGGCAAGTCGGGCACCGTTTCTCTCGCCATTTAACTTGTGGTGTTTGTTCGAAATTTGGATTCATGCATTTGTCCTGACGAGTGCAAGATGAAAAGCTCCAACATTACATTTCTTTCTTCAGAAATATTCTAGTACTGTCACACTAAAGTTATTGCACCACAGACGCCTCTTGGTTCTCTGTTAGTTAAAGCTAAGACTGAAAGAGAAATTATTAAATGAAATGCAAATGGGTTATGCAGTAAGTGCCATCAATCTAAAAGGAAGAGAGATCAGGTGCCAGGAATACTAACCGCACTTGAAAGAAAGATGACTACTGTTTTCTGTATAACCTGTCAGCAGAAGGAGAAATGGAAAGAGAAAGAAAGAAAAGCTTCATTCTGCAGGTTTGTTCACACCACAATGACCTTTACAAATGAAGCTGGAATGCTGTCCAAAAACAGAAGGAACACCCTTCATTTATTTAACTACTGCCATGCAAGTTTTCTGTTATGTACTCTTTTACAGGATGTAGATGTTGCTAGCACAACTAGTATACACTGCCCATCCATAATTTCCCTGGAATTGAGTGGCTGGCTAGGCTATTTTAGAGGGCAAGTCAGGTAGGTCAACTGCCCTTCCTTTCCCCCAAGCCATGCAAAACTGTAAATAAAAATCGAAAGAACGTAGATGCTGTAAATCAGGAACTGTTCTGAGAAAGGGTTGTCGGACCTGAAACAGTAACTGATGTTTTCTTCACAGAGGTTGCCAGACCTGCTGAGCTTTTCCAGCAACTTCTGTTTTAGTTCCATGCAAAATTGTTTTCTTTTCAGGTGCTTGACCAGTTCCTTTTGGAAAGTTGTTCTGCGCAAACTTAGATGGCATTGTCTATGATCAAACATGAACATATCTCTGGCAATGTTCGCAGAGTTTTCGAGAAATCATTGCCAGTGTGATACAATATATCATCATTTTGGACTTGAAAAAAGAAATGGAAGGAGATAGATTTTGGGTAGTCCTGTGAAGGTGCTCATTATTTTAAAAAGGTCAGAATGTCAGTTTGGAAGAGTGACTTCAACTTATCATTTCTAGGAAGCTGTCAGGCAGGGAGGAAGCTATAGAGTGCGGGAGCCGTGGTTTACAAAGGAGGTGGAATCTCTGGTCAAGAGGAAGAAGAAGGCTTATGTTCGGATGAGATGTGAAGGCTCAGTTAGGGCACTTGAGGGCTACGAGGTAGCCAGGAATGACCTAAAGAGAGAGCTCAGAAGAGCCAGGAGGAGACATCAGAAGTTGTTGGTGGATAGGATCAGGGTAAACCCTAAGGCTTTCTATAGGTACTTAAGGAATAAAAGAATGACGAAAGTAAGATTAGGCTCATTCAAGGATAGTAGTGGTAAGTTGTGTGTGCATTCAAATAAGATAGGGGAAGGGCTAAATGAATATTTTTCAACAGTATTCACTCTAGAAAATGACAATGTTGTCGAGGAGAATACTGAGATACAGGCTACTAGAATAGGTGGGATTGAGGTTCACAAGGAAGAGGTATTAGAAATCCTTTAGAGGGTGAAGATAGATAAGTCCCCTGGGCCGGATGGGATTTATCCTCGGATCCTCTGGGAAGCCAGGGAGGAGATTGCCGAGCCTTTGGCATTGAGCTTTAACTCGTCACTGTCTACAGGAATAGTGCCAGATGACTGGAGGATAGCAAATGTGGTTCCCATGTTCAAGAAGGAGAGTAGAGACAACCCTGGTAATTATAGACCAGTGAGCCTTACTTCAGTTGTTGGTAAAGTGTTGGAAAAGGTTATAAGGGATAGGATTTATAATCATCTAGAAAAGAATAAATCGATTAGGGATAGTCAGCACGGTTTTGTGAAGGGAAGGTCGTGCCTCACAAACCTTATTGAGTTCTTTGAGAAGGTGACCAAACAGGTAGACGAGAGTAAACTGGTTGATGTGGTGTATATGGATTTCAGCAAGGCGTTCGATAAGGTTCCCCACAATCGGCTATTGTACAAAATGCGGAGGAATGGAATTATGGGACATATAGCAGCTTGGATCAGAAATTGGCTTGCTGAAGTTGATGGGAAATGTTCATCCTGGATACCAGTTACTAGTGGCGTACCGCAAGGGTCGTGTTGGGTCCACTGCTGTTTGTCATTTTTATAAATGACCTGGATGAGGCTGTAGAAGGATGGGTTAGTAAATTTGCAGACGACACTAAGGTCGGTGGAGTTGTGGATAGTGACGAAGGATGCTGTAGGTTGCAGAGAGACATAGATAAGCTGCAGAGCTGGGCTGAGAGGTGGCAAATGGAGTTTAATGCAGACAAGTGTGAAGTGATGCACTTTGGTAGGAGTAACCAGAAGGCAAAGTACAGGGCTAATGGTAAGATTCTGAGTAGTGTAGATGCACAGAGAGATCTCGGTGTCCATGTACACAATCCTTGAAAGTTGCCACCCAGGTTGACAGGGCTGTTAAGAAGGCATACAATGTTTTAGCTTTTAGTAATAGAGGGATCGAGTTCCGGAACCAAGAGGTTATGGTGAAGCTGCACAAAACTCTGGTGCGGCCGCACTTGGAGTATTGCGTACAGTTCTGGTCACCGCATTATAAGAAGGATGTGGAAGCTTTGGAAAGGGTGCAGAGGAGATTTACTAGGATGTTGACTGGTATGGAGGGAAGATCTTACGAGGAAAGGCTGAGGGGCTTGAGGCTGTTTTCAATAGAGAGAAGAAGGTTGAGAGGTGATTTAATTGAAACACATAAAATAATCAGAAGGTTAGATAGGGTGGATAGGGAGAGCCTTTTTCCTAGGATGGTGACGGCGAGCACTAGGGGGCATAGCTTTAAATTGAGGGGTGAAAGATATAGGACTGATGTCAGAGGTAGTTTCTTTACTCAGAGAGTAGTGAGGGAATGGAACGCTTTGCCTGCAACGGTAGTAGATTCGCCAACTTTAGGTACATTTAAGTCGTCATTGGATAAGCATATGGACGTACATGGAATAGTGTAGGGGAGATGGGCTTGAGATTGGTATGACAGGTCGGCACAACATCGAGGGCCTGTACTGTGCTGCAATGTTCTATGTTCTGTATGTTATATGTGACTTCAGTCAACTGCCTACCAGATCCCTGCAGTGTTAGTGGTTTAACTCATTAGACTGCTGAGTTTATGATGGGCAGAGTAAATAGATAAAAGCCATTAAATTTATTTTTGACTTCAGAACAGAAGGTTCAAAGTGTTAGTCCAGAATAATCAAGCATTTAGTTCAGGGAACTAGTCACCTCTGCAGAAGTAGTTTCTAGTGTATAACGTTTCCAAACCAGGAGGACTTGTATAAAATTATTCAAGTTTTTAGAACTGAAAATGTTTAGGAAATCAGAATTGAGAGAGGTTCATGCCAAGGGACTTGGAAAAGAATGGAAAACGGTCTCTGTAATCCAAGGAAATTAAACCGAGTCAGAGTTTGATCGTTAAAAGAGGAGGGAAATTTCTCTGGAATTGAGCATCTCTAAAAAGATTGTGTTGGGAAACAGTGTTAACATTGCTTTGCTGTTAATATCAGGGTTGTTTCTTCTTTGTTTTGTTAAATAAATTTCTGTCATTAAAGAAGACCAGCAGCCTCATATGAAAATGTTTAGTGACTATGCAAAAATGGTAATCAACTATAAAAATTAAACATATGGTCTATCAAGCCAGATTTCATTCTGGCATCTGACCCAATGAGTACTAACATCAACTGGGATCAGAACACTGGCTGTTCTGAAACTGGAACTCAGAAGCAGTCAATGAAAATCTCCCTCATGATTATACCATAATCTGTAAGTATTCAAATAAAATGGTCACTTACCATGGTAGGGGGACACGCCTTTATCGACAAAGGAGAGGAACTCCTTGGCAGCGTTCTGTACTGCCTCCTTCAAACCTTTTGCACTCATAGTCTGAATGATAAAAAGGAATTTTTAAAAATCAGATGCTGTCTCTTATCTACCCGAAGCACCAAACAACCCTGGACTGAGTTCAGAAACAAGTAGTTAATAAATTACAGCTTTCCACGCCTTTTGAATAGAGACATAGCATATGAAAGTGACAAAGTTATGCTGTATCTTTATAAATCCCTGGTCTATCCTAAACCAGAGCACTGTGTCCAATTCTGGACACCACACTTTCGACAGCATATCAATGCTTCAGCCAGACTGGAGATTTACTAAACTTGTACAAAGTGGCATGAGGAACTAGGACAAGTTGGAGTTCTTGTCTTCGGCATAGATATTGTCAGGGAGTGAATCAGGGTGTTGTGAGCAGTAAAAGCCTTTAATAGTTTCTCAAAGGAATCCCACAATTAATAGACATTAACTGTCGAGTGCAATCCTGCCCTTATGCAAAGTGAATCACTCACAATCTAATGTGAGCACATTAGAGATGCATTTTTGGTAGCCACGGCCCAGGTGATGGCACTTTCACCTTATTCAGAAAGCTGAGTATTCAAATACAATTTCAGGACCTGAGCACAAAAGCAAGATTGACACTCCAGTGAAGTACCATGGTAGGGGGTACCTGGTTGCCACCCAGGTTGACAGGGCTATTAAGAAGGCATACAATGTTTTAGCTTTTATTAATAGAGGGATCGAGTTCCGGAACCAAGAGGTTATGCTGCAGCTGTACAAAACTCTGGTGCAGCTGCACTTGGAGTATTGTGTACAGTTCTGGTCACCGCATTATAAGAAGGATGTGGAAACTTTGGAAAGGGTGCAGAGGAGATTTACTAGGATGTTGCCTGGTATGGAGGGAAGGTCTTATGACGAAAGGCTGAGGGAATTGAGGCTGTTTTCATTAGAGAAGAAGGTTGAGAGGTGACTTAATTGAAACATATAAAATAATCAGAGGGTTAGATAGGGTGGATAGGGAGAGCCTTTTTCCTAGGATGGTGACGGCGAGCACGAGGGGGCATAGCTTTAAATTGTGGGATGAAAGATATAGGACAGATGTCAGAGGTAGTTTCTTTGCTCAGAGAGTAGTAAGGGAATGGAACGCTTTGCCTGCAACAGTGGTAGATTCACCAACTTTAGGTACATTTAAGTCGTCATTGGATAAGCATATGGACGTACATGGAATAGTGTAGGTTAGATGGGCTTGAGATCGGTATGACAGGTCGGCACAACATTGAGGGCCGAAGGGCCTGTACTGTGCTGTAATGTTCTATACCATGGGAGTGCTGCATTGCTGGAAGTGCTATCTTTCAGGTAAGACATTAAAACCAATGTCCTAACTGTGCTCCCAGATGGATGTAGATGATGCCACCACACAATGGTGACAGCACGGTGGCTCAGTGGTTAGCACTGCTGCCTCAAAGCATCAGGGACCTGGGTTCGATTCTCGCCTCGGGCGACTTGTGTGGAGTTTGCATATTCTCCCTGTGTCTGCGTGGGTTTCCTCTGGGTGCTCCGGTTTCCTCCCACAGTCCAAAGATGTGCAGGCTAGGTGGATTGGTCATGATAAATTGTCCATAATCTTCAGGGATGTGTACGTTAGGGGGACAGGTTTGGGTGGGGTGCTCCAAGGGTCGGTGTGGATTTGTTGGGCTGAAGCGCCTATTCCCATATTATAGGGATTCTATGATCTATGATTATTCTGAACAATGACAGTAGCTGAGCCAGAAGAGAAGAGTTGCTGGGGAGGGGTCATTTTCTAGGCTTGCTTCATTTCCTGTAGAAGAAGTCTAAATGTGGCTGTCTTCTAAAGAATTGGAATGGGGTCGGAACCCTACAAACCTCCCCAGCTGTGGGTGTCACTGGCTCGGACAGTATTTATTTTGCAGCTGTTGTTACATTTACACCAAGTATCTCGCTTTGCAATTTCAGAGGGCAATGAAAAGTAGGATCCAAGTGAAAACACTGGAAGTGAACAGCAGGCCTCACAAAATGCTTAGGAATACAGCTGGCTCGAGTGTAAACTAAAATCAGTAAGATAACAGAAAGGGGACAGAAAGTCCCAAACAGAATCCAGCTGCTTGACTGTCACTGCATGGAGTGTGGTCAATCAGACTGGGGAGCTGCAGGCACAGATTCGTGTGGAGCTATGTTGTGGTGGTGACAGTGACCTGGTTCAGGGAAGGGCCAGACTAGGTATTCCATCTTTCTGGATATAAGGTGTTTAGGAAAGGAGGAATGGGAGCTTTGTGGGCCAAGGAGAACAGTGCATGGCTGGAGAAGGAGGAAGTCTCACGGTATTGAAGGATGGAGTCAATTTGTTAAGTGCTGTGGAACGTGAAGGGTACAGTTACATTGCTCGGTGTGCTCGATTGGGGAAAGGGTGTTGAAGAACATTCTGCAGGGAACCTAAAGAGAGAGGCCTGCATTCAGTAGTAGGTTCTTTACTCAGAGCGTGGTCAGGGTGTGGAATACATTGCCGGAGACGGTAGTGGAGTCGGCCTCATTCGGGGCATTTAAGTGGCTATGAGATAGGCATACGGATGATAGTATAAGGTAGGGGTGGAGGTTAGATAGACCTTAGGTTTAGGGGAAAAGTTTGGCACAACATTGTGGGCCGAAGGGCCTGTGCTGTTCTATATCTGTGTTCTTAATGGAAGGGAAATTCTCCGTGCCCTAGTCAGGTTTTGCACTTTGCCAAAAAGAATACAGGCATGGACTATTTTCTAAACGGTGAGAAAATTCGCAAATCCGAAGTACAAAGGGATCTGGGAGTGTTGGTCCAGGATTCTCTAAAGGTTAACTTGCAGGTAGAGTCTGTAATTAAGAAAGCGAATGTAACGTTGTCGTTTATCTCAAGAGGGTTGGAATATAAAAGCCGCGATGTGCTTCAGAGGCTTTACAAGGCTCTAGTTAGGCCCCATTTAGAATACTGTGTCCAATTTTGGGCCCCACACCTCAGGAAGGACATACTAGCCCTGGAGCGTGTCCAGCGGAGATTCACACGGATGATCCCTGGAATGGTAGGTTTAACGTATGATGAACGGCTAAAGATCCTGGGATTGTACTCGTTAGAGTTTAGAAGGTTGAGGGGAGATCTAATAGAAACTTACAAGATAATGTATGGCTTAGAAGGGGTGGACGCTAGGAAGTTGTTTCCGTTAGGCGGGGAGACTAGGACCCGTGGGCACAGCCTTAAAATTAGAGGGGGTAAATTTAAAACTGAAATGAGATGACGTTTCTTCAGACAGAGAGTGGTGGGCTTGTGGAATTCATTGCCGCAGAGTGCAGTGGAGGCCGGGACGTTGGACGCCTTCAAGGCAGAGATCGACAAATTCTTGATCTCAAAAGGAATCATGGGCTATGGGGAGAGTGCAGGGAAGTGGAGTTGAAATGCCCATCAGCCATGATTTAAATGGCGGAGTGGACATGATGGGCCCAATGGCCTTACTTCCACTCCTATGTCTTATGGTCTTAACACTTTCCTCTTCCATCTTTCTACGTATGGGAAGACTGTGAGAGGACAGTGTTGAGATCAAGGATCAGCCATGATCATGCTGGACAACAGAGCAAGCTCAATGGACTGAATGGCCCACTCATGCTGCTATTTTCTACGTGTCTCCTTTGTCAACACTGCAAAGTATTTACTTGGTCCTCGTCACAATGTTGCTTCTGGGAGCTTGCTTTCAGAAATTCCTGTACCGTACATCAAATGCATTTAATTGTTTGGATCTGGTGGTCATGAAAGGCACAAATTTAATACAAGTCTTGTTCTAAGTTTCTAACTTCCCCATTCCTACCCCATCCAAGAGACATGGTCCAGGTTACTCGCCCTAACCACACCCACAATATTTGCTTACGATCAGTAAGGTGGTCCAACCCAGAAATGAAAATAAACATAAAGTGATTTGAAGACCTGCAGAACCAGTTCCAACATTTTACTTTTGTTGAAAGCTTTCACCTCCACCTGAGAGTTTTCTGCTTCAAGTTAACTTTTGGCTTTTCATTTTCCAGTCCATCATTGCAATTAGATATAAAATTAAAAGCACAGATTTACATAGTGCCTTTCATCACCTCAAGCAGTGAAGCATGTTTGAGGGTGTCGTCATTGTACGAAACACCCACAGCAAGGTTTCATAAGGAGATAGTAAGTGGGTAACGGATAAGGCGGTGTGGAGCTGGAGGAACACAGCAGGCCAAGCGGCACCTGGGGAGCACAGAAGCTGACATTTCAGATCAGGACCCTTCTTCGGAAATGGCCTCTAGCACGGAGTGACAGTCTCATTCAACAATCAGATGGAATAACTGCAGAGACCAGCAACCTGTCACCAAGTTACCCTTTATTTACACGTGCTCTGATCAGCCTGGAAGGAACTGCCCTTCAAAGACTAGATTTTATATTAGTCAGCCAGGGCTCCTGATTAACAACCGCAATCAGAGATCTCACAGTCCATTTAGCCCTGATTCCAATCACTGCAGATTCTCTGCACAAAGGCAGCTTGAAGGGTCCAGACCCGAAACGTCAGCTTTCCTGCTCCTCTGATGTTGCTTGGCCTGCTGTGTTCATCCAACTCTACACCTTGTTGTCTCTCACCTTCACGGTTGTTTCTCCAGGCAAATCTATGATAAGTCAGTCTATGACCTGTTTGAATGATGTGCAAGAGGTGAACATTAGCCATGATTCTTGCTGCTCCTATTTGAATAGTGCTGAATCTATCTGCAACAGCGAATGGCACTAGGTTTAACCTTTCATCTGAATATCATCACCCCTGACAACACTTCCCTGCAGTATGCAACAACCGGCTTTTGTGCTCCATTCTCTTGACTGGGGTTTGACTTGGACCTCTGATAGCGCTGCACTGAAGCCACTAGCATGTTCTGATATTCAAATACTTTGCAAACATGATCACGAGGTAATTTGAGAAACTTTTCAAACTTTGCATAGAGTCAGTCTGCTACAGTATTGTGAATTGATAGAGGATATGTTGTGAAACCTTTCTTAGTTGAATTCCTAAATGTTCCTAGAGGAAGACACAAAATCCGTTCTAAACTGTCCCTGAATTTCCAAACAATTTCTAATCCAGAACTTTTCTTCAACTCCAAGTTTTGGAAGGATGGTAAGCATGCCACAATGATCACTGATTAATTATGTGGTACTAAATATTTCTAAAAATTTAAAGTGAAGTTTCGAGAAGTTAAGGTATTGAGTTTTTGAATAGTCATCTTACATATTCTATAGTTGTAACTTTTGTAATAATCTGTGGCCTGTGATTATTTAGTCTGAATTTTTGTTTTGCCTTTTGTCCAAACGTGCGTTAAAATGTCGGGCAAAAGTACTGAATTTCAGACGGGAGGCCAGGGCAAATGGCCTTGATCTTGTTCACGTTGGAAGAGAGAACAAAAGAACAGAATATTATTTAAATGGAAAAAAAAACTGCAGAAAGCAGCAACACAAAGGGACTTGGGGGGGTAGGGGGGAACCTGTACATGATACACAGAAAGACTGCACACAAGAGCAGAATTTGCTGGAAAAGCTCAGCGGGTCTTGCAGCATCTGTGAAGAGAAATCAGGATTAATGTTTCACATCCAGTGACCCTTCCTCAGAACAGTAGCCTTTATTTCAATAGGGTTGCAGTAAAGCGTGGGGAAGTCTTGGCACTGTGGCTCAGTGTTAGCACCGTTGCCTCACTGCACCAGGGACCTGGGGTTCGATTCCACCATCAGGCGATCGTCTGTGTGGAGTTTGCACATTTTCCCTGTGTCTGCGTGGGTTTCCTCCGGGTGCTCCGGTTTCCTCCCACAGTCCAAAGATGTGCAGGCTAGGTGGATTGGCCTTGATAAATTGCCCATAGCGTTCAGGGATGTGTAGATTAGGTGGGTTAAAAGGGAACGGGTCTGGGTGGGATGCTCCAAGTGTCGGTGTGGACTTGTTGGGCCGAAGGGCCTGTTTCCACACTGTATGATTCTATGAACTGTACAAGATGCTGGTGAGACCACATTTGGAGTCCTGTGAGCTGTTTAAGCCCCATTATTTAAGGAAACGTATTCTTTCACTGGGGTAGTTCAAAGAAGGCTCATTAGGATGAACCCTGTTATGGAGTGATTGTCTTACAAACAAATGCTAAATAGGTTGAGTGTTTGTGTCTATTCAAAGGGAAGCCGGAGAGTCAGGGAATTGATGGTTTTAGGGAAAATGCAGGAAGGTGGACATGAGTGTTGGATCAGCACGATTCTATTGAATGACAGAGCAGGCTTGAGGGACTGAATGACCTACTCCTGTTTCTATTCATAGACATCAAGGCAGCATTTGACCAAAGAAGACCTAGCAAAACTCAAGTCAATGGGAATCTGAGAAAGCTCTCTGCTAGCTGGAGTCATACCTAGCACAAAGGAAGGTGGTTTGATCAGAACATTACAGCACTGGAAAGGGACCATTACACTGTTGGAAACCAATCACCTTAACTCCAGGAGTTCCTCAGGATTGTGTACTAGGCCCAACCATGTTCAGCTGCTCCATTAATGACCTTCTCTCTGCCATAATGTCAGAAGGGGGGGATATTTAATGGCCAACCAGCATCATTTCACGTATCGTCAGATACTGAAGCTGTCTGCATCCAAATGCAGAAAATCCTGGACAATTTTCTTTTTAAAATTCATTCATGGGATGTTAGCATCAGTGGCTGGGCCAGAATTTATTACCTATCCCTAACTGCGCTGTAGGCAGGTAACAGCCAACCACATTGCTGCATCTGGAGTCACATTTAGGCCACTCCAGGTAAGGACGGTCATTTCCTTCACTGAAAGACATGAGTGAACCAGAGGGGTTTTCCTGACAATCAGTATTGGGCTCATGGTCATTTCCAGAATATTAATCAATTCCACCATCTGCCATACAAATCCAGTTCCCCAGAACATTAGCTGGGTTTCTGGATTAACAACCTGGCAATAATACCTTGAGGCCATCGCCTATGCCCACCCATCATCTAGCTTTGGGCTAATAAGTGGCAAGTAATATTTATTCCAGACAAGTGCCAACAATGGCCATCTCCAACAGGACAGGAATCAAATCATTGCCTTTGACATTAAAGGACATTGCCATCACTGAAATCCCAACTAACCACGTTCAGGAGAGATAACCTTTGACCGAAACATGATTGGATCATCGATATAAATATTGTGGCTAAAAAACTAAACCAGAGGCTGGGGATTCTACAGCGTAAAACTCACCTCCTGTTTCTAAGGCCAAAGCACACAAATCAGGAATGCGATGGAACACTCCCTACTTGCCTGACAGATTCAGCTCCAACAACACTTGGTATCTTGACACCATCCAAAACAAGATAATAAAATGTGAGGCTGGATGAACACAGCAGGCCAAGCAGCATCTCAGGAGCACAAAAGCTGACGTTTCGGGCCTAGACCCTTCATCAGAGAGGGGGATGGGGTGAGGGTTCTGGAATAAATAGGGAGAGAGGGGGAGGCGGACCAAAGATGGAGAGAAAGAAGATAGGCGGAGAGAGTATAGGTGGGGAGGTAGGGAGGGGATAGGTCAGTCCAGGGAAGACGGACAGGTCAAGGAGGTGGAATGAGGTTAGTAAGTAGGAGGTGGGGGTGTGGCTTGGGGTGGGAGGAAGGGATGGGTGAGAGGAAGAACAGGTTAGGGAGGCAGAGACAGGCTGGGCTGGTTTTGGGATGCAGTGGGTGGAGGGGAAGAGCTCGGCTGGTTGTGTGGTGCAGTGGGAGAGGGGACGAACTTGGCTGGTTTAGGGATGCGGTGGGGGAAGGGGAGATTTTGAAGCTGGTGAAGTCCACATTGATACCATATGGCTGCAGGGTTCCCAAGCGGAATATGAGTTGCTGTTCCTGCAACCTTCAGGTGGCATCATTGTGGCACTGCAGGAGGCCCATGATGGACATGTCATCTAGAGAATGGGAGGGGGAGTGGAAATGGTTTGCGACTGGGCGGTGCAGTTGTTTGTTGCGAACTGAGCGGAGGTGTTCTGCAAAGCGGTCCCCAAGCCTCCGCTTGGTTTCCCCAATGTAGAGGAAGCCACACCGGGTACAGTGGACGCAGTATACCACATTGGCAGATGTGCAGGTGAACCTCTGCTTAATGTGGAATGTCATCTTGGGGCCTGGGATGGGGGTGAGGGAGGTGTGGGGGCAAGTGTAGCATTTCCTGCGGTTGCAGGGGAAGGTGCCGGGTGTGGTGGGGTTGGAGGGCAGTGTGGAGCGAACAAGGGAGTCACGGAGAGAGTAGTCTCTCCGGAAAGCAGACAGGGGTGGGGACGGAAAAATGTCTTGGGTGGTGGGGTCAGATTGTAGATGGCGGAAGTGTCGGAGGATGATGCGTTGTATCCGGAGGTTGGTGGGGTGGTGTGTCTGAACGAGGGGGATCCTCTTTGGGCGGTTGTGGCGGGGGCGGGGTGTGAGGGATGTGTTGCGGGAAATGCGGGAGAGGCGGTCAAGGGCGTCCTCGATCACTGTGGGGGGAAAGTTGCGGTCTTTGAAGAACTTGGACATCTGGGATGTGCGGGAGTGGAATGCCTCATCCTGGGAGCAGATGCGGCGGAGGCGGAGGAATTGGGAATAGGGGATGGAATTTTTGCAGGAGGGTGGGTGGGAGGAGGTGTATTCTAGGTAACTGTGGGAGTTAGTGGGCTTGAAATGGACATCAGTTACAAGCTGGTTGCCTGAGATGGAGACTGAGAGATCCAGGAAGGTGAGGGATGTGCTGGAGATGGCCCAGGTGAACTGAAGGTTGGGGTGGAAGGTGTTGGTGAAGTGGATGAAACGTTCGAGTTCCTCTTGGGAGCAAGAGGCGGCGCCGATACAGTCATCAATGTAGCGGAGGAAGAGGTGGGGTTTGGAGCCTGTGTAGGTGCGGAAGAGGGACAAACGACTGCACCTCCCAGTCGCAAACCATTTCCACTCCCCCTCCCATTCTTTAGATGACATGTCCAATATGGGCCTCCTGCAGTGCCACAATGATGCCACCCGTAGGTTGCAGGAACAGCAACTCATATTCCGCTTGGGAACCCTGCAGCCTAATGGTATCAATGTGGACTTCACCAGTTTCAAAATCTCCCCTCCCCCTACTGCATCCCTAAACCAGCCCAGTTCGTCCCCTCCCCCCACTGCACCACACAACCAGCCGAGCTCTTCCCCTCCACCCACTGCATCCCAAAACCAGCCCAGCCTGTCTCTGCCTCCCTAACCTGTTCTTCCTCTCACCCATCCCTTCCTCCCACCCCAAGCCGCACCCCCATCTCCTACCTACTAACCTCATCCCACCTCCTTGACCTGTCCGTCTTCCCTGGACTGACCTATCCCCTCCCTACCTCCCCACCTATACTCTCCTCTCCACCTATCTTCTTTTCTCTCCATCTTCGGTCCGCCTCCCCCTCTCTCCCTATTTATTCCAGAACCCTCACCCCATCCCCCTCTCTGATGAAGGGTCTAGGCCCGAAACGTCAGCTTTTGTGCTCCTGAGATGCTGCTTGGCCTGCTGTGTTCATCCAGCCTCACATTTTATTATCTTGGAATCTCCAGCATCTGCAGTTCCCATTATCTCTGACACCATCCAAAACAAAGCTGCATAACATATCATCTGCCACTTTCAATGCTCATTCTCTTCACTGCCCTACAAGATGCAAAGCTGCAGATTACCACAGCTCCTTAGACGGTACCTTCTAAACCCATGAGCTGTGTCATCTAGAAATGGGTCATGTCCCCTGTTTCTGAGGCAGGAGCTCTGGGTTCAAGTCCCTCTCCAGAACTTGGCAAACAAACAAGGCATGTACATAATGTAGCAAAACAGGCTGTCTCCGTAATTGTAAATTCTCCAAACAATATCAATGTTAGGCAGAAACAGCAGGCACGATGGCCAGTCAGTAACAAATTCACCAAAAATTCTCAGGCAGCACCTTCCGAACCAGCAACCACTTCTGTCCAGGACAGGGACAGCAGGTACGTGGGAACACCACCACCTCCAAACCACTGAGGTGGGAATATATTGCTGTTCCTTCAGTGTTGCTGGGTCAGAATTCCCTCCCCGATGACACTGCCCCCAAGGACTGCATTACATTCTCAAAGGTAACCGGGAATGTGGCAATAATTGTTGGCCCAGCCAGCGATGCCGACATTCCCAGGAATGACTGGATGAATGACTGTGCAAGGGGCGGGGGGTGTGGGGGGGGGGGAGGTTCAGTGTGGTGATCCATTACCACACCACCACCCCTGTAGGTGATCCACCCCTACCTGTGGTCATGCACCCACCCTGTAACGATCCACCCCCAGTGATCCAATACCCCACTGTGGGTCATCCACACACTCCCCCCATTCCCCCAGTAATCCTCTCCCCCGGTGGGTGACCCACTCCCCCCATTCCCCCAGTAATCCTCTCCCCCGGTGGGTGACCCACTCCCCCCATTCCCCCAGTAATCCTCTCCCCCGGTGGGTGACCCACTCCCCCCATTCCCCCAGTAATCCAACCCCCCCGCCGTGGGTGATTCACACACTCCCCCTCCCTGGTGGATGATCCACCCACACCCCCCATTCCCCCTGCAATCCCCTCACCCCGCGGTGGGTGATCCACTCACACCCCCAGTAATCCCCTCACTCCCCGGTGGGTGATCCACTCCCCCATAATCCCCTCACTCCCCCGGTAGGTGATCCACTCCCCCTATTCCCCCAGTAATCCCCTCACGCCCCGGTGGGTGATCCACTCACACCCCCAGTAATCCCCCCCCCGCCAGGGGTGATCCACACACTCCCCCTCCCCAGTGGATGATCCACTCACACCCCCCAGTAATCCCCTCACTCCCCCGGTGGGTGATCCACTCCCCCCATTCCCCCACTAAACCCCTCACTCCCCCGGTGGGTGATCCACTTCCCCCATTCCCCCAGTAATCCCCTCACTCCCCCGGTGGGTGATCCACTCCCCCATTCCCCCGGTGGGTGATCCACTCCCCCCATTCCCCCAGTAATCCCCTCACTCCCCCGGTGGGTGATCCACTCCCCCCATTCCCCCAGTAAACCCCTCACTCCCCCGGTGGGTGATCCACTCCCCCCATTCCCCCAGTAAACCCCTCACTCCCCCGGTGGGTGATCCACTCCCCCCATTCCCCCAGTAATCCCCTCACTCCCCCGGTGGGTGATCCACTCCCCCCATTCCCCCAGTAATCCCCTCACTCCCCCGGTGGGTGATCCACTCCCCCCATTCCCCCAGTAATCCCCTCACTCCCCCGGTGGGTGATCCACTCCCCCCATTCCCCCAGTAAACCCCTCACTCCCCCGGTGGGTGATCCACTCCCCCCATTCCCCCAGTAATCCCCTCACTCCCCCGGTGGGTGATCCACTCCCCCCAGTAAACCCCTCACTCCCCCGGTGGGTGATCCACTCCCCCCATTCCCCCAGTAATCCCCTCACTCCCCCGGTGGGTGATCCACTCCCCCCATTCCCCCAGTAATCCCCTCACGCCCCGGTGGGTGATCCACTCGCTCCCCCCGCCCCCGTGAGGGGGAGAGGGCTGTGAGGGGCCCCGATCCAGGGATGCGGCCACGGGCCTGCACCGTTACCCCCGGGGCCCTGAGGCCGGGCTCTCTCTGCCTCCCCTCACACACACACACCCCCCGCCACCCTCTCTCCGGGGGCTGCCCCCCCCCCAACCAAACCCGCTCCGACCTGCATCGCGCTGTCTCCCCGCCACCGCCGGCCGCAGCGACACCCGCCGTCCTGGAGGAGGAACTGCAGCACGCCCCTCCCCCATCTGTCAATCATGCCCCTCCCTTCGGGGGGTGGGCCCACTCAATGTCACTGGGAATTGTAGGGTCCCACTGATTGCTCCTTGGGGAGGGGGAGGTCACTGACTGCCCCTGGGGGTGGGGTGTCCCTCTGATTGTCCCTTGGGGAGGGGATGGTCACTGACTGTCTCGGGGCGGGGGCGGTGGTGTCCCTTGGGGAGGGATAGTCTCTGACTGTCCCTGGGGGAGATGGGGGGGGCATTGTCACTCTAAATGTCCTGGGAGGAGTTGGTCACTCTTATTCATTGGGAGAGAAGCGGTAACTTAGCATAGAGTCATAGTCAAGAAGCATTACAGCATTCACGGAGATCCTTGAGCCCATCATGTCTGCACTGGTCATCCAGCATCCATCAGTCTAATCCCATTTTCCAGCACTTGGCACGTAGCCTTTATGTCATGGAACTTCCAATGATCATCTAAATGTTTCATAAATACAGTGATCGTTCCTGCTTCGACCACACTTTCAGGAAATGAGTTCCATATATTTCCCAAACCGCTGGGTGGAAAAATTTTCCTCAAAGCCCATCTCAGCAGAGGGTCTCAAGAGGGTTGGTGTGAACTCGATGGGCTGAATGGTCTGCTTCCACACTATAGGGATTCTGTGATTGATTCTACGATTCTAATCCGCCGACTCTTCATCTTAAACCTATGATCCCTGGTAACCAACCGCTCTGCTGGGAGCAAAATTTTATTCTTATGCACCATATCTATGTCCCTCATGATCTTGTTGACTTCAATCAGATTCTCCCTTGGCCATCTCTGATCCAAGGATACCTAGCCTGTCCTTTAGCTCAGCTGGCTGGATAGCTAGTTGGCAATACAGAGTGACGCCAACAGTGTGGTTACCATGAAAGACTCTCCTTCTCAGCTTCTCCCCTCATCTGCAATGCAGTGGACGTCAGGTTAAAATATTACCAGCCGTTTCTCTTGAATAAAAAATCAGCACCGTAGACCATGGTGACTTTAAGCTTCAGCCTCGCTTCCTAGCTGAGATGCTTTCTGCCACTACAGGGATAGCCGTTCTGGCTGGCATGAGTTCAGGATTTGCATTTCTGTCCTAGCTATGATGGATAACTGTCCCCTCAGCCCCACAGTCTGAAATGCTTGCCACTTCACCTGACAAAGGGGCAGTGCTCTGAAAGCTTGTGGTTTCAAATAAGCCTGTTGGACTATGACCTGGTGTCATGTGATTTCTGACCTTGTCCATCCCAGTCCCACACCGGCTCCTTCACATCAAGGGACCTCCGGACCCTGGTCTTTACTGCACTGATCTTCACAATCTCTGCTGTATTTCAGGTCAGGTACGTTGCCTTCCTGGTTGAGCACCGTTTAATGCACTGGATTGATTAATGGCTGTATATGTACACAACCTCTTCTGTAACTATTAATCTTTTAACTATCCATTTCATCTTAGCTTTAGTTTTAGTGCATTCAGTGAACTGCTTACCTGTAAAACGATTGATGACAAAGAATTGAAGGCACAAAGCAGCACATCCTACAGTGAATTCCCTACGACTGCACTTTGTTTGCGATATTGTCTTGTTTATGAATTCTTTGTGCACCAGCAGGTCCTGTTTTGTTTTATTACACCTTAATGAGCCCCTCCCAATCCACAAATGCTCAGTCAGCTCCCAGCAGTCAGAGATTCGGGCAATAGTCCCTCGCTGAAGGCCAGCTTCCACTAAGTTTTGACTAAACTCCAGAGTCTGTTCCAGTTTTTAACATTCCAGATTAATTTTGAACAGTGAAGCTGCATTTTAGCTGGAGGCTAATCTCCAGCTCATACTCAATGCTTCCCTCTTTATGTAACCTGTTTGGCCCCACTCTGTTCTGAAGAAGGATCTTTAAGTCAAACAGCACAGGAACAGATTTTCGGCCGATCCAGTCCATGTCAAGCACGTCCTCAAACGAAGCTTGTGCCATCTGCCTGCACTTAGCCCACATCCCTCTAAACCCTTCCTATTCATGTACTTGTCCAAATGACTTCTAAATAATATAATCGGACCTGCATCCACCAGTTTCTCTGGCAGGTCAAACCACACAGGACTCACTTTGTATAACATCTTTCTCCTCGCACCTTAAAAGCGCATGTTTTTTTTTCTGCCTTGTTTTAACCGCACTACCCTAGGGAAAAGACCCTTGTCATTTACCTTATCTATGCCCCTCATGGCTTCATAAACCTGTGTAAGATCACCCCTCAACTACGCTTGCTTCAGTGAAAAAAATCCCAGCCTATTCAGCCTATTTTTAAATCTCAAACCCTCCATCCCTGACAACACGCTGGTAAATCCTTTCTGAATCCTTTCCAGTTTAGTAACTGGACCCAAATGTCAACTATAATTTCTCTCCAGAGATAGTCAGAACTGCAGATGCTGGAGACTGTGAGATAACAAGGTATAGAGCTGGATGAACACAACAGGCCAAGCAGCATCAGAGGAGCAGGAAAGCTGACGTTTCGGGTCTGGTCCCTTCTTCTGAATCTGAAGAAGGGTTTAGGCCCGAAACGCAAGCTTTCCTGCTCCTCTGATGCTGCTTGGCCTGCTGTGTTCATCCAGCTCTATACCTTGTTATCTATAATTTCTCTCCAGTTCTTTTGATTTTCTCTTTAGTGATTTTACGAAAATTATAAACTGATGTAGCTGTAACGGGGATAGCAGGAACTGCAGATGCTGGAGAGTTTGAGGTAACAAGGTGTGGAGCTGGATGAACACAGCAGGCCAAGCAGCATCAGAGGAGCAGAAAAGCTGACATTTCGGGTCTAGATCCTTCTTCAGAAATGGGGACGGGGAAGCGGGCTCAAATAAATAGGGAGAGAGGGGGAGGTGGATCGAAGATGGTTAGAGGAGAAGATAGGTGGAGAGGAGACAGACAGGTCAAAGAGGCAGGGATGGAGCCAGTAATGGTGAGTATAGGTGGGGAGGTAGGGAGGAGATAGGTCAGTCCAGGGAGGACAGACAGGTCTAGGGTGTGGGAAGAGGTTAGTAGGTAGGAGGTGGAGGTGTGGCTTGAAGTGGGAGGAGGGGATGGGTGGGAGGGAGGGGGCTGGTTTTGGGGTGCGGTGGGGGAAGGGGAGATTTTGAAGCTGGTGAAGTCCACATTGATACCATTGGGCTGCAGGGTTCCCAGGCGGAATATGAGTTGCTGTTCCTGCAGCCTTCGGGTGGCATCATTGTGGCACTGCAGGAGGCCCATGATGGACATGTCATCTAGAGAATGGGAGGGGGAGTTGAAATGATTTGCGACTGGGAGGTGCAGTTGTTTGTTGCGAACTGAGCGGAGGTGTTCTGCAAAGCGGTCCCCAAGCCTCCGCTTGGTTTCCCCAATGTAGAGGAAGCCACACCGGGTACAGTGGATGCAGTATACCACATCGGCAGATGTGCAGGTGAACCTCTGCTTAATGTGGAAAGTCATCTTGGGACCTGGGTTGGGGGTGACGGAGGAGGTGTGGGGGCAGCTGACAGTTTCTTTTTAATGATTTTGTTCAGTATTTCTTTCTCCGCTACAGGGATATTTACTTCATAATAATCTTAAAATACAAACTGCGCGCATCTACAGAGGAAATATGAAGGTAGTGGGCACTGGTTTGGAAGAGTTGAGACAAACCAAAAGCTGAGCTGGCTGTGGAGAGGAGCCAGACAAAACAGAGGCCAGTGGGTCATTTACCTTCCCAGGTCACTGCCTCCCTCTGCAGCGAACGGGACAGAGACTGTAGTAGAACCTTCTGAGCAAAACCAGGTAACGTTCAATACAGAGTCAACCGTCATGGCACAAACCATTGTCCTACAACTGCCACGGAGACAGCTCAATGAGCCTCATGCTTGAGCTTTTTGAGTAATCATCGAAATAGAGAAATAGAAGCAGGAGTAGGCCATTCAGCCCTTCGAACCTGCTCCACCATCCAATATGATCGTCCAACTCAGTCCCCTGTTCTCACTTTCTCCCCCATACCCTTTGATCCCTTCTGCCCTAAAAACTATATCTCACTCCTTCTTGAAAACATTTGGCCTCAACCAATTTCTGTGGCAGAGGATTCCACAGACATTTCAGCCAATTCCACATTTCGGTCCTAAATGGCCTTCCAGTGACCTTAGACTGTGACCCCTAGTTCTGCAATGCCCAGTCAGCGGGAAATGTCTTTCCTGTGCTTATCCTGTCCTGTCGGATTTTGTAGGTTTCCGTGTGATGATGATTTGAAAAGGTTATTTTGTCCTGTGTTTTTTTTAAGAGACCTTATAAAGGCAGAGGCACTGAAGTGGCTACAGGAGGCAATCTAACACAACAACCAGAGGTGACCTCTAGGTTTTTTCTAAAACAGTGTAATAATGGAAAGTGAGTGACCAGTTCCCACAGATCAAGCTTTCTAGTTTTTTTTAGCTGCAGCAGTCAGAAGCTGTTTGGGTCCCAGAAGAGTTGGAACTTCAGTAAAATGATTCCTAGCTGCTACATTCTCTGAAATCTGTCTTGATCTTGTTTCCTCCTGCATTGGAGAACTGCCTGTAAGAATCTGGGTCTGAATTTACCTTTTTGCCAAGGTGTGTGTTTAAGGGATGTTGTAAGACTGGAACAGTTAATTATTCATAGCTACTGCATCTATTACTTGGTTAAGTGTTCCAAGAGGTATGTTATTCTAAATTCTGGTCTCTTTTGTTCGTATTTTAACTACAGTGTTTAAATAAATTGTGCTTTTCTTAAAGTAGCCTGACCAGTTGCTTCACACCCAGAACACAGCGCATCGCTTCTACCCTAGAAATGGGCAAAAGTTAGGATCTTCTCAAAATATTTTAAGGGGATCTGGTCTGTTCCACAATGGAACCCCACCCCCACAAGCAAACCCTGTCCTGGCTGGGAGATGGGGACGCTTTCACTGGATCACAAGAGCCTACCTGTGCACTGCCTATGCCGACGATTGTCAACTAACACATTCCACATTCTAATAAAAATCCACATTGCAAATGCTGAAGATCTAAAAAAAAAACAGAAATTGCTGGAGAAACTCAATAGGTCTGGCAGCGTCAGTGGGGAGAGAGAGAGGTCATGGCAGGGAAGACTATGGTCTATGGACTATTGTTTGAAAGGAGATTAGAATGATTGGCTTGATGAGCCAAAGGGCCTTTTTTCTCCCTGTAAAATCTCTATTAACTTTGTTGATGTTTTGAGTCCAATTGACTCTTCTTCAGAGCTGCTAGAAGGTGGGTCTTTGCTTATGCTGTTGATGGAGTGGGGGTGGGGAATGAGTGGAACAGATAGTGATGCTGCCCAGAACAAAAGCCGAAGGGACTGATAATGACAATGGTAAAGAAGTGATAGAGATGCAAAATGGGTGCAAATGATCAGGTGAAAAGGAGAAAATGAGTCCCTTCTGCAGACAGCAACCAGACATAGGTGTGGGACAGAAGAGAAAAATGAAAGACTGAGGTCATACTTTGAAATTGTTGGACTCAATGTTGTGTCTTAGAGACTCTGAAGTGTCTGAGTGAAAATGAAATGTTCTTCTGGCTTGTGTTGAACTTGGTTAGAATATTGCAGCAAGCCCAGTATAGAAATATTAGCATGAGAACAGGGTGGTTTATTATAACGATGAGGTCAGGGTCACTCCGATGGACTGAGCAGAGGTGATCTACAAAGCGATTACCCTAGTGTCAGTGTAAAGTAGGCGTCATTGTGAGTAGTGAATAACAGTGAACTAAGCGAGTGAAGTATAAGTGAAAAGTTGCTTCACCTGGGAGGTGTGTTTGGGGGCGTACACAGTGAGGAGGTGAATGGGCAAGTGTTACACCATCTAAGATTTCATGGGAAGGTGCCGTGGGGGAGTGAGAAAGTGTTAGGAGTGATGGAGGAATGTTTCAGGGAGGGAACAATCTCTGTGGGATACCGATGGGGAGGGGACGGGAAGATGTGTTTGGTGGTGGCATCCCACTGGAGGTGGTGGAAGTAGAGGAGGATGATTCTTTGAATATGGAAATTAGTGGGGTGCAAAGTGAGGGTAAGGAGGAATCCTATCATTGTTCTGGGATGGAGGGGACGGGCTGAAAGCAGACGTGCAGGGCATGGTTCAGACACGGCTGAGGGCCTGTCAACCTCGATAGAGAGGATTCCTTGGTTGAGGAAAAAGGAGGTCATGTTGGAGGCAACCCAGTGGAAAGTAGCATCATCAGAGCAGATGTGAGGGGGACAGAGAAGCTGGGAGCATGGTTTGGAATCCAGCTGGTCAGTGAAGGAAATCTGCTGGACTTAAACGGTCTGGCCTACACACGACCCTAGACCCATAGCGATGAGCTCTTAATGCCCTCTGATACAGCCCAATGAGCCACTCAGTTCAAGAGGAGTTAGGGATGGGTGGCATAGCCAGTGACCCCCACACTCAACAAAAGAATAAAAGTAAATATTGTCTCATTGAATGTCTTGGAGGTTATGTTAGTTAAAGGTGCTATATAAATTAATATTGTTGATGCTTGATACACTCTGTGGTAATATAGGCATTTGATTTTGATAAAGATATGTAATCATCCTGTTCAGAGATGTTTTTACACTCCTCTGGAGTTGGGGGGGAAGTCTATAAGACCCGGTCTCCTGGCTCAAAGGCACAGGCAGTACCAGGTCGCCACAAGAGCCCTTTTCGTTTATATAATCTGTCGAGATTTGAAAAAAAAAGACGGTGAAAGAGAAGAGAAAGGATTTATTGAATTGTATTGGTAAACTATTCATCACAAGGTACAAGTGTAGACCAGCAAAGCGGTGGGGGGTCTCAAGTAAAGAAATGGGGAGTGGGAAGTGACCCAGAGCATTGCCCCGACTCAGCACGCAACACATACGCTGTCCACTGGATGGCAGTAGTGGGTCGAGTCTGAAGCTGGCCGCAGTAGCCAGCAATAGGGTTCTCAGGGGCTTCAGCTTCTCACACAGATAATAACGATGTTAAAAATTTTGAGCTTCTACAAATGCATGAATCACAGAAGTAGGGGCCCCTTTATGATTCAATCTGAAATTAAACTCTAATTTGGGATGGCACGGTGGCTCAGTGCTTAGCACTGCAGCCTCACAGCGCCAGGGACCCGGGTTCAATCCCACCCCCGGGCGACTGTCTGTGTGGAGTTTGCACATTCTCCCTGTGTCTGCGTGGGTTTCCTCCCACAGTCCAAAGATGTGCAGGCTGGGTGGATTGGCCATGCCATATTGCCTGTAGTGTTTTTTTTCCCTTTATTCAATGAGGGCATTGCTGGCCAGGCAGCATTTATTGCCCATTCCTAATTGCCCAGAGGGCAGTTAAGAGTCATCCACATTGCTGTGAGTCTGGATTCACATGTAGGGTAGAGCAGGTAAGGATGGCAATTTCCTTCCCCACAGGGCATTATTGAACCAGATGGGTTTTTCGTGGCAATTGATTCATGGAATCTTAATTGCAGATATTTTATTGAATTCAAATTCCACCATCTGGGGCCGTGGAGGGATTTGAATCTGGGTCCCCAGAGCATTACTTGGGTCTCTGGATGAACAGTCCAGCGAAAATACCACTGGGCCATCGTCTCCCCTACTATCCAGGTGGATTAACCATGGGAAATGCAGGGTTACAGGGATGAGGTAGGGAGGTGGGTGAGTCTGGATAGGATGCTGTTTGGAGAGTTGGTGCATTTCGATAGTGCCTTTTAACGTTCCAAAGCTCAATACCCATTAGTGCCATTTGGTGCAGAGCCAACGAAGGAAGAATGAAAGACAACAAAATGTGAGGCTGGATGAACACAGCAGGCCAAGCAGCATCTCAGGAGTACAAAAGCTGACGTTTCGGGCCTACACCCTTCATCAGAGAGGGGGATGGGGTGAGGGTTCTGGAATAAATAGGGAGAGAGGGGGAGGCGGACCGAAGATGGAGAGAAAAGAAGATAGGTAGAGAGGAGAGTATAGGTGGGGAGGTAGGGAGGGGATAGGTCAGTCCAGGGAAGACGGACAGGTCAAGGAGGTGGGATGAGGGTTAGTAGGTAGATGGGGGTGCGGCTTGGGGTGGGAGGAAGGGATGGGTGAGAGGAAGAACAGGTTAGGGAGGCAGAGACAGGTTGGACTGGTTTTGGGATGCAGTGGGTGGAGGGGAAGAGCTGGGCTGGTTGTGTGGCGCAGTTGGGGGACGGGACGAACTGGGCTGGTTTAGGGATGCAGTTGGGGAAGGGAGATTTTGAAACTGGTGAAGTCCACATTGATACCATTAGGCTGCAGGGTTCCCAGGCGGAATATGAGTTGCTGTTCCTGCAACCTTCGGGTGGCATCATTGTGGCACTGCAGGAGGCCCATGATGGACATGTCATCTAAAGAATGGGAGGGGGAGTGGAAATGGTTTGCGACTGGGAGGTGCAGTAGTTTGTTGCGAACTGACACCTCCCAGTCGCAAACCATTTCCACTCCCCCTCCCATTCTTTAGATGACATGTCCATCATGGGCCTCCTGCAGTGCCACAATGATGCCACCCGAAGGTTGCAGGATCAGCAACTCATATTCCGCCTGGGAACCCTGCAGCCTAATGGTATCAATGTGGACTTCACCAGTTTCAAAATCCCCCCTTCCCCCACCGCATCCCAAAACCAGCCCAGTTCGTCCCCTCCCCCCACTGCACCACACAACCAGCCCAGCTCTTCCCCCCCACCCACTGCATCCCAAAACCAGTCCAACCTGTCTCTGCCTCCCTAACCGGCTCTTCCTCTCACCCATCCCTTCCTCCCACCCCAAGCCGCACCCCCATCTACCTACTAACCTCATCCCACCTCCTTGACCTGTCCGTCTTCCCTGGACTGACCTATCCCCTCCCTACCTCCCCACCTATACTCTCTCCACCTATCTTCTTTACTCTCCATCTTCGGTCCGCCTCCCCCTCTCTCCCTATTTATTCCAGTTCCCTCTCCCCATCCCCCTCTCTGATGAAGGGTCTAGGCCCGAAACGTCAGCTTTTGTGCTCCTGAGATGCTGCTGGGCCTGCTGTGTTCATCCAGCCTCACATTTTATTATCTTGGATTCTCCAGCATCTGCAGTTCCCATTATCTCTGAAGGAAGAATGAAGATGGTTAAAGGGTTAAGGTTCTATCAGCATCAAAGGAGGTGAGAAGGTGAAGGCGATTGGGAAAGGGGATTCTGAGGTGTTAATCTGTTCTGTACTTGTGGCCCAGTGAAGTGAGGATGGTCAAGGGGCAGAACTGGAGCTCAGGAATCTGAGAGGGGGCCCTTTACAGAGACGAGCAGGGGTGCCCTGGGGAGGGTCTTGTAGTTCCAGCCAGAGAAAGCCCTGAAAAGTTAGCGGGATTTTTCCCAGCTTTTTCAAACAAAGGAGTAAAGTGTTCAAAAGTAAAGGAGTTCTGGTGAACCGCCACAAAACCCTGGTGCAGCCTCAAATTGAGCTGAATTCTGTTCACCCCACTTTGGACACTCCTTTGATAGAAGGGCAGCGCTCAGAAAGCTTGTGATTTCAATAAACCTGTTGGGCCATAACCTGGTATTGTGGGATTTACAACCTTGTCCACTCCAGTCCAACACCAGCACTTCCGCAACATGGCTCCCACTCTCTTCGACACCCTCACCACAGACCCAGTCTGAACCCCCCACCCCCCGTCAGACCCATACCACCCTGGCCCACCCTCCCCAACTGGAAACCCCAGTGGACCCCCTGCATTGGGCAGATGTCTCTCTCTGGGAGGAGACTCTGAGCAATGTCCCCAGTTATTGCCCCGACGGGTACAGGGTAAATAGCCTACGCGCAGGGAAATTCCAGGCCTATCTGGAAAATCAGGCATGATGGGAACTGCAGATGCTGGAGAATTCCAAGATAATAAAATGTGAGGCTGGATGAACACAGCAGGCCAGACAGCATCTCAGGAGCACCCTGCACAGGGATAGACTTCAGAAAATGGAGGAAAGAACTAAAGAACAACAGGAAGTGAAACATTTTTACACGACAAAGGGTTAGGATCTGGGATGTGCTGCCTGAGTGCTTGTGAGTGAAAGATTCCACTGAGGTTTTCGAAAGGGGAATTGCATGATGATATGAGGGGGAAACTGTTGTGGCTGGCACAACTGGAGGGAGTCACAGGGAGGCGTAACCGGAGAGAGCTAACGCATGCTTTTACTGAACCGGTCACAAATCGACAATGCTCTCGTGTTTTTATCATGTTTTCCACAACATTGGGACATCCCAGAGTGTCTCAGCCAATGAAACATTTCCATAAGTTTGGTCGCAGTCACAATGTGGAAAATGCATGACCAGATTTACAGGCAGTGGGCCCTCATTGGTGTGCTCATAGCGAGGCAGTCAGATTTAATATTTCTGTGTTCTCTCCTGTATTTTTACAGGATGTAGGCCCTACACACACGGCAGGTGGAAAGAGTAAGTGATGGTCTAGGGCTGTTAATCCAGGGACCCAGGTAATTTTCTGGGGTAATGGGAACTGCAGATGCTGGAGAATCCAAGATAACAAGGTGTGGGGCTGGATGAACACAGCAGGCCAAGCAGCATCTAAGGAGCACAAAAGATGACGTTTCGGGCCGAGACCCATTTTCTGGGGACCTGGGTTTGAATCTTGCCACCTCAGATGGTGGAATTTGAATTCAATAACTATCTCAAATTGGGAGTCTAATGATGGCTGTGAATCCATTGTCAATTGTCAGGAAAAACCCATCTGGTTCACTAATGCCCTTTAGGGAAGGAAACTGCCATCCTTACCTGGTCTGGCCTACACGTGACTCCAGACCCACAGCAATGTGGGTGAATCTTAACTGCCCCCTGGTCAAGTAGGGATGGACAGTAAATGCTGGCCTGGTCAGTGATACCCTCATCTTGTAAAAAAAAAATTTGTTGTCTATGAGCTGATTGGTCCTCCAGGAGAACGATTCTGCAGTGGGTCCGGGTCACATGAAGGATCGGTATGGTAAGGATGGCGGGTTGAACACAGCCCATACCAGTGATCCAGATGGGTTCTCCGGACAACAAAGGCAGTTTTCAGTTTGCCCTCCGCAATGGAATGAGTCAGACCTGATAATATTAGCCTGGAGGTATGGGTTACTGGACCAGTGACATTCCCACCGCCTCTGCTGTAAGCTGAGCGCAAAACATGACACAGAACACTGGAGAAAACCACCCAATGCTCATCTCAGAATAGCCACAGGGGATCGATTACAGCCGACTGATGCAACAGGTGAGACAGCATGTTAACATTGTATTGAAAACCTTGAGCCACTGACAGTGCAGCACTCCATCGGAATGATATCGAGGATCAAAGTGGAATATATGTTGTGTAGCAGGGATAGACTGCACGCCAAATGGTTACGGAGTGTGGAAGGGCATTATACCTGGAGCCATAGTAAACAGGGATGGGGTGACTCTCTGGTACATACTCAGGGAGACAGGAGTATGCATTCACAGCTGCTGATGTGACAGGCCTGGCTGTGTCAAAGGGCCATCTGTTAAAGACATGCCTTCTGTTTTCGATTTCTATTTACAGGGATACGGTTGTCAAACCAAGAGGAATGTTGAATGCTGAGCTGAGGCAGCCAGGAATAGAGATCCCTGCGGAACAGCACCGACACATTACCCACCACGGAACACTTGTGTTCTTGCGGCACCTGTCCATTTAGATCTCGACATTTTTTTAAACTGTGTTTGCGTGGGCAGGTGTCCATGTTTGTGAGCGAATATTGTGGGATCAGGTCACTGATCCACAGGCCCAAATGGAAAATGTAAAACGAGGCTTCCCAAAGGCAGAACCAAGGGAGGACTGAACTGTCAGAGGGTCAGTGCTGAGGGAGTGCCGTACTGTCAGAGGGTCAGTGCTGAGGGAGTGCCGCACTGTCAGAGGGTCAGTGCTGAGGGAGTGCCGCACTGTCAGAGGGTCAGTACTGAGGGAGTGCCGCACTGTCAGAGGGTCAGTGCTGAGGGAGTGCCGCACTGTCAGAGGGTCAGTGCTGAGTGAGAGCCGCACTGTCAGAGGGTCAGTGCTGAGGGAGTGCCACACTGTCGGAGGGTCAGCACTGAGGGAGTGCCGCACTGTCAGAGGGTCAGTACTGAGGGAGTCTCACACTGTCAGAGGGTCAGTACTGAGGGAGTGCCACACTGTCAGAGGGTCAGTACTGAGGGAGTGCCGCACTGTCAGAGGGTCAGTGCTGGGGGAGTGCCGCACTGTCGGAGGGTCAGTGCTGAGGGAGAGCCACACTGTCAGAGAGTCAGTGCTGAGGGAGTGCCGCACTGTCAGAGGGTCAGTGCTGGGGGAGTGCCGCACTGTCAGAGGGTCAGTGCTGGGGGAGTGCCGCACTGTCGGAGGGTCAGCACTGAGGGAGTGCCGCACTGTCGGAGGGTCAGTACTGAGGGAGCGCCGCACTGTCGGAGGGTCAGTACTGAGGGAGTGCCGCACTGTCAGAGGGTCAGTGCTGGGGGAGTGCCGCACTGTCAGAGGGTCAGTGCTGAGGGAGCGCCGCACTGTCGGAGGGTCAGTACTGAGGGAGTGCCGCACTGTCAGAGGGTCAGTGCTGGGGGAGTGGGCACTGTCGGAGGGTCAGTACTGAGGGAGTGCCGCACTGTCGGAGGGTCAGCACTGAGGGAGCGCCGCACTGTCAGAGGGTCAGTACTGAGGGAGTGCCACACTGTCAGAGAGTCAGTGCTGAGGGAGAGCCACACTGTCAGAGGGTCAGTGCTGGGGGAGTGCCGCACTGTCAGAGGGTCAGTGCTGGGGGAGTGCCGCACTGTCGGAGGGTCAGTACTGAGGGAGCGCCGCACTGTCGGAGGGTCAGTACTGAGGGAGCGCCGCACTGTCAGAGGGTCAGTACTGAGGGAGTGCCACACTGTCAGAGAGTCAGTGCTGAGGGAGTGCCGCACTGTCGGAGGGACAGTACTGAGGGAGTGCCGCACTGTCGGAGGGACAGTACTGAGGGAGTGCCGCACTGTCAGAGGGTCAGTGCTGAGGGAGTGCCGCACTGTCGGAGGGTCAGTGCTGAGGGCGTGTCGCACTGTCCGAGGGTCAGTGCTGAGGGAGTGCCGCACTGTCGGAGGGTCAGTGCTGAGGGAGTGCCGCACTGTCGGAGGGTCAGTGCTGAGGGAGCGCCGCACTGTCAGAGGGTCAGTACTGAGGGAGCGCCGCACTGTCGGAGGGTCAGTGCTGAGGGAGTGCCGCACTGTCAGAGGGTCAGTACTGAGGGAGTGCCACACTGTCAGAGGGTCAGTACTGAGGGAGTGCCGCACTGTCGGAGGGTCAGTGCTGAGGGAGCGCCGCACTGTCGGAGGGTCAGTGCTGAGGGAGCGCCGCACTGTCGGAGGGTCAGTGCTGAGGGAGTGCCGCACTGTCAGAGGGTCAGTACTGAGGGAGTGCCACACTGTCAGAGGGTCAGTACTGAGGGAGTGCCACACTTTCAGAGGGTCAGTACTGAGGGAGTGCCGCACTGTCGGAGGGTCAGTGCTGAGGGAGCGCCGCACTGTCGGAGGGTCAGTGCTGAGGGAGTGCCGCACTGTCAGAGGGTCAGTACTGAGGGAGTGCCACACTGTCAGAGAGTCAGTGCTGAGGGAGTGCCGCACTGTCAGAGGGTCAGTGCTGGGGGAGTGCCGCACTGTCGGAGGGTCAGTGCTGAGGGAGTGCCGCACTGTCAGAGGGTCAGTGCTGGGGGAGTGCCGCACTGTCGGAGGGTCAGCACTGAGGGAGCGCCGCACTGTCAGAGGGTCAGTACTGAGGGAGTGCCACACTGCCAGAGAGTCAGTGCTGAGGGAGTGCCGCACTGTCAGAGGGTCAGTGCTGGGGGAGTGCCGCACTGTCGGAGGGTCAGTACTGAGGGAGTGCCGCACTGTCGGAGGGTCAGCACTGAGGGAGTGCCGCACTGTCGGAGGGTCAGTACTGAGGGAGTGCCGCACTGTCGGAGGGTCAGCACTGAGGGAGTGCCGCACTGTCGGAGGGTCAGCACTGAGGGAGTGCCGCACTGTCGGAGGGTCAGCACTGAGGGAGTGCCGCACTGTCAGAGGGTCAGTGCTGAGGGAGTGCCGCACTGTCGGAGGGTCAGTGCTGAGGGAGTGCCGCACTGTTGGAGGGTCAGTGCTGAGGGAGAAGGGATATGGGAAAAGGTGCTCAAGCCCCAAACTTTTTGAACTTGATATTGAGTCTGGAAGATTGCAGAGTCCCCACATGGAAAATGTGGAGTAGTTCCTCCAGGAATAAAAACAGAATTTGGTGAAAAAGCTCAGCAGGACTGGCAACATCTGTGAAGGAGAAAAATAGAGTTAATGTTTCGGGTCCGGAGACCCTTCCTCAGAACTTCTTTCTGTTTTTATTTTATAGTTCCTCCATTTTTGTGATCCTCCTTATCCCAACTCCAACCTGCCTAGACCTGTTACCACATGGGCTACTACCACACACAACATTGTCCACCTCCTAATGTTCCCCATTAACAGTGATTCATTCTCCCAGGCTGCCATTTACCCAGTCCATTGTCAGTCCAACTGTTTCTCTCCCTCTTTCTCTCTCTCTCTCTCTCTTTCTGTCGCTCTCTCGGCTCCATCTCCACATATCATTTCATCCTCCCCACTCCCCCCAAACTCCTTCTCTGACATATACACCAAGCCTTTCACAGCTACCATCAGCTCTGAGGAAGGGTCACTGGACCCAAAAGGGTAACTTTGTTTTCTGTCCACAGATGCTGCCAGACCTGCTGAGTTTTTCCAGCAATTTTGATTTTGTTTCTCCATTTTAACGGTTTCACTGTTGGCAGCTGTACCTTCAGCTCTTGGCTTCTACACTCTGGAAGCCGTCCCTCTAAACTTCCCACATCTCTCTCCCTCATTAAACGCTCCTTAAAGTTCTTGCTACACTTCCATGACATTTAAAGGGCGTTTTCTCACCTATAAATGGCCTGACATCTGGTATTTCCCTTCCTTAGGGATAGTGTGAGGTACAGGGGGTCATAACCTAAAAAGAAAGGAGTAATGTGGCACTCTTTCCCCACCCCTCTGATATCTCTCAATGCTGAGGGTCAATTAAAACGTTGATGATTTAGATGATTAGATTTTTAGATGGCTGAGGATATTGGGGGACATGAAGGAGGGAAGATGGAGTTGGGTCATGAATAAAACAGGATCGAGTGCAGCACAGGTTAGAAGGGCTGAACATCCTCCTTTGCAATATTTTGACTACAGCTGCCAATTCTGGAAGGTTGACCTTTATTTCGCTGGGAATTGTATATAAAAGTAGGGAGTTTCAGCACATCGGTCAGACCTCAGCTGTAATACTGTGAAGAGTTTTAAGTCCCTTATCTAAGGAAAGATGGATTGGCATTGGAGACAGTGCAGAGAAGGTTCACTTGGCTGATCCTGAGTAAGGAGGGACTGCTTTATGAGGAGAGGTTGAGTAGGTTCAGCCTGTACTTATTGGAGTTTAGGAGAATGACAGGTGACCCTTTTGAAAGGTCTTAGATGTGGAGGGTAGGTGCAGAAAGATTGTTTCCCTGTGCGAGAGTCTAGGACCTGAGGGGATCATCTCAGAGGAGGGATCACGCATTTAAGGCAGAGATGGGGAGGAATTTCTTCTCTCAGAGGGGAGTGAATCTGTGGAATTTTTCTCCTCAGAGAGGCTATCGAGCCTGGGTCAGTAAGAAAAGACAGGACTGAGATGGACATATTTTTAGTCAATCAAGGAATCACGAGGGAAAGGCAGGAAAGTGCAGTTCAGGATGCCAGATCAGCCATGACCGTATCGAATGGCAGAGTGGACTTGATGGGCTGAATGGCATAGTTCTGTTCTCACGTCTTTTAATGATATGGTCTGTTTGAACATAATCACTTTCAAGGTTTTGGGCCGATCGTTGGAATTGGGACGAGTGGCCGTACAGCCTTGATGGGCTGATGGGTCTACTGCACTGTATGGTTTGAGGATTCTATCTTGGAAATTTCACCACATGGACTCTGAGCTCCAACCCCTGCCCCACCACCAACACACACACCACTGGGTATTCAATCCATTGGTCAGACCAATGTCCCTCCATTCAACCTTTTTTATTCCCATTGGTGGGCAAGGATTCCCGTTCTTACCCAGTTGGATAATTCAGGCAAAAGATCCTTGCTTCCACCATTTCTGATATTTTTATAACTCGAGAACAAAGTGTGAAGCCTGGTGCTGGGGCTGGATGTCTCACCTGGTTCTTGATCCAATGGCTTTGAGTTCAATTCCAACAGCGGGGCTCGAGTCTCCAAATCTGGGAGGGGGACTGCGAGAGTGCTGCAGGGTCCAGGGGTGCAGGGTTTGGATGAGATGTTGAACTGCAGCTTGACTACTTGGAGAAAAGAGATCCCATGGCACTCATCTGTCCTGCTGTGCACACAATATTGATTGCATTTCCAATATTCCAACCCTTCGGAAATAGTCCATTGGCTGCAAAGTACTCAGGATGGCACCCACGAATAACACCAGTTCCAGGCATGACAAGCTTCGGTGAAGAAGAGAGACTCTCCCCGTTCTCCCTGTTCTCCCTGTTGTTTTCATCATTAGGAGCCAGGGCTGCACAGAGTAGACAAGGTGGAGGCATTCTCACTCTTAAAGAAAAAGAATTGAGAGGGGTGTAGATTTAAAGTGATGATCAAAAGAAGCAACTGTGATAAGTGGAATAAACCTTTCTCACTGAGTACATAGCTAGGGCCTGGAATGTGCAGCCTGGAAATGTGCTGGAGATGAGTTCAACTGAGGACTTCAAGTGGGTATCGGACTTTTTTTTAGATCGAAATATTGTTGGAATATGGGGAAAAGGCTGGAGTTTGGTAATAGGTAGTACAGCCTGTGCAGACATAATGGACAGAATGGCCTCCTTATGTATTGTAGCAATTTTGGAACGCCTGTTGGCTGTGAAAGGTGCTTTATAAATGCGAGTCTTTCCTTTATCAGGGTAAACATCTACAGCACTCATTACCTCCAGACTTTGCTCTTTGGAGTGTCGTGTGGATTAACCTTCCATTGGCAAAGACTCCAGGCCATTCCTGGAGATTTTTCTGGGTGTTCCGCTGCAGTGAAATTCAATTAAAGCTGAGCGAACATGGCCACAAACTCTCGATCTGACTGTGCGGTGACTCTCACAGCACTCTGGGAGCAGGATTGCGTGCCAAAGGCATTCATCAACCAAATGGGAGTTTTGTCAAAACAACTTGTTTCACCAAAGACCTAAGAAGGAAGACATAACAGGGAGTTGGGAGAGAACCTTCCTAAAATGGATCTGATCTGTGAAACTCGGTGAAGCATTTGTGAACAGACTCCAAAGCAGAGCTGAAATCAGCTGCATCCAACAGAACACATTGCTGTACTCCCTACGTCACTGGCCATCGTCCTTCACCATATACTTTGTCAGAAACATTGAAATGGTTATTGTCAAAGGGAGAGAGAAACCTCTTAATGAAGCTTTTCCTCTTAACTCGACTGAACAAACACCGGAAAACCAAATTTCAAATCCTCACACTCATTTCTTTCCTTTATTCATTAACAGGTTGAGGCACGGCTGACCAGGCAGCATTTACTGCCCATCCCTAATTGCCCAGAGGGCAGTTTAGAGTCAACCACATTGCTGTGGGTCTGGAGTCACATGTAGGCCAGGCCAGGTAAGGATGACAGTTTTCCTTCTCTTAAGGGCACTGGTGAACTGGATGGGTTTTTCCCAACAATCAACGATGGATTCATGGTCATCATTAGATTCCTAATTCTAATATTTATGGAATTCTAATATTTTAATATTTAAAACTCTAATATTTATTGAATTCAAATTCCACCATCTGCCGTAGCAGGATTCAAACCTGGGTCCCCAGAACATTACCTGGGTTTCTGGATTAACAGCCCAGCTATAATGCCATTAGGCTATTGCCACAGGAGAATAGAGTGCTGATTGGCTAGCAAGTCAGCTCTTGACAGCTAAGATATTGCCACGGGCAAACCATTGGTGAGCTTCCCAAGCCTTCAGAAAGGTTCTCAGAGATTGCAAGAACTGAAGATGCTGGAGTCTGGGTCAATACAGTGTGGAGATGTAGGAACACAGCAGCACCAGAGAACCAGGAGAGTCAACATTTCGGGTGGGGACCCTCGATCAAGTCCTGATTAAGGGTGTAAACCTGAAACATTGACTTTCCTGCTGCTCTGCTGCTGACTGACCTGCTGTGTTCCTCCAGCTCCACACTGTATGATCCTTGGAAAAAGGTATAAGGCTTGGACATATATCTCTTGTTTGCAGAGAATGGGCCCCTGTGTAGTAATACACGTTATTCCCAGCAAACACCTGCAGCCCAATGGTATCAATGTGGACTTCACAAGCTTCAAAATCTCCCCTTCCCCCACTGCATCCCAAAACCAGCCCAGTTCGTCCCCTCCCCCCACTGCAACACACAACCAGCCCAGCTCTTCCCCTCCACCCACTGCATCCCAAAACCAGTCCAACCTGTCTCTGCCTCCCTAACCTGTTCTTCCTCTCACCCATCCCTTCCTCCCACCCCAAGCCGCACCTCCATCTCCTACCTACTAACCTCATCCCACCTCCTTGACCTGTCCGTCTTCCCTGGACTGACCTATTCCCTCCCTACCTCCCCACCTATACTCTCCTCTCCACCTATCTTCTTTTCTCTCCATCTTCAGTCCGCCTCCCCCTCTCTCCCTATTTATTCCAGAGCCCTCACCCCATCCCCCTCTCTGATGAAGGGTCTAGGCCCGAAACGTCAGCTTTTGTGCTCCTGAGATGCTGCTGGGCCTGTTGTGTTCATCCAGCTCCACACTTTGTTATCTTGGATTCTCCAGCATCTGCAGTCTGCATTATCACTGAGCCACTATATGAGCTTGGCTGATTACCTTAAATTAGATGTCCTTAGCACTGCAGGCACACTCAGAATAATGCAGCCAGTGCCGTCCAATTTGAGATCACATCTAATAAAGACGTTTGGTTGAGTACTCTGCCTCTAATATGAGCGGCTTAACAGAGGAGAAAGTGATTCATCATAGAAGCAGACCATTTGGCCTAGTGTGCCCACATTGACGCTTCAGATATTATCCCATCAAGCCCAGCCCTCTACCCTATCTCTGTAACCCTGCATGGCTTCCTCATCCCAGAACACTACAGGCAATTTCCCATGGCCAATCCACCCAGTGGCACATCTTTGGACTGTGGGAGGAAACCCACGCAGACACAGGGAGAATGTGCAAACTCCACACAGACAGTCGCCCGAGGCTGGAATCGAAACCGGGTCTCCAGTGCTAGTGAAGCAGCAGTGCCAACCACTGAGCCACAGCATCAACCTTCATCTGCTCCCTTTCCCTGTCCTGCCACACTCCCCTCCCCTTGTGTTCCGATCTCAGTCCTCAATACCACACACAGTTTACAACATGGAAACCCTCTGTTTTTTACAGGAGCCTCATGGGCATCCTGCCACCCAAAGTGTTCCATCTGACTGCTCTACTCTCCCATCACCTGCCAGATTCTCTCTACCCTGAAATCCTTCCTTAGTATCAAGCAGTGCCAACTATTGGTGATGCTGGGAACAGTTCAGTGAAGGTTTACTGCAGCAATATATGAGGAAAGGCCAGGCAGGCTGGGCCTGTATCCCCTGGTATTGAGCTGAATTAGAGGCAGCACAGTGGCTCAGTGGTTAGGTTTGCTAGCACGCATAAATCCAGGGACCCAGGTTCGATTCCACCCTCGGGCAACTGTCTGTGCGGAGTTTGCACATTCTCCCTGTGTCCGTGTGGGCTTTTATCTGGGTGCTCCGATTTCCTCCCGCAGGTTAGGTGGATGCTAAATTGCCTGTAGTGTTCAGGGCTGCGTAGCTTACGTGGGTTATGGGGGGTGGGTTTGGGTGGGATGCTCTGAGGGTCAGTATGGACTTGTTGGGCCCAAAGGGTCTGTTTCCACACTGAAGGGATTCTATTCTATGAACTGAAACAGAGAAGATCGTGAGGGGACTTGACCAGGTGGACGTGAAAAGAATGTTACCTCTTATGGGAGAATCTGGAATAAAAGAAAAGAGATTAAAAATAAGGGAGAGTCAGGAAATGAGGAATGTTTTTCCTCTCAGTGAGTTGTGAGCCTTTGGAATTCCATTCCTCAGAAGGCAGTGGATGCAGGATCTTTAAATATTTTTAAAACAGAGTCATAGAGTCACACAGCACAGAAACAGATACTTCAGCCTTAAAAAGGAGATTAGCAAAAAGTGGGAAGACGTATGCCATTAGTTTAACCACTGCAGTGGGGATGTTGTTGGAATCAGTCATAAGGGAGGAGATCACCGAACATTTGGGAGAACAAAGCTCAATTCACCAGTGTCAGTGCAGTTTCATGAAGAGCAAGTCATGCTTGACAAACTTGCTAGAGCTCTTTGAGGATGAAACAAGCAAGGTAGATAAGGAGATCTGGCGGGTGTGATATATCTAGATGTCCAGAAGGCATTTGACAAGGTGTCACATAAAATTCTGGTCTATTAGGTTATATCCCAGGGTATTAATGGTAGAGTGTTGGCTCAGATAGAGGATTGGCTGGCTGACAGAAAACAGAGGGTTGGGATAAATGAGTCCTTCTCTGAATGGCGAACTGTAACTAATCAGGCGCTGCAGGGTAACAAAGTGTGGGGCTGGATGAACACAGCAGGCCAAGCAGCATCTCAGGAGCACAAAAGCTGACGTTTCGGGCCTAGATCCTTCATCAGAGAACTAATCAGGTGCCGCAGGGCTCAGTTTTCAGGCCTCAACTATTTACAATCTGTTTGAATGATCTGCAAGTGAGGACAGAGAGTAACGGAGCAAAATTCACAGACGATATGAAACTAGGAGGGGAAGGAGCCCGTGATAAGCAAATTCACGGATAGACATTGATAGGCCAGGAGAGTGGGCCAGAACCTGGCAGATGGAGTTCAATGTGGATCAGTGCGGGGTTCTCCATTTTGGCCGGAAAAGTAAAAAGAAAAATTATTATTTAAATGGGAAGCAGATTCAAAATGCGTCAGTGCAGAGGGATCTGGGTGCCCTTGGACATTAATCTCAGGAAGTGTGTACGGAGGTGCATTTTGTATTAAGACAGCCAAACTGAATCCCAGCATTTATTGCAAAAGGCTGGATTATAAAAGTAGTGTTGTTACCAGTACATAAGGTGTTGGTGAGACCACCTGGAATATTTTGTCCAGTTTTGGTCTCCTTACTTGGGGAAGGATGAGGTGGCACCAGTTGAGGTTGACCAGGTTGATTCCAGGGCTGAAAGGGAAGTCATATGAGGAGCAGTTGAATAGCTTGGGCTTATACTCGCCGAAGTTCAGAAAAATGAGGAGGAATTTGATTTGATTTGATTCATTATTTATTGTCGCATAGATCAAGATACAGTGAAAAGTATTGTTTTGTGTTATCCAGGCAAATCATGCCTTACATAAGTACATCAGGATAATAGTACAAGATGTAGAATATAGTGTTACAGGTAACACGGTGTGGAGCTGGATGAACACAGCAGGCCGGGCAGCATCAGAGGAGCAGGAAAGCTGACGTTTCGGGTTGGGACTTTTCTCCAGAAAACATTTATTTCTTCATTTACTTCATTTCTGAAGAAGGGTCCCAACCAGAAACGTCCGCTTTTCTGCTCCTCTGATGCTGCCCGGCCTGCTGTGTTCCTCCAGACCCACACTGTGTTATCTCAGACTCCAGCATCTGCAGCTCTTGCTATGTCTGAGTGTTACAGCTACTTTCTCTGCCCTGAGGTCCATTCATGAGCCTGATAACAGTGGGGAAGAAGCTGTTCTTACATCTGTTGGTATGTTTCTTCAAATCTTTGCATCTTCTGCTCAATGGAAGAGACTGTAACCGGGCGGGGGGAGGGGTCTTTGATGATGTTGACTGTTTTCCTGAGGCAGGAGAAACATAGACGGAGCCAATAGATGGGAGGCTGCTTTGAGGACTGGGCTGTGTTCACAACTGCATGTAATTTCTTGCAATCTTGGACAGGCCGGTTGCCCAACCAAGCTGTGCTGTGTCTGGATAGGATGCTTTCTGAGGTGCATCTATAAACATTGGTAAGAGTCCTTGTGGACACGTTGATTTCCTTAGCCTCCTGAGGAAGTTCAGACATGGTTGTGTTTTCTTGACCATCGTGTCAAAGTGGGTGAACCAGGACAGATTGTTGGTAATATTTCCTCCCAGGAATGTGATTATCTCAAACATCTCCCCCTTCAGCACCATTGACACAGACTGGGGCATGTCCTCCACTCCGCTTCCTGAAGTCAATGACCAGCTCCTTCGTTTTGCCGACATTGAGGGAGAGACTGTTGTCTTTACACCTTGCCACTAAGCTCTCTATCACTTTCCTGTTCTCTGTCTCATCCCAGCCTTTTGCAATAAATGCTGGGATTCAGTTTGGCTGTCTTAATACAAAATGCACCTCCGTACACACTTCCTGAGATTAATGTCCAAGGGCACCCAGATCCCTCTGCACTGACGCATTTTGAATCTGCTTCCCATTTAAATAATAATTTTTCTTTTTACTTTTCCGGCCAAAATGGAGAACCCCGCACTGATCCACATTGAACTCCATCTGCCAGGTTCTGGCCCACTCTCCTGGCCTATCAATGTCTATCCGTGAATTTGCTTATCACGGGCTCCTTCCCCTCCTAGTTTCATATCGTCTGTGAATTTTGCTCCGTTACTCTCTGTCCTCACTTGCAGATCATTCAAACAGATTGTAAATAGTTGAGGCCTGAAAACTGACCCCATATAGTGGTATCGTCATCATATTTGGAGGTGGAGTTGGAGCAGAATTAGATCACACACTCGTGACTATAGAAGCAGTTTGGTTCGGGGGCTGAGTACACAGCCTCGCGAGGCACCAGTGTTGAGGACTATGGTGGAGGAGATGTTGTTGCCTATCCTTGCCGATTGCAGTCTATGGGCCAGGAAGTCAAGGGTCCGGTCACAGAGAGGGTAGCAGAATCCTCGGTTTCGGAGTGTGGAGATGGGTTTGGTTGGAATTACTGTATCCAATTTTGGGCCCCACCCCTCAGGAAGGACATACTGGCCCTGGAGCGTGTCCAGCAGAGATTCACATGGATGATCCCTGGAATGATACGTTTAACGTATGATGAACGGAAGGATTCTGGGATTGTACTCATTAGAGTTTAGAAGGTTGAGGGGAGATCTAATAGAAACTTACAAGATAATGTATGGCTTAGAAGGGGTGGACGCTAGGAAGTTGTTTCTGTTAGGCGGGGAGACTAGGACCTGTGGGCACAGCCTTAGAATTAGAGGGGTAAATTTAAAACTGAAATGAGGAGACATTTCTTTAGCCAGAGAGTGGTGGGCTTGTGGAATTCATTGCCACGAGGTGCAGTGGAGGCCGGGACATTGGATGCCTTCAAGGCAGAGATCGACAAATTCTTGATCTCAGAAGGAATCAAGGGCTACGGGGAGAGTGCAGGGAAGTGGAGTTGAAATGCCCATCAGCCATGATTTAAATGGTGGAGTGGACTTGATGGGCTGAATGACCTTACTTCCACTCCTATGTCTTATGGTCTTGTGGTCTTAAGGTGGAGCTAAAATCTATAACGAGGAGTCTAACATAAGTGTGCGGAAGTCTCAGCGAGATGGGGTCTGCCTTTGTGATGGTAGGTGAATTGTGGTGGATCGAAGCAAACTGGGAGGGTGGGGTTGATGTGGGCCGTTACTAGCCTCTCGAAGCACTTCATAACGATGGATGTCAGAGCCACTGGGCGGTAGTCATTGAGGCACATTGCATGATTTTTCTTTGGCAATCGGGATGTTGATGGTCTTCTTGAAGCAGGTGGGTAGCTCACATCGTAGCAAGGAGAGGCTAAAGATATCTGCGAATACTCCCACTGGCTGGATCACACAGGATCAGTGTGTACAGCCTGGGGGCTCCATCCGGCGCAGTCACTTTCCGCGGGCTCACGCTCACGAAGGTAAGTTATGTAAAGGTGAGGTAAATAAATGCTGAATGGCATTGACAAAGTAAGCGTTGAACAGGTATTCCCCCTTGCGGGACAGTCTCGAACACGCGGCCGTAGATATTGAGTGAGAGGAGGTAGGTTCAAAACTGCGGTGAGGAGAAATGACTTCTCTCAGAGGATTGCGAATCTGTGGAACTCACTGCCCCAGAGCGCAGCGTAGGTGGAATTAATCAACAGATTCAAGAAAGAAATGGGTACGTCTCTGATGAAAGCTGGGATAAAGGGCAGGAATATGGAGTTGAGACCAGGATTAGATGAGCCACAATCCCGCTAAATGTCGGCGTGGGCTCATAGGGACAAATTGCCTACTGCTGGTCCTAACTCCTATGTTCCTATTAGTTATCATAAAATCCCATCTGGTTTACTAATGTCCTTTAGGGAAGGGAACTGCCATCCTTACCTGCTTTGGCCTACACGTGACTCCAGACCCGCAGAAATGTGGTTGACAGTTAACTGCCCTCTGGGCAATTAGCGATGCGCAATAAATGCTACCTAGCCAGTACTTTCATCCCATGAACAAAGTTTTTAAAAAGGCTTGATTAAAAATAAAATCAAAGTTCATTCCTATTTTCCTCTATGAGAACAGCTCCAGAACAGATAAATTAAACTGTTCACTGATAATACCCTTGGGGGAAAGAAACTTGGCATCACAGCCCATATGTGACTCCATTCCCTTCCTGACAGTAATCTCTGGTGAATGTCTGAGGTCTAACCAAAACATTTCGTTCGAAAGCAAAACTAAACTGCAGAATGCAAGTGTTGACTGTGCCAGAAAACAAAATTGGCGCAAAGAATATTTGGTGACATGCCGTTAATAGATTGCAAAAGTCCTTTGCAAGTCATTGAATCATTCCAGAGCAGCAGCAGGCCATTCAGCCCATTGATTTTGTGCTAAGTCTGAGAAAGGGGCAGAATGCGAGAGCAGCAAACTGGGAAATGTAGCTAGGAAGAGTCATAGAGTCATACAGCATGGAAACCCAGGTACAAGAGCAGGCCTTTCAGCCCTTCGAGCCGATTCTGCCCTTCAATGAGATCGTGGCTAATCTGTGGCCTAACTGCACATACCTAGCTTTGGCCCATCCCCATAGATGTGGTGAACTGAGAAGGGTCCTTGCCCCGGGGTGGGGGAGTTCAAAACTAGGGGGCATATTTTCAAGGTGAGAGGAGAAAGATTTAAAACTGACCTGAGGGGCAACTTTTTTTACACACAGAGAGTGGTTCATAGTTCCAACCTGTGGAAATAGTTTCTCTTTATCTACTCAGTCTTTTCCTGTTAATATAGACTCAGTCATACAGTACAGAAACAGGCCATTCAGCCCAACCAGTCCACGCTGTTCATATCCCAAACTAAACTAGCCCCACCTGCCTGCGCTTGGCCCATATCCCTTAAAACATTTCTTATTCATGTACTTGTCCTTCTAAACATTGTAACTGTACCCACATCCACCACTTCCTCTGGCAGTTCAATCCACACATGAACCACTCTGTGTGAAAAAGTTGCTCCTCATGTCCTTTATAAATGTTTCTCCTCTCACCTTAAACGTACATTTTGAACTCCCTCACCCTAGGGGAGAGACAGCTGTCATATACCTTATCTGCGGTCCTCATGATTTTGTAAATCTCTACCAGGTCACCCCTCAACCTTCTAGTCTCCCAGCCTATCCAGGCTCTCACTATAACTCAAAATATCCTCCATTTGAGGCTGCATCCTGGTAAATCTCTTTTGAACCCTCTTCAGCTTAACGGTGTCAAGTGTACAGGAGAAATTTTATTATGAATGTTTGTGTCGGTGAGTCAAAACAGAGTGTGCTGTGGCTTGACTGTCAATGACAACGCAGAACCGCCAAAATATTCATCTTCAGCAGGGGGCCTTTTGGCCCATCAAGTCGGCACGTACTCTCCAGCTGAGCAATTTAACTTCATGCCAATCTCCTGCATTTTCTGCCGACCCTGTGCATTCATTTCTCTTCCAGTGATCATCCAATATTCTCTGACGGGGTCGTGTTGCATGTGTGATAGTGTCTTTGCTTATAGACAAACCGTCTGTAACAGGAATCACCCCAAAGAACCTTCTCTGAACGGGGTCTCCAATGAAATGGTACCTTTCCTTAAATAAGGGACCAAAACTGCTCACAGTACTCCAGGAAACAGAATGAACTGTGGATGCTGTAAATCATGAACAAAGGCAGAAGTTGCTGGAAAAGCTCGGCAGGTCTGACAGCATCTGGAACAGAAGAAAATCAGAGTTAACATTTCAGGTCCGGTGACCCTTCCTCAGAGCTGATGGCAGCTAGGAAATCATTGGCTTCTATGCAGAAAAATGGGAGGTGGGGTACGGTAGGGAGTATTTGATAGAAGAAATGATTGGGCACAAATACACGGAACCAAGGAAGGGACCCCAGACCTGAAATGTTAACTCCGATGTTTTCTGCACAGATGCTGCCAGACCTGCTGAGCTTTTCCAGCAATTTCTGTTTTTGTTCCACAATACTCCAGGTGTGGACTCACCAACACTATGTCTAGGTGCAGTAAGGCTACCCTACTCTTGTACCCCAAACCCTTTGAAATAACGGGCCAACATTCCATTACCCTTCCTGATTACCTGCAGCATCCTGTGCGCGACCTTCCGGTGTTTCATGCACAAATTCCCCACAAATCCATGTGTATTGCAGCTTTCTGCAGTTTCTCTCCCATTGAAATAATCCCCTGTTCTTTTGTTCCCCCTTCCAAAATGAGCAACTTCACTTTTTTTCACATTACACTTCATTAGCCAACCATGTGTTCACTTATTTCTCTGGTCAACATCTCTCTATAAACCATCTGTATCACTCTCACAACCCACCTACTTTAGGGGTATCTGCAAATGTGGCCACAGTACTTTCACTAGCTTTCTCCAAATCATGAAAATAAACTGTAAGCTGCCTATTGCACACTCCCAGTCAGCGTATGCCTAACAGAATAGTCCCACTGCACTTGCCCCATAAAGATTCCAGCTCTGTATTCCCAGTTCTGGAGCAGGGAATGATTATCTGAAATGGAAAGCCGCTGATTGTTTTTCCAAGGTTGAGTGAAGGAGGAAAAGTGGATTCCAGTTTCTATTTGAGAGTGCCTCACTGAAACACACATCACCCCGACAGCATTTACAGCTGAGTCTAAACAAACATTTGGGAGAAAAAATTGCCAAGTGTTTTATTCTGGACTGTTTGTGAAATTCAGGGCCACTTCCCAACAGCACTGTCACACTGATTAACCGGACACATGGATTAGTGACAGGCCGTTTGTGTGAAAAACAATCTGCTATCAGCCAGACAACAAAGCGTGAAGCTGGATGTCTTGAGCCTAGACCCTTTGAAGGGTCCAGGCCCGAAACGTCAGCTTTTGTGCTCCTGAGATGCTGCTTGGCCTGCTGTGTTCATCCAGCCTCACATTTTATTATCTTGGAATTCTCCAGCATCTGCAGTTCCCATTATTTCTGCTATCGGCCAGAACTCCCTCCGATTCAATCAAAGGAAGACAAAATCATGGTGTTCTATTCCTGCTGAGGCTTCTGTTGTGACTCAGGAGGTGAATGTTCTGGCCACTGGGTTAGAACTTTGTGGGTTCCATTCTCAGGCCTTGAGCTGGGAAATTCTGACTGGGGGCCGCTGTGCAATGCTCTGGGAGAGTGCTACACCTGCCTGAACTACAGGTTCTTCAGGTGAGGAGTCTAGGCGAAGCTTTGAAGATGGATGGAAAGAAGCTATCGCCACTGTTTTTGAAGAAGTGCAGGGGAATTTTCCCCCTGATGTCCTGTGTGGACTACCTTCAAAGACAACATTGAATCACCAAAATGTTAAGTTACGGACAAGAGGCCATTTGGCCCATCATGTCTGCACTTGTTCTTCGACTGAACATTTTAACTCCGCACCAACCTCCTGCATTTTCTCCAAAACGTGGCCAAAACTCTGCCCTGGGACAAATTATCACAAGTCAATAACGTTCTGATGTTCCGTTAGCCTTCCCGAAAAATTCCTGACATTCCATTAGTGTTCCTGCTAACTTGCTGATCATGTTGGGAAGACTGCCCGTGTGAAGTATGAGACAGAATCTCGATACTGTACGCAGAAAATAAGATTATTACAAGTAGCTTTGTGTCTAGTTACAGTACACCTTGCCTGAGACATCAGGCACAAATTTAGGAATTAGATGACGTCAAAAACATTCTCACACAACACAGCTCAGCATAGTTCCTCCCAGGAGCCGTCATCGAAACTCTGATGGGTAGAGCTTAACTCATGATGTCAGTTACCCGATCAGGCACAAAGTGTCCAAGACATCACTTTCTGCAATTCAAAAAGCCCTTTGTTGTTTGTAAAACTAGAATTCACAGCGGGGCAGATGTATCTGCACATTGGACCTTTTTATTAAATCCCTTGCAGCACTGCCAAACTGTGGGAGCCCCAGGGAGTATTCATTTCATCCCAGGAACACCAATGGTAGAAAGACTCTTCTTCAATTCATAAATTCCTGATGTTCCGTTAGCCTTCCCAACAAATTTCTGATACTCCATTTGCTTTCCTAATAATTTCCTGACATTCCCCCAGCATTCCCAATAACATTGTAACATTGATCATTTTAGTGGCGGAAGTAGGTAGATTCTTGTTAAGCGATTGAGGGGGTTTGGGGGTGGGGGATTTTGAAAGTTTATTGGGTGCAGGCAGATCCACCGTGGTCATACTGTATGGCAGAAAAAACTTGAAGGGCCGAGTGGCCTACTCCTGCTCCTAATCTGGAGGTTCATTAAGTTCAGAAATTTACCTTGGGGCCACTTAGATTCAGTATATTAAGCTGTACCACTCAGGAAACAGGATAACCATAAGACTATACGACATAGGAGCAGAAAGAGACCATTCAGCCCATCGAACTAACTCTACCATTCACTGAAATCATGGTTCATCTGAAACTCCTGTAGCATGCCTTTTCCCGAAAAAATTACTGATTGAAAATCTCTCTATCTCAGCCTTGAACCATCAAGAGAGGAAATAAAATACAAACAAGATTGATGACGGACTTGATGCAATGTTGGATCCTGACACCGCCCACTGGATGTGGCTTTGATCAGAAGTATTTTCTGAAGGCACAAATGGTTTTCCTTCATGTTGCCTGGTTCTTGACAGTCCCTGATGTGCTACAGCTGGTCAGCTCTCGGAGCGATCTCAAGTCCCATTGGAACGTCCTATTCTTAGCCCCACAGTGAAAAATCAGTGCTGGAGGAGCTGATGGCCAGAATATTAACGATATACTCACAACATGACTCAAGCTCACTGTTCCATTCAGCCCATAGAACAAAAACATGGCTGATTAATCATTCCACCAGCTAAAGAGCATTGCAGTTTCTCCACATACTTGGAGAAGGTTATTAGAGTTGGAGTGCAGGGCTGTCGGAGGGTCGGTGCTGAGGGAGTGCCGCACTGTCGGAAGGTCAGTGCTGAGGGAGTGCCGCACTGTCGGAGGGTCAGTGCTGAGGGAGGGCCGCACTGTCAGAGGGTCAATACTGAGGGAGTGCCGCACTGTCGGAGGGTCAGTGCTGAGGGAGTGCCGCACTGTCAGAGGGTCAGTACTGAGGGAGCGCCGCACTGTCGGAGGGTCAGTGCTGAGGGAGTGCCGCACTATCAGAGGGTCAGTACTGAGGGAGTGCTGCACTGTCGGAGGGTCAGTGCTGAGGGAGTGCCGCACTGTCGGAGGGTCAGTGCTGAGGGAGTGCCGCACTGTCGGAAGGTCAGTGCTGAGGGTGTGCCGCACTGTCGGAGGGTCAGTACTGAGGGAGTGCCGCACTGTTGGAGGGTCAGTACTGAGGGAGTGCCGCACTGTCGGAGGGTCAGTGCTGAGGGAGTGCCGCACTGTCAGAGGGTCAGTGCTGGGGGAGTGCCGCACTGTTGGAGGGTCAGTACTGAGGGAGCGCCGCACTGTTGGAGGGTCAGTGCTGAGGGAGCGCCGCACTGTTGGAGGGTCAGTAGTGAGGGAGCGCTGCACTGTTGGAGGGTTAATATTGAATGAGTGCCACAGTGTAGGAGTTGCTGGCTTTAACTGATATATTATTGCCTTTTGAATATGGGTAGTATCTCGGACAGGAACAGTTTCCCCCTGAACATTAATCAATCTCTATTAATCAAACAGCATTATCCAAATTTGATAACCTGTACATCATGTTTGTGGGGTCTTGCTGCATGCCAATGAGGTGCCACATTTTCTATATCATAGAATGGCGCATTTGGTGGGGCTGAATGGCCTTCTTCCAGACAGTGATTTTAGAACAGCAACTAAATTTCTGGCTGTGAGGTGTTTTGGAAGGTGCAGAGATTGTGAAAGGGATGTTTTGGTGTTACTTCTTCACTCGACCATGAGCAGCCTTGGTTTTGTTGGGAGGCTGGTAAGGTTCAGTTTGCGGTCCTCTCCACCCTTGGGAGTATTAATAATATTGTACAAAACCACCAGGGCTTGTAAATTCGAGAGAGACAAATACAGACAGACAGAGAGAGAGAAAGACTGTTCTCAGGACGTTGCTGGGAATGGAGGGTATCAAGAGGGGCTAGATGAGCTGGGGTTTTTTTCACTGGAGAGTCGGAAGTTGAGGGGTGACGTTATCGCGGTTTATAAAATCATTAGGGAATAGATAAAGTGAATACCGACTTTCTGTAGGGTGGGTGAGTTCAAAACTAGAGGGCGTAGGTTTAAGTTGAGAAGAGAAACATTTAAAATGGACCTGGGGTGCAACTTTTTTGACACAGAGAGTGGTTCGTGTGTGGAATGAACTGCCAGAGGAGGTGGTGAATGCTGGTACTGTTACAAAGTTTAAAAGACTTTTGGATAAGTACATGAATAGGAAAGGTTTGGAGGGACGTGAGCCAAACTGAAGCAAGTGGGACTTGTTTAATTTGGGAAACTTGGTTGGCACTGACCTGCTGGGCCGAAGGCTCTGTTTCCATGCTGTGTAATTCTATGACTCCACCAGTCTACGAGCCAATGAGGGGGAGAAACTTGTTTCCACAGGCAGGAAGGCCAGGGGGATACTGATCGAACAGCTGCGAAAAGAGCCAGAGAAGATGCGAGATAACACAGTGTGGAGCCAGAAGAACACAACGGGCCAGGCAGCATCAGAACAGCAGGAAAGCTGACCGTTCCAGTCTGGACCCTTCTTCAGAAATGTTTGTTTTTGATGTAGTGAGTTGCTGGGATCTGGGACACAGTGCCTAGAAGCAGATTCGATGGGAGCCTTCAGGAGGGCTTCGGATTTGTAGGCGGAAAGAAAGGATTGCATGACTCTGCAGGGGGAATGGAAATAATTGAATAGTCAAAGAGGCAACACCAACAAGATGGGCCAAATAGCCTGTTCACACATGGTGAGAAGCTTTGAGTCTTTATTAGGCTTTTGGCAATGGATGTCAGAGTCGAACAGTACTTAATGTTTCACACTTGGGGCTGAGGATCACTGACATTTGATCTTACAGGCATTGGAGATCGTAGGGAAAAGGCTGGAAATTGGATACCAGGCTTGTCTGGCAAGAATCTTCTAATTCCTGCTCCTCTTTCTCATGCGACCATTCAGAGAAAACTTACATTTGTATAATGCCTTTTACAGCTTCAGAATGTCCCAAAGCACCTTGTAGTCATTCAAGTACTTTGGAAGTACAGCCATTGGAACAATGTGGGAAATAGAGCCATGCACTTGTACCCAGCAAGATCCCACAAAAAGGGCAATATTGTAATGGCCAGGCTGTTTTAGCAATGTTACTCAGGATTGGATGATAATAGTAATGCACAAACTGTAAAACAAAACAAACTGAATTTTAGGGTTGGCATTTACTGTCCATCCCTAATTGCCCTGAGGGCAGTTAAGAGTCAACCACATTGCTGTGGGTCTGGAGTCACATATAGGCCAGACCAGGTAAGGATCACAATTTCCTTCCCTAAAGGACATTAGTGAACCATACGGGGTTTTCCTGACAATCAGGAACAGATTCACAGGCATCATTAGACCCTTAATTCCAGATTTTTTGTTTGTTTGAAGTTGAATTCAAATTTCACCATCTGCCATGGCAGGATTTGAGCCAGGATCCCTGGGGTATTTTCCTGTGTCCACATTAATAGCCAGGCAACAATACCATTAGGCCATTTCCTCCTGTAGGTTGCGCACTTTGAGAGGAGTTGTTTTGCTACAAGTCAGTCCTATCCTGAAGACAGTTAGATGCTGATTGAAGCCAGAGCTTCAAAATGACATAGAATCAAATTGAATGGATGGAGAGCAACTAATGATTGCAAAACATTCCCCTGAGGATTTCCAGCCAAATGGGAAGAAGGGTCTAGGCCCGAAACGTCAGCTTTCCTGCTCCTCTGATGCTGCTTGGCCTGCTGTGTTCATCCAGCTCTACACCTGTTATCTCGAATGGGAAATAAGGCTGGCTTCAGCTCAGACTTCAGTCCTGTACAAGGTCAGTGAGAGGGAGCTGGAGTCTGTGATTGACTTGCTGCTCCCATTTATACCATGTTTCCTCAGTCACCTGCATTCCAAGCACTGAAAGTCCCTTCTTGAAGCCTCTCCCACCCTCCTTCTGTACAAACTCTTCTTAAAGTCTCCCTCTTTGACCAAGCTTCTGTTCACCTTGCCACACCTTCAGCTGAATCTGAATCCTTCAGTTCCTCAGGAGTGCCTGCGGTCATTTGATGGCATTCGGGAAGGAAAATCCTGCGTTTTTATAGCGCCATTTTAGCAATATTTTGAAGGCAGAGGGGGTTGGATTCTTGGTGACCCAAGGGGATGGATTGGGGATGTGTGGGAAAGTTGAGTTGAGGTTGAAATCAAGTCGGCCATGATCTTATTGAATGAGGGAGCAGGTTCGAGGGGCTGAATGGCCTACTCCTGTTTTCGCAGAAACAGAGTGTGTGTAATATATTTGCTACTTAATGTAGGAAATCTATTATACAGGTACCGCTGTAAACCCATATTCTGAATATCTTCTATTACCCTGGCATACTTATTTGAGGGACAATTTTTCTGGTTAGCACACAAAACTGTACTTTTTACCATATCTTGATACCTGTGGCAATAATAAATCAAAACCAATAGCAATGTGACCAGATAATCTGTATTTTCTTTAATCAATTTTATTGGTTTAGGGATAAAAACTAAACTGTGCATCACCTTAGGTTGACAGAAGAACAGAGCCAACAAAATATTAGATAAGCAGAAATAACAAGGTGTAGAGCTGGATGAACACAGCAGGCCAAGCAGCATCAGAGGAGCAGGAAAGCTGACGTTTTGGGTCTGGACCCTTCTTCAGAAATGGCAGAGGGGGAAGGGGGTTCTGAAATAAATAGGGAGAGAAGGGGAGGTGGATAGAAGATGGATAGAGGAGAAGATAGGTGGAGAGGAGACAGACTGGCCCTGAACTACTGTGGAATAATCCAGTGGGTTTTATTTTGACATCCACGTCAATGGTGAGATAGGCCCACTATTTGACAGGAAAATGGCGCCTCCACACAACAGCACACACTTGGAACATGATGTTAGAGAGCAGGAGTCAAACCCACAGTGTGGGAGGATATGAGGGGCAACCGCTGAACCGTGACTTGTCACCTGTAGGGTTGATGTAACTTTTGCGTTCTGCCAATAAAAATACTTCATTGATTTGCCCGAGCAATAAACTCACTCAGTGACCTGTGTTCAAAAGACAATCCCTGCTCCAGTTAATGGCAGAAAATCGAGTCATACAGCATGCAAACAGACCCTTCCCTCTGACCTGTCCACGCCGACCAGACATCCCAGTGTGACCTAGTCCCATTTGCCAGCATTTGGTCTGTGTCCCTGTAAACTCTTCCCATCCACGTACCCATCCAAATGCCTGTTAAGTGCTGTAATTGTACCAACACCCACCCAGTTCCGTTGGCGGCTCATTCCATGCACACACCACCCTCTGTGTGAATAAGGGTAACAAAGTGTGGGGCTGGATGAACACAGCAGGCCAACCAGCATCTCAGGAGCACAAAAGCTGACGTTTCGGGCCTAGGCGCTTCAGAGAGGGGGATGGGGAGAGGGTTCTGGAATAAATAGGAAGAGAGGGGGAGGCGGACCGAAGATGGAGAGAAAAGAAGATAGGTGGAGAGGAGAGTATAGGTGGGGAGGTAGGGAGGGGATAGGTCAGTCCAGGGAAGATGGACAGGTCAAGGAGGTGGGATGAGGTTAGTAGGTGGGAAATGGAGGTGCGGCCTAGGGTGGGAGGAAGGGATGGGTGAGCGGAAGAACAGGTTAGGGAGGCAGAGACAGGCTGGGCTGGTTTTGGGATGTAGTGGGGGGAGGGGATGAGCTGGACTGGTTTTGGGATGCAGTGGTGGGAGGGGACGAACTGGGCTGGTTTTGGGATGCGGTGGGGGAAGGGGAGATTTTGAAGCTTGTGAAGTCCACATTGATACCATTGGGCTGCAGGATTCCCAAGCGGAATATGAGTTGCTGTTCCTGCAACCTTCGGGTGGCATCATTGTGGCACTGCAGGAGGCCCAGAATGGTCATGTCGTCTAAGGAATGGGAGGGGGAGTTAAAATGGTTTGTGACTGGGAGGTGCGGTTGTTTATTGTGAACCGAGCGGAGGTGTTCTGCAAAGTGGCCCCCAAGCCTCCGCTTGATTTCCCCAATGTAGAGGAAGCCACACCGGGTACAGTGGATACAGTATACCACATTGGCAGATCAGCAGGTGAACATCTGCTTGATATGGAAGGTCATCTTGGGGCCTGGGATGGGGGTGAGGGAGGAGGTGTGGGGGCAAGTGTAGCACTTCCTGTGGTTGCAGGGGAAGGTGCTGGGTGTGGTGGGGTTGGAGGGGAGTGTGGAGCGGACAAAGGAGTCGCGGAGAGAGTGGTCTCTCCGGAAGGCAGACAAGGGTGGGGATGGAAAAATGTCTTGGGTGGTGGGGTCGGATTGTAGATGGCGGAAGTGTCGGAGGATGATGCGTTGTAACCGGGAGGTTGGTGGGGTGGTATGTGAGAACGAGGGGGATCCTCTGGGGAGGGTTGTGGCGGGGGCGGGATGTGAGGGATGTGTTGCGGGAAATGTGGGATACGCGGTCAAGGGCGTTCTCGACCACTGTTGGGGGAAAGTTACGGTCCTGGAAGAACGTGGGCATCTGGGATGTGCGGGAGTGGAATGCCTCATCGTGGGAGCAGATGCGGCGGAGACGGAGGAATTGGGAATAGGGGATGGAATTTTTGCAGGAGGATGGGTGGGAGGAGGTGTATTCTAGGTAGCTGTGGGAGTTAGTGGCCTTGAAATGGACATCAGATTCTAGCCGGTTACCTGAGATGGAGACTGAGAGATCCAGGAAGGTGAGGGATGTGCTGGAGATGGCCCAGGTGAACTTAAGGTTGGGGTGGAAGGTGTTGGTGAAGTGGATGAACTGTTCGAGCTCCTCTTGGGAGCAAGAGGTGGCGCCGATACAGTCATCAATGTAACGGAGGAAGAGGTGGGGTTTGGGGCCTGTGCAGGTGCGGAAGAGGGACTGTTCCATGTAACCTACAAAGAGGCAGGCATAGCTTGGGCCCAACATACCACCCCACCAACCATCGGATACAACGCATCATCCTCCGACACTTCCGCCATCTACAATCCGACCCCACCACCCAAGCTATTTTTCCATCCCCACCCCTGTCTGCTTTCCGGAGAGACCACTCTCTCCATGACTCCCTTGTCTGCATCACACTACCCTCCAACCCCACCACACCTGGCACCTTCCCCTGCAACCGCAGGAAGTGCTACACCTGCCCCCACACCTCCTCCCTCACCCCTATCCCAGGCCCCAAGATGACTTTCCACATCAAGCAGATGTTCACCTGCACATCTGCCAATGTAGTATACTGTATCCATTGTACCCGGTGTGGCTTCCTCTACATTGGGGAAACCAAGCGGAGGCTTGGGGACCGCTTTGCAGAACACCTCCGCTCGGTTCGCAATAAACAACTGCACCTCCCAGTCGCGAACCATTTTAACTCCCCCTCCCATTCTTTAGATGACATGTCCATCATGGGCCTCCTGTAGTGCCATAATGATGCCACCCGAAGGTTGCAGGAACAGCAACTCATATTCCGCTTGGGAACCCTGCAGCCCAATGGTATCAGTGTGGACTTCACCAGCTTCAAAATCTCCCCTCCCCCCACTGCATCCCAAAAGCAGCCCAGCTCGTCCCCTCCCCCCACTGTATCCCAAAACCAGCCCAACCTGTCTCCGCTTCCCTTACCACCCTCTGCGTGAAAATGTGCCCCTTAGGTCATTTTTAAATCTTTCCTCTCTCACCTTAAACCTATGCCCCTCTAGTTTGGGACTCCCCTACCCTGGGGGAAAAGGACCTTGGCTATTCACCCTGTCCATGATCCTCATGATTGCATAAACCTCTATAAAGTCACCCCTCAGCCCCCGATGCTGCAGGGAAAATAGCCCCAGCCTATTCAACCCCTCCCAGCCTTTCCAAGTAAAGTGCCCAAAATATTTGACTTTGTTAAATTCTGATGATAGGCCCAGGGAAGAATATTACTTTGCAAGAATGTTATATCCCAAAGTATCATCTCAAAAATAACAAGCTCAAGGAAGTTTAACATCACAGATGCATCCAACCAAAATCAACTGGACAATGACTTATTTTTATTTGCTCACAGAATGTGGGCATTGCTGGCTGGGGCAGCATTTATTGCCCATCCCTCGTTGCCCCTTGAGACGATGATGGGTGAGCCACCTTCTTGAACCTTTGCATTTTATGGAGCTGACCCACGATGCTCTTAGGGGAGATGGTTTTCATTTCTGTTTTCAGAGTTTCCAATGGTTCTTACAACTGAGTGACTTGCCTGGACACTTCAGAGGACAATTAAGAGTCATTAAGAGACATTGCTGTGGGTCTGGAGTCACATGTAGGCCAGACCAGGTAAAGGCAGCGGATTTCTTTCCCAAGGTCTCTCATGAACAAAGTGTGGTTTTGATTCGAATAGCCATCATGGTCAACTTTATTCCAGATTTTGATTGAATTCAACTTGCACTGTGGCAGGATTTGAACCTGGGTTGTTACCTGGGCGCCTAGAAAAATGTCAGTAGGCTAATGCTCCCCAGCATCTTACGCTAATTCTAACGGCGAACATCTCAAATCCCCTCCTTAATATTTCACACCATTAAGTTCAATAGAATGTGCGTATTTCAATGCAAACAACTATTTTGCCTGTTTTTTTGGAGGGAATATCTGTTCTATTACCGTGCCCGGCTCTCTATGCTACTGCTCACAATAAAGTTTTCTGTCTCTATCCTCTTAAAGTATAAGAGAAGGAGAGGATTGAGTTCAGAAGAAGTTTCACTAGGATTGTTGAATGATGAGAGATTGGTTCAAATGAGCCAAAATTCACTACAGTTTAGAAGATTGAGAGGGGATCTGACTGAAACACCGAACATAGAAAATACAGGCAGGAGCAGGCCATCCGGCCCTCCAAGCCTTCTCTGCCATTCAATATAATCGTGGCCGATCAGCCAATTCAATAGGCTTTTCTTATTTCCCCCCAATGTCCTTCGGTGTCTTTATCCCCAATATATCCGACTCCTTGAAATATCCAACTCCTTCTTGAAATCTGACAATGTTCGGCCTCTGCTGCTTTTTACGGTAGTGAATTCCACAGGCTCACCATTCCCAATAACATTCTGTCAGGGCCGGACAGAGCGGATGCAGAGAGGATGGTTTCCCTGGTTACAGAGTGCAGAAACAGGGGAGACAACCTCAGAATACACTGTAGGCCATTTAAGACTGAGATGGCAAAAGATTTCTCTCCCTCAATGGTGGTAAAGATGTAGAATTCTCTATCACAGGAGCCTGGGGCAGTCATGGTCACTGAATGTATTCAAGAAAGGGGTTGATACATTTCTAGACTTTCAATGCTTGGAATTCAGAAGATTGAGGGGTGATCTTATAGAAACATATAAAATTATGAAGGGAATAGATAAGATAGTAGTAGAGAGGATGTTCCCACTGGCAGGTGAAGCTAGGACAAGAGGGCATACCCTCAAGATTAGAGAGAGCAGATTTAGGACTGAATTGAGAAGGAATTTCATCACCCTGAGGGCTGTTAATTTATGGAGTTCCTTGCCCAGTGAAGTAGTTGACACTACTTCAGAAAACGTTTTTAAAACTAAGGTAGTTTTTTTTTGAACAATAAAGGAATTAAGAGATACAGTGAGGGAACAGGTAAGTGGATCTGAGTCCACAAAAAGATGAGCCATGATCTTATTGAATGGCAGAGCAGGACTGAAGGGCCGAATGGCCTACTCCTGCTCCTAGTTCTTATGTTCTTATGTCAATGAGAATAGACAGAATTTGGGAGGATGATGGTGAGATAAAGGATCAGCTATCATCCTATTATAGCAGGGCAGGCTCAAAGGGCCTGATGGCCTACCCTACTCCTAGTTACTAATAATTACAATGCAAAATACAACATAGAATACAGGGGTAATGGGAACTGCAGATGCTGGAGAATCCGAGATAACAAAGTGTGGAGCTGGATGAACACAGCAGGCCAAGCAGCATCTTAGGAATACAGGGGGTTCTGCTGTAACATGAAGGGTCTAGGCCCGAAACGTCAGCTTTTGTGCTCCTGAGATGCTGCTTGGCCTGCTGTGTTCATCCAGCTCCACACTGCGTTATCTTAGATTTATAACCAGTGCAGTTTAGAAGAGTAAGAGACAACTTGATTGAAGCATAAATGACCCCAAGAGGACTTAAGGGGGTTGTGGGTTGGAGTGATAGGAAGAGGATGATGCCCCTTGTGGGAGAATCTGGAACTGGGGACTCTGTTTAAAAATCTTCCACTGAGACAGAGATAAGGAGAATTTTTTTTCTCTTGTAAGAGAGTCATGAGTCTTTGGGAAATCTCTTCCGAAAAAGGTGGTGGAAGCAGTGACCATGAATATTTGTTTAGGGTGAAGTGGATAGGTTCTTGATTTGATTTATTTATTGTCATGTGTATCTTGTTACACATTACAGTGAAAAGTATTGTATAGTGTCACCACTCTCTGGTACCATCTCACCTCTACCTTGATACATGAGGGGTGAAAGGTTGTCAGGGATAAGAGTTATCAGATCAGCTGTGATCTAATTGAGGGGCTGAGCAGGTTTAAGGGCCTGCTATTGCTCATAATATGTCTATATGTGTGTCTTCAGTAACACACAACAACGATGGCCCCAACCCTGCTCTCTAGCCCCCCCATCCCCCAACCCCCCGCCTTGTGTTTGGTTGCCCAAATTCCTCATTGGCTGTTTGGGACTGATGCTACTTCAAATTGATCATGGAGTCACAGAAAGGTGACTACACTGGCAGGCTATTCGGCCCATTGACTTTGGTGTGCTCCATTCAGCTGAGGCTATTCTGCAAGATCTATGGCAGGTAACTGGGAGGAGGGGTGGATATTAGCAGGGAGGTTTTGCAAGTGGGAGAGGGATGTAGGAGGGGAGAAGAAGGGACACAGAGCCTTACACACAGACATCCCAAAGAGTTTTATTGTCAGTGAAATGCATTCCTCAATGTGTACTCACTACGCTCTGAAATGGCCCACTCAGTTCAGGGGCGAATTAAGGATGGGCACAAAACGCTGCTCTTGTCAGTGAAGCTAATGGAAGGCAAACAAAGCATGTCCCGCAGGCCCGACAAATCCCCCTCCACCGACACCCTCATCCGCCTAGCCGAACTCGTCCTCACCCTCAACTTCGCTTTCTATTCCTCCCACTTCCTACAGACAAAGGGGGTGGCCATGGGCACCCGCATGGGCCCCAGCTATGTCTGCCTCTTTGTAGGTTACGTGGAACAGTCCCTCTTCCGCACCTACACTGGCCCCAAACCCCACCTCTTCCTCCGTTACATTGATGACTGTATCGGCGCCGCCTCTTGCTCCCCAGAGGAGCTCGAACAGTTCATCCACTTCACCAACATCTTCCACCCCAACCTCAAGTTCATCTGGGCCATCTCCAGCACATCCCTCACCTTCCTGGACCTCTCAGTCTCCATCTCAGGCAACCAGCTTGTAACTGATGTCCATTTCAAGCCCATCGACTCCCACAGCTACCTAGAATACACCTCCTCCCACCCACCCTCCTGCAAAAATTCCATCCCCTATTCCCAATTCCTCTGCCTCCACTGCATCTGCTCCCAGGATGAGGCGTTCCACTCCCACACATCCCAGATGTCCACGTTCTTCCAGGACCATAACTTTCCTCCCGCAATGGTTGAGAACGCCCTTGACCGCGTCTCCCACATTTCCCGCAACACATCCCTCACACCCCACCCCCGCCACAACTGCCCCCAGAGGATCCCCCTTGTCCCCACATACCACCCCACCAACCTCCGGATACAACGTATCATCCTCCGACACTTCTGCCATCTACAAGCCGACCCCACCACCCAAGCCATTTTTCCATCCCTACCCTTGTCTGCTTTCCGGAGAGACCACTCTCTCCGTGACTCCCTTGTTCGCTCCACACTCCCCTCCAACCCCACCACACCTGGCACCTTCCCCTGCAACCGCAGGAAGTGCTACACTTGCCCCCACACCTCCTCCCTCACCCCCATCCCAGGCCCCAGGATGACCTTTCATATCAAACAGATGTTCACCTGCACATCTGCCGATGTGGTATACTGCATCCATTGTACCTGGAGTGGCTTCCTCTACATTGGGGAAACCAAGTGGAGGCTTGGGGACCGCTTTGCAGAACACCTCTGCTCAGTTCGCAACAAACAACTGCACCTCCCAGTCGCGAACCATTTCCACTCCCCCTCCCATTCTTTAGATGACATGTCCATCCTGGGCCTCCTGCAGTGCCACAATGATGCCACCCGAAGGCTGCAGGAACAGCAACTCATATTCCGCTTGGGAGCCCTGGAGCCTAATGGTATCAATGTGGATTTCACCAGCTTCAAAATCTCCCCTCCCCCCACTGCACCACACAACCAGCCCAGCTCATCCCCTCCCGCCACTGCATCCCAAAACCAGTCCAGCCTGTCTCTGCCTCCCTCACCTGTTCTTCCTCTCACCCATCCCTTCCTCCCACCCCAAGCCGCACCTCCATCTCCTACCTACTAACCTCATCCCACCTCCTTAACCTGTCCGTCTTCCCTGGACTGACCTATCCCCTCCCTACCTCCCTACCTATACTCTCCTCTCCACCTGTCTTCTTTTCTCTCCATCTTCGGTCCGCCTCCCCCTCTCTCCCTATTTATTCCAGAACACTCTCCCCATCCCCTTCTCTGATGAAGGGTCTAGGCCCGAACCGTCAGCTTTTGTGCTCCTGAGATGCTGCTTGGCCTGCTGTGTTCATCTAGTTCCATACTTTGTTATCAAAGCATGAACTGTGTCAGTTTGAGTGAGAGATTTGCTCCCACCTTCTTAAGTACATTAGGTATGAACAGCAAATGCTGGTCTTTCCATCTATGCTTGTCTCTTGTGATAAAATGTTTAGAAACAAGGAAGTGCAATAACAGTTTATGCACAGCAGTATCCAATGAGCAGCCACGTGCTAATGAGTAGACAATCTGTTTTCATAATGTTGACTGAGAGATGAATGTCATCTCAGATCTCCAGGGACATTGCTCCAGATCCTTATTGAATGAGGGCCAAAGGATCTGTTACGTTCAGCCTGAATATCTCAAACCGCTCAGACTCTCTTGGTGCTACCTCTGGAGGGTCTGAATGGTGCAGAGCCTGATGGTTGAAGTGGTTTCGCAAGAGCACATTCGGGAACTAAACAGAAATGCGGCTTCCACTTTAAAATATGTAGCTTCCTGTACTCACAGACATTTCAGTCAGTCACTCCCTTGGACCTAGAAACAGCTGTTGTCTTCATTTCAAAATATCACTTACTCTCTAATTAAAGCGAGGATTACGTAGCCCACTGCTCATGCTAATGAAAAGACCCAGGGCAATGAAGTAGCGCATTCTGTGTTGACGGCTCTCCTCTGAGCATGTGTCAGTTACATGACCAAGATACCTATCAGCCAATGGGCTGAGGGCCAACCGGAGGTACTGTCCATTGCTCTGGCCTCCCACGCAAATACCAGAGTGCCCATCCCATGGCTCAACTCGGGAACCAGCAGAATTAGATCTCCTTTCTGACATTCCACCTTCAGTCAACACCGCCATCAAAATTAAAGGACAGCTGCACCTAGATATGGCTCTCGCTGCTCGATCGGTGTTGGGCACTTTGGTGGGTGGGGGGGCATGGGTTTTAAGCCTCACTCCAGGGCCTGGCGCTCTCTTTCTCCTTCTCAGACATTCCCTGGGGATCTAGAATGAATTCCTTCCACTGCAGAGTTGTGAGGGAGACACATTCTACCTCAGACGGTTATGGTAGTCGTCAAGGAGGAGACTGCTCAACATTTCCCATGCTGCTCCACTCTGCCTTTTGCCTGGGCCCTGACACCTTCATAGATGCTTCTTCTCCGGCTTGGGAGGCATTAGGCCAGAGATTCCCGCTGGGAATGTCGCAGATTTCCGGGGAGGCTTTGAGGATGTCCTTGAAACACTTCCTCTGCCTTGCTGGGGACAAGTTGCTGGGATGGTGTTTGGAGCAGATTTTGACTGTCTTCCCTCATAATCGTGGCAATGTGGCTAAGCCAATGCGGCTGATAAACTGCAGACAGTGTCTGGATATTGGGAATATCGGCCTGCGAGAAGACACGGCATGTCGGAATGCCTCTCCTGCCAGTGGGTTTGCTGAAGTTTGTGAAGGCAATGCTAGCGATAAATGCTGGTAAAAGGCTCGAGACTTACTCCAACCTGATGCTTCCAATACCATACAGAGGCAGCTCTGCACTGTCAATAGTGTTGTTTTTCAGAAAAAGCTTCAAACTGAAGACCTCTTATGGCATTCAGCCCATCAACTCCATACTGACCTTCCAAAAAGCATCCTACCCATATTCCGGCCTCCCACACTATCCCTGTAACCCTACATTTACAATGGCCAATCCCCCTAACCTGCACATCCTTGGACACTATGAGCAATTTAGCACGGCCAATCCCCCTAACCTGCACATCCTTAGACTGTGAGAGGAGACCCACACAGACACTGAGAAAACATGCAAACTCCACACAGACGGTCACCTGAGGGTGAAATTGAACCCAGGCCCCTGGCCCTGTGAGGCAGCCACTGAGCTGCCATGCCACACCTCAGGAGGGTGTACAAGATCCGCTGATAGTGTTTTGCAGAAGAGAAGAAAACATTCACCCAGTATCCCAGTCAATATTGGTCCCTCAATCAACAGCACTCAAACAGGCGAATGGTCATTGTCACATTGCTAGGTCATATTCATGGAGTCATAACACCATACGGCATGGAAACAGACCCTTTGGTCCAAACAGTCCACACCGACCATAATCCCAAACTAATCGAGTCCCACACACCTGCACTTGGCCCATATCCTTCTAAACCTTTCCTATTCATGTAGTTATCCAAATATCTTTTAAATGTAGTAACTGCATCCACCGCTTCCTCTGGTAGTTCATTACACAGTTCAATCCACTTTCTGCGTGAATAAAAATTCCCCACGTGACTTTTTAAAAATCTTTTCCCTCTCACCTTAAAAGTTTGCCGCAGAGTTTTGAACTTCCTCCAGCCTGGGGAAAAGGACCCTTGCCATTCATCTTTTCTGTGGCCCTCATGATTTTATAAACCTCTGTCAGGTCAACTTTCAATCTACTACACTCCAGCGAAAAAATGTTGAAACTCCAGCTGCCCACAAGTTGCTTTATTTCCTCAGAAGTGACCTGGATTTATAAATACTTAATTGACCATAAAAGCACATTGGGATGTCCTGATGTGAACATTGAGGTCAGAAAAGGACTCCATTCATTTACAAAAACAGGAATAGTTGGAGAAACTCAGCAAGTCTGGCAGCATCTGTGGGGAGAGAAACAGAGTTAATGTTTTGTGTCCAGTGGCCCTTCTTCAGAACTGATAGGAGCTGCGGAAGGTGGTATATGTGCTGAAGCTGGGTGTTAAGGGAAAGAGTGGATAGGCAGAGATAAGCCCAGAGAGTGCGCGCCAGAGTTTGTCAGACAAAAGGATGCCAGGGAGAAAGGAAAGCTGATAATGAGGGCCGTCAGCAGGTAAAAATAGATTGGTGGTGCTGAAAGCGGCCCCTGTCATGGGGTGTGGGGATGGGTAAAGGCCATGGGCGGAGGTGTTCAGGCCCTAAAATTATTGAACTCGACACTGAGCCCTGAAGGCTGTAGAGTCCCCATGTGGAAAATGTAATGCTGATATGAGATGAGCCCTAGTCATGTGTTTTTTTCAGGACAATTTTGGAGCTCAGATCCCATTTTGTCTTTGTGACTTTTTAAAAAATACGACAAGCTGACCTCCTTGATGTGCCTGAGTTCAGGAAGTGTTTGTACTCGCTCAGACATAAATCAAGCTTCCTGTCACTATCAGGGCCAGATACAAGGGGCTCGAGGTTCCTAAGAGGCTGTGAGTGAAGTGCTTTCCATGCGGGCTGACCTTGTTTTCGGAGTTTTATCTACGCTGTTATGAAGCTGGATGAGCCGACGGTCGAAGTCAAGCAACAGGAATTCAGCTCTGTTGTGACATTTACCAGAGCGCGGCCTGCTTTGTCCCTCATCCATGTGACATACAAGGTCCTGGTCTGCTGTCAGAGCTCTGCCAATCAAGGCTGTTCACCTTGGAGAACGGAGGGGGAGCGAAATAAATATGTTCAGGATGTTAAGAAAGAGATTGCTTGCTTCTAGAGGCATAGGAATGCAAGAATATGAAATGTAAGTCAGCCATTGAATGTGTTCTGCCCCTTAATCTGATCATGGCTGACTGAACATTTACATTTCTCTTAGCCGCACTAGGCCCATAACCCTATAGTGGAGGAGTTTCTGAGGGATAGGATTTACATGTAATTGGAAAGGCAAGGATTGATTATGGGTGGTCAACATGGTGTTGTGTGTGGGAAATCACATCTCACTAACTTGATTGAGTTTTTTGAAGATGTTCCAAAGAAGATTGATGAGGGCAGACCGGTGGACGTGATCGAGATGGGCTTCAGTAAGATGTTCAACAAGGTTCCTCCTGGTAGACTGGTTAGCAAGGTCAGATCGCACAAAAAAGAGGGAGAACTAGCCATTTTGGATACTAAATTGACTTGAAAGTGGGAGACAGAGGGCGGTGGTAGAGAGTTGTTTCTCAGGCTGGAGGCCTGTGACCAGTGGTGTGCCGTAAGGATTGGTACGGGGCCCATTAACAGCCCAGCAATAATACCACTGGGCCACTGCCTCCTTCTCCACTAGGCCATCACCTCCCCTCTATGATTTCTTCAGAACTAAAGTGGCTACAAGCCCAGTCTGCCCAACCTTTCCTCATAAGACTTACTCTGAGCATCAATGCAGAAGTCACCCCAGAACCCTGCCATTTACATCCTTCCTCAAATAAGAAGACCAAAATGCACAAAATATTTGAGATGTGGTCTCTCCATTGCCCTGTACAACTGAAATGTAATACCCTTATTTGTATGATAATGAGATAACAAGGTGTAGAGCTGGATGAACACAGCAGGCCAAGCAGCATCCGAGGAGCAGGAAGGCTGACATTTCGGGCCTAGACCCTCCTTCAGAAATGGGGGAGGGGAAGGAGATTCTGAAATTTATTTCTCCCTATTTATTTCAGAACCCCCTTCCCCTCCCCCATTTCTGAAGGAGGGTCTAGTCCCGAAATGTCAACTTTCCTGCTCCTCTGATGCTGCTTGGCCAGCCGTGTTCATCCAGCTCTATACCTTGTTACCTCAGAATCTCCAGCATCAGCAGTTCCTTGTATCCCTTATTTGTATGCCCTTTTTTGCATAATAAATGATAGCATTCCATTAACATTCTTGATTACTTGTTGCAGCAACAAACTAACCAATCTGGTTCACTAATGTCCTTTAGGGAAGGAATTCTGCCATCCTTACCTGGTCTGGCCTACATGTGGTTGACTCACAACTGCCCTCTGGGCAATTAGGGATGGGCAATAGATGCTGCCTGGCCAGTGACGCCCTGATCCCGTGAATGAATAAAGAAATTTATGAGGCTGATGAGAATTATGAATGAAGATAGCAAAACAGGAGAGTCTGGCAGAAGGGTCAGTGACTAGACCACACAGATTTAATGGGATTAGCAGAAGGGTTAGAGGTGATATACGAGAGAAGGAAGTGTACAGCAAGTTCTGACTTCTAACTTTCTATTAGAAGTAGTGGAAGCAGATTCATTGGGGGCTTTCATGAGGAAATTGGGTAAATACTTGAAGATGAAAAATTAACAAAGGAAGCAGAAATGCGTTTAGTCGGAAAGTTCTTTTGAAGGAGCAGTATGGGCAGGATGGGCTAAATCCGTTCCTCCTGCAATGTGTCTTTCGAACAGTCTCTGTCTCTAAGTATGTACATATTACAGGAGTCATATCATTAAGTGGGTGACCACATTTTTACTGCGAGCTATCAGCTTATTAGGAGTGCGCTGTCAGGCAGATCAATGACCTGCTTTTATAGCTGGCATTATCATCCTTACGTTTAACTACTCAAGAAATATTTACCATATTAGGTATGCATTTAAACAGAGTCAAGTGGGTTCACAGAGTGTGAAAAACAATTTATTTTTTTAAAAATTCCAGCACATATCGCATGAGATGAATTTACTGCGCATGGATTTATGTTGGCACAAGGCTTTGTATTTGATTAGGATGCCAGGCGCCAGTGAACCAATGTGATATATAACCAGTAGCCAGGCCACCAACAGGCAGCCGAGCTCCTTGGTCCATTGTTGATGTGATATTCTGAGCATCTATAAACTATACAGAGAGAGAGAGAGCAGAGACTCTGCTATTAATGCAGCTCCCACTCTGGAGCTGGGGGAGAGATCAAATGACTTCTGACGTACTTCCATGTAGGGATGACATGTAGCTAAGAGCGTTGGCCAGCAAGATACAACAGACAGCAAATAACTAGTATAATCAGTTTTAATGGTAAAGTGCTTGCGGGTAACAGTCAGAGTATCAGAGATAAACTGAGAGATAAATCCTTCTCCTTCTTAAAGGGAGCCTTGAGATCTTTTGTATCCCTGTCTCAAAGGAATGCTGGAATCCCATTGCTCTATTCCAGAGTTTATCCTGGGGTGACATGGTGGCTCAGTGGTTAGCATTATTGCCTCACAGTGCCGGGGACCCAGGTTTGATTCCTGGGTGACCATCTGTGTAGAGTTTGCACGTTCTCCCTGTGCCTGCATGGGTTTCATCCCACAATCCAATGAAGTACAGGCTAGGTGAATTGGCCCTGCTCAACATGTAGGCCGGCTGGGATAGGGTGGGATGTCCTTTGGAAGGCTGGTGCAGACTCAATGGGCCAAATAGCCTCTAGCTGCACTGTAGGGGAGTCTAAGCCTTTTTCTTAATTAAAATATGAAAGAACCGCGGATGCTGTAAATCAGGAACATAAACAGAAGTTGCTGGAAAAGCACAGCGGGTCTGGCAGCATCTGTGAAGGAAAAACAGCATTAATGTTTTGGGTCCAGTGACCCTTCAGCAGACCGATACTGAGGAAGGGTCACCAGACCTGAAATGTTAACTCTGTTTTCTCCTTCACAGATGCTGCCAGACCTGATGAGCTTTTCCAGCAACTTTGTTTTTGTTCCAAAGCTTTTTCTCCCCAGGAATCCTGACCAAGAGTTACCTCTCAAGCAATATCAGAGTATATGCTGATTCAGCTCCTTGTGGTTTGAGCGATGATGCTCAGGGTAGACTGATAGGCACTCTATGTTTAATTGATCATGGGATCTGGTCATCCCAAGTTACCCTGGCGAAAGTGGGTGGTGAGGAGTCTAACAGCTGCTATTAGTTGGGCAGTAGGGTACAGGGCTGTAGGTTCCAACACATTTATCCAGCTGCTGTGGGACCATGTATCGAGAATCATAGAATTTTATGAGGCATAAAGAGGCCATTCAACCCATCATGTCCGCACTGGCTCCTGAAAGGCCTACCAAGATAGCCCCACTTTCAAGCCCTATCTCTGCAACCCTCTAACTTCTTCAATTTCAAATTTTGAAACCTCTGGTGGAGTCAGCTTCCTCCATTCCCCCCAGGCAGCACATTCTCTGGGTAAAGAAGTTCCCACCCATCTCACTCCCAACTCTCTCGCTGACAATTCTGAAAATGTGACCTCAAGTCACTGACATCTTCTGCCCTTGTCCTTCTAGATGAAAGTGGTCAGGGTTTGGAAGGTACTGCCTGAAGATCTTTGGTGCGTTTCTGCAGTGCATCTTGTAGATAGTACACACTGCTGCCACCGAGCGTTGGCGGTAAAGGGAGTGGATGTGGTATAATCAAATGGGATGCTTTTCCTGATATTCAGCTTCCCTCCATCATAGGGTCAGAAGCTGGGAATGTTGTGGCAAGTAGCTCACCTCCCGACTCCCCAGAGCCTGTCCATCATCTACAAGGCACAAGTCAGGAGTGTGATGGAATACTCCCCACTTGCCTGGATGGGTGCAGCCCCAATAACACGCAAGAAGCTTGACACCATCCAGGACAAAGCAGCTGCTTGACTGGCACTACATCCACAAACATCCCACTCCCTCCACCCCCGACGCTCAGTGGCAGCAGTGTGTACTATCTACAAGATGCACTGCAGAAATTCACCGAAGATCCTCAGGCAGCACCTTCTAACCAAATAACCACTTCCCTCTTGAAGGACAAGGGCAGCAGATACATGGGAACACCACCCCCTGCAAGTTCACTTCCAAGTCACTCACCATCCTGTCTTGGAAATATATAACTATCACTGGGGCAAAATCCTGGAATTCCCTCCCTAAGGACATTGTGGGTCAACCTACAGCAGGTAAACTGCAGCAGTTCAAGAAGGCAGCTCACCCCCCCTTCTCAAGGGGCAATTCTAACAAGAAATGTTAGAACTACCCAGTGACACCCACATCCCACAAATATATAAAGCAAAAAAAGATATCTTTGAGCTTCTTGAGTGTTGTTGGAGATGCACTCATCCAGGCAAGTGGGGAGTATTCCATCACACTCCTGCCTTGTACCTTATAGATGGTGGACAGGCATTGAGGAGTCAGGAGGTGAGCTACTTGCTGCAGTGTTCCCAGCACCTGGCCTGCTCTTGTAGTCACTTATTTTATGTGGCTGTTCCACTTGAGTTTCTGGTCAATGTATCCTCAGTGGCATAGATAGCACAGGTTCAGTGATGGTGACATCATTGGAATGTCAAAGAGTGATGGTTTGATTATTTCTTTTTGGAGATGGTATTTGTCACAATGATCTTTATATGCGTCAGGGAAGACCAGCAGAGAGTTTGCCCCCCGATACGCATTGATTCCAGTTTGCTGGGGCTGCTTGATATCATATTCAGTTGAATGCAATCTTCATGTGGAGCAGAAACACTGGAATGGACCAGATGGGCCTTTTTTTTTTACTCACTGGCAGGATGAGGGCATCTCTGGCTGGGCCAGCATTTATTGCCCATCCCTAATTGCCCAGAGGGCCATTAATAGTCAACTACATTGCTGTGGGCCTGGAGTCACATGTAGGCCAGACCGGGTCACTCAGCTCTGTTCCACCATTTAATCCAATCCTGGCTGACCCTGTGTCCCAACCTCATTGCTTCACTCCCTCGATTCACTGAGAAGCTGATGTTCATCTTTTTATTCATTAACGGGATGATGGCATCGCTGGCCAGGCAGCATTTATTGCCCATCTGTAATTACCCAGAGGGCAGTTTCAGAATCAGCCGCGTTGCTGTGGGTCTGGAGTCACACGAAGGCCAGACCAGGTAAAGATGGCAGTTTCCTTCCCTAAAGGGGATTAGTGAACCAGATGGGTTTTTCCCACCAATCGGCTATGGGTTCACTGTCATCATTGGACTCTAAATTCCAGATCGTTTAATGAATTGAAATTCCATGATCTGCCGTGGCGGGATTCGAACCTGAGCATCCTGAACATTCGCTGAGTTTCTGGATCAACAGTCTAGCGATAGTACCACTAGGCCATTGCCTCCCCAAACGTATGTTATAAATTCGAATGGATTTTATACAACAACAAAAGCCTGAGACCCCTGAGAGCAAAGAGGGGAACTCTCAGTGATTTGTTCTTCTATCTCTGACTGAGGAAGCAGACTATATTATCTTTTTTATGTCTTTTTTTTTACCAAATCACCCAGAATTCTTACAGTGCAGCAAGAGGCCATTCAGCTTATTGTGTCTGTGCTAGCTCTCCGACTGAGCAATTCACTTTGTGCCAAACCGCTCACCTCTCCCTGAAATGTACATGCTGTTTGTTTTCACATAGTGATCTAATTCTCTTCGAAATTCCTCCAGGGAGCCTTGCTCCACCACAATCTAACGCAATGTGCTCTGGACCTTAACACGCTGCGCGAAAGATTTTGTTTTCCTCATCTTGCTTTTACAGTCACAAAGGCCTACTGCATGGTAAAAATAGCCTTTCAGCCCACTCGTGGTCAGAAACGGCCACCTAACTATTCGAATCCCCTTCCCCAGCACTTAGCCGATAGCCTCACGTGCCTTGGCATCACACCTACACATCTAAATACTTCCTCAATGAGTGCGGTACTTAATAATGAAGATTTCTGCCTCCGCTAACCTTTCACCTTCTTGTATCTTTACATTTTAGATCTATGCCCTCTCACTATCAGTCCCTTCATGAGCAGGAACAATTCCGCTCTGCACTCTGTCCACAGCACTCATGCTATTTTAAAGCTTTCTCAGTATCTATGAATCAGCAGTGAGCCCTGTTTAATTTGATTGCTCATATGGAATCTGATTCTTTGAGATCCACACTTCAGTAAAGATAACTTTAGGGCAACTTTAGATTCAGTTTTTATATATACACACACACACACACAGGAGGTATCTGTAAGACCCTGGTGAAGTAGGGGGCTGAGAGTTGGGGTAAATATACATCAGGACCTGTTGACAGCAAATGCCTGGAAATAGAGACCTGGTAGAAGATTCCAGAATCTGCCCCTTGCCTCAGACACTAAGTTGGGAAGCTTTATTTTGGCTCATGGTGTTGGAATGTCCTGGCTACTCATTACATACCGGGTCAGGTGTGTGGGGGGAGGGGAGACATTGCCTTCCACAGTTTTGCTCGGGGCCCTAATATCCTTCCCGTTAGTAGGCCACAAGCTTTCAGTGGATATGGTCTGTCCCTGATACCCGAATGGCATCATTCAATTCTACACCAAAGGCCACTGTTTGGCCCATCTGGATTAGTATCTAATCAGTCCCACTCCCCTGCTCCTTCCCTGCGCAATTTTTATCTCCCTTAAGTATTTCTCTAATTCCCTTTAGAACATTCCTGTGGAATCTGCTACCATTGCCCTTCTTCTGTCAAATAAAAACAGTTAACACTGGATCCCTACAGTGCGGAAAGAGGCCATTCAATCCATTCAGTGTGCAAAGACCATCCCCCATACCTATCCCATTGACCCCGCATTTTCCATGGCCAATCCGTCTAGCCTGCACATCCCTGGGCACTACGGGCAATTTAGCATGGCCAATCTTTGGACTGTGGGAGGAAACCGGAGGACCCGGAGGAAACCCACGCAGACACGGGGAGAATGTGCAAACTCCACACAGACAGTCGCCTGAGGGTAGAATCGAACCTGGGTCCCTGGTGCTGTAAGGAAAGCGCCAGTGGGCCCCCTGTGCTGTACTCGCTCTAACACTCACCAATCAATTTAATTTTGCTTTTTCTGCAACTGAAAGCAATCTCTCTTTATTTGCTCTATCAGTAACGTTCATAATTTGAAACATCTCTGCCAAGTTTCCTCTTAACCTTGCCTGCTCTGAGGGGAACAATCTGAATTCCTCCAGTTTGGCTCTGCTAATGAATATCCGTGACCCCTAGTCCCATTCCTGAAAAAATCTCCCCTGCACACTCTCCAAAGCCTCAGAATCCTTCTCAAAATGCCCAAACTGCTTCCCACTTGTCAGCCCAAGCCTGGATATTGTCCCGATCTTGTTGTATTTGAACACGGACTGCTTCCGTGTCTGAGGAGTCATGAATAGTGCTGAACAGTGTGCAATCATCGGCGAACATCCCCACTTCTTACATTATGATGAAGGCAAGGTCATTGATGAAGCAGCTGAAGATGGTTAGAACACTACCCTGTGGAACGCCCAGAGATGTCCTGGAGCTGAGATGACTGACCTCCCAACTATCTTTGGATGGTGGGAATCAAATTTCAAGTTTGCAGGTGGCACAAAACTGGAAGGAATGAGTTGTGAGGGGGATGCAATGAGTTTTCAAGGGTATTTAGACAGACTGAGTGAGTGAGCAAAGGGAATATTATATGGATATGTGTAAGGTTATGCACTTTGGCAGGGAAAACAAGAGTAACACAAAGCATTTCTCAAACGGTGAGCGATTGGGAAGTGTTGTGGTGCAAAGGGATCTGTGTCCTAGCTCATGAATCACTGAAGGTTAGTATTTGGATCCAATAAGGGGTCACAAAGGCACATAACCCATTGGCCTTTATCGTAGGGCTGTTTAAGCACAGGAGACAACATACTGAGGTGAGACAGGGCACTGTTGAGGCTCCTTCTGGAGCACTATGTCCAGCTGTAGTTGCCCAGTTCTCGGAATGATTTTATTGAGCTGGCGAGCGCTCAGAAGAGATTTACCAGGATGTTGCTGGGTGTGGAAGGTTTGAGTTCTAAAGAAAGGCTGGATAGGCTGGGGCATTTTCCATCGGAGCGTAGGAGGTTGAGTTGCGACCTGGGAGAGGTTTATAAAATAATGAGGCATACAGATAAGTTTTATGGTAGTGGTCTTTTCCAATGGGATGGGAGATTTCAAGACTAGGGGCACATTTTTAAGGTGAGAGGAGAGAGATTTAAAAAAGACAAGCGGGACAATTATTTTTACACGGAGGTAGCTCGTGTGTGGAATGAACTTCCTGAGGAAGCGATGGATGTGCTTACAATTACAGTGTTTAAAAGACATTTGGATCAGTACATAGGATGGGAAAGTTTTGGAGAAATATGGTCCGGGAGCAGGCAGGTAGGACTAGTTTAGTTTGGAATTATGTTCGGCATGGACTGGGTGGACCAAAGGGTCTGTTTCCATGCAGTATGACTCTATGAGTCTTGTCTTGCTGCAGTTGTATGGGGCTTGGTGAGACTGCACCAACAGTATTGTGTGCAGTTTTGGGTCCATTATTAAGGGGAGGATAAACTAACCCTTAGAGAGAGCACATTAGGCATTCACCAGAATGAAGAACATGGGCTCCTTGGACTTGCGATGAATGAAGTGATGGCATTCAAGCGCTCCATGTTCTGGCAAAAGGGATAGGTTGCCGTTGGCCTTTGCTGGAGGGCTGGGATTATTCTAGATGCAGCGTGAGAATACACAGGGCCAGGCTGTGGTGTGAGCAATGCACCATCTCTGAAGCTCTCTGTCCCAGAAAGCCATCTGGTAAATGCAGGATGTTGGGAGAGACATCTGGGTAACAATGGATTTCAAGGCCTATGGGGATGGTGCAGGAAAGTGATCTTTAATGGTGGTTATGATCGAAATGTAAAGTGGAACAGGCCTGAGGGGGTAAATGGACTCCTTTGGCTTCAATTTCCAAAGTTCCTAAATTCAAAACTGGAATGAGTGAGGGTGAAATCCCGCGATAGTTTGGTTACCAGTCAACAGTAAAATGGATTTGGACAATATATAGACTAATGCAGTGTCCATGCATTTGCCAGGCTTTGTATGTAGTTGAATGGGGGATCTCCTGGGATATGCCAAGGGGATATACCCAGAGTGCCAACATGGTCCAGATTGGCATTGTTTACAAAGTGTTTGGAGGCTCAACGTTGGGCGAGAGCAGGATTGAGGTCCCTTTATGCCCCTTGCCCCCAGTGCCCCCCCCACCACACCCAATATGCCCATCTCTGTCACATCCCAGTGATGGGTTTGCGAAAATTCTGGCAAGGCTTGAATATTACTTGTCATCTTCTACCACCCTTTAGAAGGCGGCAGTGAGCTGCCTACTCGAACTGTTGTGGTATTAAGCGCTGTCCCCAGGGGGTGGGGAGCTGCTGTTCTTGTTACCCCATGAGGTGGCATAGTAAAGCCCTGGTGTGGAGAGCTCAGTGGCACATTGAGTAGGGTTCGCCTACCAACCACTAATAATTCTCCCAGAGACAGAGAGAGGGAGAGCAAAAGGAGTGGTGGAGATGTAGGGGCAGGGGTCACAGAGGTGTGGGAGGGGTGTTTCATGCTGATTGTCACAGTGTGGGAACATCAGGAGATCCCGTTCCTTTTAGAAGGTGACTATAGATTTGAGGATGGCCTCAGTTCTTTCCAAGGATTGACACTTTAGCCAAAATAAACTGAGAGATTAATCGATCTCATTAATCTTTCAAAGCCAGTGCATTACATTAGGCACAAGCATTCCTGCAGCGCACATCATGTTGACTCTGAATAAATGAGCATTGGGGTAAGACGTCCTTCCGACAGCAATCTATTTAAACTTGAAGAATGGACACAGGGCCAGGATGAGAACGGCTAAAGTCACCACGCGATCAGACCTCACCAGGATCGGAATTCCATTCATCCAGGCTCAGGGTTCTGTAATCCCCTTCCACGTACAAAACCATCAATCTCAACTGAGAAGCCTCAGGTTCCTCACCAGGCTCAAAATGTTGTTAGTTTATAGTGGGGTCCATGATGGCGTAGAGGGGCTGGAAGGAGAGGGCTCCAGATGACAACTCACTACTGTGGGAAGATAGTAGGAACTGCTGAAGCTGCAGTCAGAAACAACACAATGTGGAGACGGAGGAACACGGCAAGACAGGAAGGATCAGAGGAGCAGGAAAGATAACATTTTGGCTCAGGAACCTTCTTCAGAAAAGAGAGTCCCTGACCCGAAACGTCAACTGTCCTGCTCCTCTGAAGCTGGTAGGCCTGCCGTGTTCATCCAGCTCTACATCTTGTTAGCTCACTGCTGACTGAAGGTGTGCTTCCCAATACCATTCGGAACAGCATGGAGATTTTGAACTTCAATCCCCAAAATGTCATTTGTTGTTGAAACGCCTCAATAAGAAGCACTCCCTCAGTACTCACCTTCCGACACTGCGGCACTCCCTCAGTACTGACCCTCCGACAGTGCACATTCCCTCAGCACTGACCCTCTGACAGTGCGGCATTCCCTCAGCACTGACCCTCCGACAGTGCTTCACTCCCTCAACACTGACTCTCCGACAGTGCAGAATTCCCTTTGTATTGACCCTCGGACAGAGTGGCATTCCCTCAGCACTGACCCCCCGACAGTGTGGCACTCCCTCAGCACTGACCCCCTGACAGTGCAGCACTCCCACAGCACTGACTCCCCGACAGCGTGGCACTCCCTGAGCACTGACCCTCCAACAGTGTGGCACTCCCTCAGCACTGACCTCCCGACAGTGCGGTACTCCCTCAGCACTGACCCCCCGACAGCGTGGCACTCCCTGAGCACTGACCCTCCGACAGTGCAGCACTCCCTCAGTACTGACCCTCCGACAGTGCGCACTCCCTCAGCACTGACCCTCCGACAGTGCAGCACTCCCTCAGTACTGACCCTCCGACAGTGCGCACTCCCTCAGCACTGACCCCCCGACAGCGAGGCACTCCCTGAGCACTGACCCTCCGACAGTGCAGCACTCCCTCAGTACTGACCCTGTGACAGTGCAGCACTCCCTCAGCACTGACCCTCCGACAGTGAACAGAACCTGTTTCATTCCTGCTTATGTCAGTCAGCCAGGGCTCCCTGATTGGACCTGAGTAACAGCCTCCAGTCAGGGAACTCATATTTCATGAGGCCCACCTGACTGACCTTGTTACAGCCACTGTCAGTGATAAGGCGTGAGCTCATGGTTGACTGCTCGGTCCCTGGAAAAAATGGCCAATAACCTCAAATGTTCACTTCAATTTGAACATTTTCATTTCTCACTGACAGTGCGGCACTCCCTGAGCACTGACCCTCCGACAGTGCGGCACTCCCTCAGTACTGACCCTCTGACAGTGTGGCACTCCCTCAGCACTGACTCTCCGACAGTGCGGCGCTCCCTCAGTACTGACCCTCTGACAGTGCAGCGCTCCCTCAGCACTGACCCTCTGACAGTGTGACACTCCCTCAGCACTGACTCTCCGACAGTGCGGCGCTCCCTCAGCACTGACCCTCCGACAGTGCGGCACTCCCTCAGTACTGACCCTCCGACAGTGCAGCACTCCCTCAGCACTGACCCTCTGACAGTGCAGCGCTCCCTCAGCACTGACCCTCCGACAGTGCGGCACTCCCTCAGCGCTGACCCTCTGACAGTGTGACACTCCCTCAGCACTGACCCTGTGACAGTGCGGCCCTCCCTCAGCACTGACCCTCCGACAGTGCGGCGCTCCCTCAGCACTGACCCTCTGACAGTGTGGCACTCCCTCAGCACTGACCCTCTGACAGTGCGGCACTCCCTCAGCACTGATCCTCCGACAGTGCGGCACTCCCTCAGCACTGACCCTCCGAGAGTGCGGCACTCCCTCAGCACTGACCCTCCGACAGTGCGGCGCTCCCTCAGCACTGACCCTCTGACAGTGTGGCACTCCCTCAGCACTGATCCTCCGACAGTGCGGCACTCCCTCAGCACTGACCCTCTGACAGTGCGGCACTCCCTCAGCACTGACCCTCCGACAGTGCCCACTCCCTCAGCACTGACCCTCTGACAGTGCGGCGCACCCTCAGCACTGACCCTCCGACAGTGCGACACTCCCTCAGCACTGACCCTCCGACAGTGCGGCACTCCCTCAGCACTGACCCTCCGACAGTGCCCACTCCCTCAGCACTGACCCTCTGACAGTGCGGCACTCCCTCAGCTCTGACCCTCCGACAGTGCGACACTCCCTCAGCACTGACCCTCTGACAGTGCGGCACTCCCTCAGCACTGACCCCCTGACAGTGCGGCACTCCCTCAGCACTGACCCTCCAACAGTGTGGCACTCCCTCAGCTCTGACCCTCCGACAGTGCGACACTCCCTCAGCTCTGACCCTCCGACAGTGCGACACTCCCTCAGCACTGACCCTCCGACAGTGCAGCACTCCCTCAGCACTGGCCCCCTGACAGTGCGGCACTCCCTCAGCTCTGACCCTCCGACAGTGCGACATTCCCTCAGTACTGACCCTCCGACAGTGCGGCACTCCCTCAGCACTGACCCTCTGACAGTGTGGCACTCCCTCAGCTCTGACCCTCCGACAGTGCGACACTCCCTCAGCACTGACCCTCCGACAGTGCGGCACTCCCTCAGCACTGACCCTCCGACAGTGCGGCACTCCCTCAGCACTGACCCTCTGACAGTGCGGCACTCCCTCAGCTCTGACCCTCCGACAGTGCGACACTCCCTCAGTACTGACCCTCCGACAGTGCGGCACTCCCTCAGCACTGACCCTCTGACAGTGTGGCACTCCCTCAGCTCTGACCCTCCGACAGTGCGACACTCCCTCAGCTCTGACCCTCCGACAGTGCGACACTCCCTCAGTACTGACCCTCCGACAGTGCGGCACTCCCTCAGCACTGACCCTCCGACAGTGCAGCACTCCCTCAGCACTGGCCCCCTGACAGTGCGGCACTCCCTCAGCTCTGACCCTCCGACAGTGCGACATTCCCTCAGTACTGACCCTCCGACAGTGCGGCACTCTCTCAGCACTGACCCTCTGACAGTGTGGCACTCCCTCAGCTCTGACCCTCCGACAGTGCGACACTCCCTCAGCACTGACCCTCCGACAGTGCGGCACTCCCTCAGCACTGACCCTCCGACAGTGCGGCACTCCCTCAGCACTGACCCTCTGACAGTGCGGCACTCCCTCAGCTCTGACCCTCCGACAGTGCGACACTCCCTCAGTACTGACCCTCCGACAGTGCGGCACTCCCTCAGCACTGACCCTCTGACAGTGTGGCACTCCCTCAGCTCTGACCCTCCGACAGTGCGACACTCCCTCAGCTCTGACCCTCCGACAGTGCGACACTCCCTCAGTACTGACCCTCCGACAGTGCGGCGCTCCCTCAGTACTGTCCCTCCGACAGTGTGGCACTCCCTCAGTACTGACCCTCTGACAGTGCAGCACTCCCTCAGTACTGACCCTCCGACAGTGCAGCACTCCCTCAGTACTGACCCTCCGACAGTGCGGTACTCCCTCAGTACTGACCCTCCGACAGTGCGGCACTCCCTCAGTACTGACCCTCTGACAGTGCGGCACTCCCTCAGCACTGACCCTCCGACAGTGCGGCACTCCCTCAGCACTGACCCTCCGACAGTGCGGTACTCCCTCAGCACTGACCCTCCGACAGTGCGGCACTCCCTCAGCACTGACCCTCCGACAGTGCGGCACTCCCTCAGTACTGACCCTCCGACAGTGCGGCACTCCCTCAGTACTGACCCTCTGACAGTGCGGCACTCCCTCAGCACTGACAAGTTACATGATTAGAATTTAAATGGAGAAGTATGAGTTATTGACCTGAGCCTGATTGTTTCTTATGAAATTTTTTTAAAATGCAACAATAGTGTGCATTAACAGCTGAGATGTTTGGCTTTATTTAAATATATAATGCATCCCCAGGAGTTACTGACTGGACTCTAATCAAGGGGTTTGGGATGGTTTATATACAAATTAACAGATACCCGGGCATGAGTTACAGACTGGAACCTCATCAAGGTGTTCCGGGAGGGTTTATATACGGAATAACAGATACCCAGGAGGGAGTTACAGACTGGAATCTAATCAGGGGGTTCAGGGTGGTTTATATGTAGAATAGCAGATACCTGGGAATGAGTTACAGACTGGAATCTAATTGCGAGGTTCAGAGGTTTATGTACAGAATAACAGATATCCTGGGTGTGAGTTACAGAGTTGAATATCATTGCAGTGTGCGTGTGGTTTATCTTCAGAATTACATATACCCAGGAGTGATTTTCAGACTGGAATCCAATCGAGGAGTTTTGTTGTTTTATATATAGAATAGCAGAAATGTTTATCACTGTTGTAATTTAGAAAACACTGCAGATGATTTATGCACAGCAAGCTCCCGCAAGCAGCAATGTGACAATGAGTGTATCGTCTAATGTTAGTGATGCTGGAGGAGGGGTTAAATGTTAGACTGGGATTGACGTTCAGGGATGAATGTGTGACTCGCAGGGCACTAGGACCCAGGAAATGGCAGCAGTGCCTCTTGGAGGAGCGTATTTATAGTGGGTGGTTGAAGCTGCGGAACTGTCAGTATAACAGACAAGGAGGTGAGCTGGGTAAGAGCAAGTGAGATAAGTACAGAAGGAAGCGAAGAAGATTTGAGAGCTTGGCCAGGCACCATGTCATTTTCAACCACCTCCAGCACAAGCTCCTACAGGAGAACCTTTGGGGGTAATGTCATCGGCTCTCCACAGCTCTCCAGGGCTTCCTACTCCTCTGGGCGATTTGGTGGAGGGTCTGGTAACTTATCCTCCCGCGTTCTCATCTCCAAGTCCACCGTGCTGCCCTCTTACTCCAGCTTCCGGGCCAAGGTACCATCCCGAGGCTATGAGGTGGTGGACTTTAGCCTGGCTGATGCCCTGAACCAGGAATTTGTCCAGACCCGAACCAATGAGAAGGCAGAGATGCAGCACCTGAACGACCGCTTCGCCAACTACATCGAGAAGGTCCGCTTCCTGGAACAGCAGAACAAGGTGCTTGTGGCTGAGGTGAACCGCCTGAAGGGGCAGGAACCCGGGAGGGTCAATGATCTCTACGAGCAGGAGATGAGGGACCTCCGGCGGCAAATTGATGCACTGACCAACGAGAAGGTCCGAGTGGAGGTTGAGAGGGACAACCTGGCTGACGACCTACAGAAGCTCAAACAGAGGTAGGACAGTGAGATTGAGGCATCCTTTTGCCATCCACCTCCTCACAGAGGTTGTGAACCCAGTCCAGAGATAGGAGCACTACCACTGCAGCACAAGCTGTCCTAATGGGTAGCTTGTTTTGTTTGTAGGCTTGCCTGGCCATCTCGCCTTTCCTAATTTCCAGCCTTATTGAGTGTCAATTGCTCATTCCCTCTCCCCCATGTGCCAGCTCTGCCTCTATAGTAGGCACTCTGAGTTTGAAGATTATTAGTTTAACTGCAGAAAGGGAAGTGCCTTCTCCAGGCTGGCACTGACAGAGCTGCACCATCAGAGGCTGTTGCTATTCAACACAGACTAACCTCTCAGATAGACAGGCGCAAAAACAATCTGAGATAGTCATGATAATAAAATGTGAGGCTGGATGAACACAGCAGGCCAAGCAGCATCTCAGGAGCACAAAAGCTGACGTTTCGGGCCTAGACCCTTCATCATAGTCATGACTTTGAAGAGAGCTCTCTCTCCCTCCTTTGTCCTGGCCAATGTATATCCCTCAGTCAGCAACACAAAATCAGACCATTTGTTTATTGTGTCTTTGTCATACTGTTGGTTTGGGGTTCTTGCTGTGCACAGATTTCACGCTGTGTTTCCTAGTTTACCGAGCTTCAACAGCACTTCATGGGCTATGTACTAACTTGGAAAATCCTGACCTTGTGAATCTTTCTAGAAGTTTTATTTGTGAGATGTGGCAATGTGAACAGAGTTAATTGCCCATTGCTAATCGCCATCCAGCAAGTAACCACTGCCTTCCCTGGGGTATTTAAGGACAGGACATAAATGCTGACCGAGCTAACAGCCCACGTCCTGTGCATGGTTTTAATGTATGGGGAACTGCTTTCTTGTAGCCTAAGTGGACTCCCAATGCCCTCGGGGGAAATTCCAAGATTTTGACCTAGCCAAGGAACGGCGATATATTTCCAAGTCAGGATGGCGAGTGGCTCGGAGGGAAACTTGCAGGGGACGGTGTACCCGTGTGTCTGCTGCTGTTGTCCTTCTAGATGGTAGAGGTCATGGGTTTGGAAGGGTCTGTCTGAGGAACCTTGATGGGTTGCAACAGTGCCTCTGTGAGAGGGTAGGCACTGCTGCCACTGCGCACTGGATGTACAAATATAGGGCTTTCTTTGACTGGGCTCAGTGCCTATAATTGACGCTTTGAGAAGCCATTAGACCAGGGCTTTATCATTGATCAGTGAGTTTGACTTTACTTCTTCACAACTAACCCTGAGACATTGTGGTAAGATTATGCCAGATCTCAAGGTGAGACCGCACTTGAAACTTTATCTTTAACCTCTCCAGGGGTGCCCACCGAATCGGGAGTCAGGAATGTCAGGAATCGGAGACAGTTGCTCAGACTGGGTTTGAAATTCAAGACATGGCTAATAAGATGGAAGGGAAATAAGAGCAAATTTAAGGGAAAAAGAATGTGGGATTTTATACGGGGAATGGATATGCTAAAGCCTCAGTGGGTTAGCACAAAGGTCCAGCAAACCTGGGCCATGAACCTGGGTCTCTGATCTCGAAGGTAGGATGTGAAGCGAGGTTTCGGAGTGTGGAGGAGGGATTGAAAATGTGGGAATGAATCTCTTTGTGCTAATAGATTTGGGAAAAGTTCAACAAAGTGCGGGAGTCTACAGATGGTGAGAGACAGAGAAGCAGAGGGAGTGTGACAGAAGCTCTGAGAATGAGAGCGGGATTGGGAAACTGAAAGAGAAAGGGAGATTGCAATAGTTAGAAACAAAGAAACAAAGAAACCTACAGGAACAGGCCATTCGGCCCTCCAAGCCTGCGCCGATCAAGATCCTCTGTCTAACCTGTCATCTATTTTCTAACGGTCTGTGTCCATTTGCTCCCCGCCCATCCATGTACCTGTCCAAATATATCTTAAAAGACGCTAACATGTCTGTGTCTACCACCTCCGCTGGCAACACGTTCCAGGCACCCACCACCCTCTGTGTAAAGAGCTTTCCACGCATATCTCCCTTAAACTTTCCTCCTCTCACTTTGAACTCATGACCCCTAGTAATTGAGACCCCACTCTGGGAAAAAGCTTTTAGCTATCCACCCTGTCTATACCCCTCATGATTTTGTAGACCCCAATAAGGTCCCCCCTCAATCTCTGTCTTTCTAATGAAAATAATCCTAATCTATTCAACCTCTCTTCATAGCTAGCACCCTCCATACCAGGCAACATCCTGGTGAACCTCCTCTGCACCCTCTCCAAAGCATCCACATCCTTTTGGTAATGTGGCGACCAGAACTGCACACAGTACTCCAAATGTGGCTAAACCAAAGTCCTATACAACTGCAACATGACCTGCCAACTCTTGTACTCAATACCCCGTCCGATGAAGGAAAGCATGCCATATGCCTTCTTGACCACCCTATTGACCTGCGTTGTCACCTTCAGGGAACAATGGACGTGAGCACCCAGATCTCTCTGTTCATCAATTTTCCCTGGGACTTTTCCATTTACTGTATAGTTCGCCCTTGAATTTGATCTTCCAAAATGCATCACCTCACCTTTGCCCGGATTGAACTCCATCTGCCATTTGTCTGCCCAACTCTCCAGTCTATCTATATTCTGCTGTAATTTCTGACAGTCCCCTTCCCTATTTGCTACTCCACCAATCTTAGTGTCATCAGCAAACTTGCTGATCAGACCACTTACACCTTCCTCCAGATCATTTTCATATATCACAAACAACAGTGGTCCCAGCACAGATCCCTGTGGAACACCACTGATCACAGGTCTCCAATTTGAGAAACTCCCTTCTACTACTACCCTCTATCTCCTGTTGCCCAGCCAGTTTTTTATCCATCTAACTAGCACGCCCTGGACCCCATGTGACTTCACTTTCTCCATCAGCCTGCCATGGGGAACCTTATCAAACGTCCATGTATATGACATCGACAGCCTTTCCCTCATCAATCAACTTTGTTACGTCCTCAAAGAATTCTATTAAGTTGGTAAGACATGACCTTCCCTGTACAAAACCATGTTGCCGATCACTGAAAGACTGTGTGAAAGAGAGAGACAAACTAATGAGGGAGAGAGAGAGAGAGTGTGGGCTCATGATAGATAGAAAGTGAGAAAGACACTGGGCTACATGAGTGAGCGAGAGAGGGAGAGACTGAGCTAGTGAGTGAGAGCAAGCGAGAGATAGACTGAGCTGTTGAGAGAGAGAGAGAGAGAGACTGAGCTAGTGTGAGAGAGAGGGAGAGAGAGACTGAGCTGGCTAGAGAGAGACTGAGCTAGTGAGTGAGAGAGAGAGAGAGACTGAGTTAGTGAGTTAGTGAGTGAGCGAGTGAGTGAGAAAGAGAGAGACTGAGCTAGTGAGTGAGTTTGTGTGTGTGTGTGTGTGAGAGAGAGAGAGAGAGAGAGAGAGACTGAGAGTGAGCCAGTGAGCGTTGATTGAAGAATGAGATGGGATGCAGTTTCTTCCTGCAGTCTCTTTTCACCACTGACCATCAATTAAAAATAGCCGCAGTAAATATGAAAGACGTTGCTGTCACCGTAGCCGAGTCGAACACTTGGCAGCCCGTTTCACTCTGCAATTTAATCAGCCTTTGCTGTAACGGTCAATTAATTAAATTTCACCTCCTATCTGCTGGGGCCCAAGCTGCTGGTTTGTGCTGGGGCCTGACCTTAGTCGCGTGAATGTTAAACACAACAAACAGGCACTCTCTCTGAAACTGGATGAAGGATAAACAGTGGTAGTGCCCCTACCTCTGAGCCAGGAGGCCTGGATTCAAGTCTAGAGGTGTGTAATACATCTCTGCGCAAGCTGATCGGGGCAGTCTCTGTTGTGGGAGTCACACATTTTACTCCAAGCAGGATATGTTATTCATGACCAATTAGCTGAACCTCTTCAACTCTGCCCTCTTAGGCATCCCTGAATTAAACCCCTCCATTACTAGCCAGGCCTCCAGTCGCCTGGACCCCGTAGATCATAAAGTTCCTGCTTTAACCTCTCTACATCTTTATTTCTCTCTCTTTTATCAATTATCCCTCTCTATCTCTTGTCCTTGAAGGCATTCCAATAAATCTAGCTCCTTGGCTATCAATTTGTCCGCATGTCTCCTCCTGCAGCTTGGCATCAATTTTTTTTTCAGAAAACTGCTATTTTAAGACAAAATGAGATGCTTAACTGCCTCCTGGAAGCTCTCTAAGTACAAGTTGTTTTGCAGTGCTCCTGTAAGAAGCCGCTCGGTTCAAGGCCAGTATGGGAACAGCGGGGTCCCACAAAAAGTCATCTGCCAGTGACCAGAGAATGCTTTTGTTTCACAATGTGAAGCAAGTGATTAATAACGGGCAGCGCAGTGAGGCTGTGTGCCCAGCAGAATGCCCCAGTGTGACTGTTTCTACATTCACCTGAGCAGGTAAATGGCACATAGTGGTGTAACATCCCAGGTGAGAACTCGAACTGACTGGGCAAAGTAACTGTACTGAAGAGGGCTAAACTTCATTGGGCAGAGCCCCCTGAATGACCTCGAACATGGCTGGCCCAGTTCCACATGCTCACAGTATTATTACAGGGCAGAATGAGGACGTTCAGCCCCTTGTGCTCACAATGGCTCTGCTATCCAGTCTCAGTCTCCCACGTTTGCCCCCAACCGTTCCATCCAACTCCCTCTTGAATGCCACGCTAGGGCCTGCTGCCATCACAGACCCGGGCAGATGGCAGCAAAGTGGCACAAGGGTGCCAGCTTCAGTTACTTGGGAAAAGGAGGGTAGCCATGGCAGGGCGGCACTCCCTCAGTTCTGCACTGGCGTGTCAGTAACTCAGGGTCACAGTTTCAGGGCTGTCAGCAATCAAGCTAGGGCTGGGACGAGGAGAAGCTTCCTTACTTAGAGAGTTGTTAGGATTGGGAATGCACTGCCTGGGAGAATGGGGGGGAGCGGATCCCACGGGCGGGTTCAAAAGGGAGCAGGATACGTATTTGAAATTGAAGAAGTTGGAGGGGTACAACGATAAGGCTGGAGAGTGGGACTAGCTGTTTCAGGAACCAGTTCAGAGACGACGTCGCGAATGGCCTCTTTCTGCACAACAAAACCCTAGCATTTTGTAAATATCAAATCTACAACCCAGAAAGATGACCCAGCTTGTTTGTGTCAGCGTGAACGAACCAAGAGGAGAACGGTGACGTGTGCAAACTGAGCAGCCAATACATGCACAGCAAGATCCCACCAACAGCCCTCAGATAAAATGCCTGATTGTTGATTTCTGCTGGTATTAGCTGAGGGATTAATTTCCACCAGGAGATGAGGTAGATTCCTCAACCTCTCTACCCACATTGAAAAGGGTGAAAATCGCACCAATCCTTGCCTGAGCAGACAGAGGGAAATGGGTCCCATTGGCAGAAGGCTCCGGAAGCCAGAGGGCACAGATTTATAGTGTTTGGCAGAAGGACTGGAGACGGGGTAACTGAAACCTGGGATTTTCCCCGGGATTTGAGGGTGTGGTGACTCAACTGTGGCTTCCAAATAGGGAATTGGAACGTTATCTCCAGTGGAAAAGTTGGCAGGGCTATAGGACAAGGAAGGGATCATGGGACTAGCTGAGTCATTTGGGCAGTGAGCTGGTGTGGACACGATGGGCTGAATGGCATCTGCAAACATCCAATGATCCTCATGTCACGGGATGCTTCCTAACTATCAGCGTATACAGATGGTCCTCTAGGTGGGTATCTTGACTGAGAGAAAACACCTCAGACAGACCCAGGGGTCCTGGGCTCAAGTCCTTCACAGTAACCTCAGCTAGTGCAGGAAAGGAACCCACACCACATCTCAAGCCAAACAATCGATTCAAAGATGCCGGTATACACCTCAGGAGCAGGAGTGAATCCAGGCCTCCTGGTCCAGAAGTAGGCACACTACCATTATGCCACAAGAATGCTCAATTGTGGCTTTACTCTGTATCTAACCCTGTGCTGTCCCTGTCCTGGGAGTTTTTGATGGGGGTCAGCGTAGAGGGAGCTTTACTTTGTATCTAACCCTGTGCTGTCCCTGTCCTGGCAGTGTTTGATGGGGGACAGTGCAGAGGGAGCTTGACTCCGTATCTAACCCTGTGATGTCCCTGTCCCTGGCAGTGTTTGATGGGTAGACAGTGTCGAGAGAACTTTATTTTTAGTTTGAAAGAGTAGAGAGAGCTTTACTTACATAGAAAGTCGGTGAATCAGAGATGATTGTTGTAACAGTATCTGAGCGCGATAAAGCATTATTAGAACAGGAGAGCTAAACAATAACAGGGGGAATCTGTTGCCTGATATCATGCGCGGATCTTCCCTCTCCCTGTAGCACTTGTCTTTTCATTTTAAGTCAGGCCACCAAAAACTTTCCACACCCTGTTGTTGACCATAAAAGGAGAAATGATTGGAGTAACAGAGAGAGAGAGAGAGAGAGAGGGAGGGAGAGGGAAGACAAGTGTTAAACGAACCCATCAGGTACCTTATAAATAACCTTCCTTGGTGACAGATTGAAGAATAATGCCAGAAAGGTGGTAGGCCCAGAGTTTATATTTTAGTCAATTTGTAATTCACAGAAAAGTACAGTGTCAATCTGTCCCCTCCCTCTCGAGACCACTGTGCAATATCAGCCTGGGATAGTCCAGGAGCACGGGTTGGAGAAGGAATGACAATTTTCCCAATATTTAGTCAATGCCGACGATATGTTGGTCATGTCTCAGCGAGTAGCAGAGCCAAGAAGCTATGTGTTCCAGACTCAATTTAGAGACCAGGAGGAGGTGACGCTGAGGGAGAGCTGTACTCGCAACGGGATTCCTCGTCCCTGTGGTGTGGAAATGTAACGTTGCTGTAGATACCGTTTCGCAGGAGAGTCGAGGAGTTCATTCAGTGTCCAAATGACCAGGTACCCCCAACAACACCATCGAACGCAAACATCCCCACACTGTGGGATCTTGCTGTGTGAAAAATGGCTACAGCATTCCCCACATTGTGACATCGATGACACTTGATACCGTGCTGGGTAGGGGCTTTAAAGCAGTTTCAGGACATCCTCGACAATAAATGTGAGGCTGGATGAACACAGCAGGCCCAGCAGCATCAGGGTCTAGGCCCGAAACGTCAGCTTTTGTGCTCCTGAGATGCTGCTTGTCCTGCTGTGTTCATCCAGCCTCACACTTTGTTATCTTGGAATTCTCCAGCATCTGCAGTTCCCATTATCACTCGGGACATCCTTGTCACATTATGAAGGATGCTACTTAAATGCGAGTTGTATCAGAGGAAGTTGGTGCTCATCTGCCCCCCACCTGACACTTGAGGTGGGGACAGGGCTGCTCGTGGTGGTGGCAATAATAATTGCCCAACATCAGAGCAGTCCCAAACCCACTTCCACCCCACGGGGAGGGTCTGGAACTGAGCACGATGGGTGGGTGGGCTACAAAGACCAGAGGATCCTGCCATCTTCCTTTGGGAAAGTGGGGGTGGGGAGGCTGAGCAGGTGGTGGGGTGTTTGGTTGGGGGCCGATGGGTGCAGGAGTTGGGGGGGGTGGTGGGTGTAATTTTCCTGTTTGTCTAAATTCCCATCCGGATAGAAGTGAGTGTCAGTCGATCAGCCATCCTCCTGTCGAAGGGCTGAATGGCCTATTCCTAGCTTCTCTGTTTCTTGTGAGACATGTTGAGGCTGAGGTTCCTTTCTCTGGTGCTTGGATGTTAGGAGGTGCCAGCTGTCTCTGGTCTGGCGAGGGGGTAACTGGGGCTGTGAGTGTGTCACGCTGATGACAGGAAAAACGAAGGGCCCAGAGACTGGTTCCTGGAGTGCAGCCTGTAAACTAATATCAACCTTTCTAGCTCATCTGCTTCCTTAGCAACAGATAGTTACAACATCTCACATTTCTGGACAGACAAGAGCTGAATTGGGCCTTGAGACCTCACAAACATGTTCCACTGTCCTTTCAAATCATGGCCTCACATTTTCCTGACAGTGTGTCATTCCCTTCTGTTCTCTCAGAAAACGAAAACCTCTCACGATTCCAGCAGACAGCCTGGAACAACCCAGAGCCCTCTCAACTTGAATGGTCGAATTTTGAAACCGGGTCATATTAGGGGACGTTAGGGCAGGTTAGCAAAAGCTGGATCAAAGCAGTTGATTTCATGAGATCTCTTGAAGGGTAAGAGAGGTGACGAGGCCTGGGATCTGAGTCCCAGAGATCAGGGACCAAGTAGCTAAAGGTTTGGCCTCCGATGGTTGAGATGTTAAAAGCAGGAATGGTGTTACAGCAGGGAGATCACAGGCGGTTAAAGATAGAGATCTCAGTTCATTTCTTCAGGCATGTCCCCTCCTTGTCCCTCTATTTCTACATCAAGTTATGAGTGAATGAAGCAGAGACAATGGAGAAAAGATTGGTTAGGGCCTGGAGTGCACTGCCTGGAAATATGGGGGAAGCAGACTCAGTGGAGAGATTGAAGGGGGCATTGGATAGTGTTTTTGGATTAGTTTTTTCTCTGAGAGGGACGTGAGTCTTTGGAACTCGTTGTTACAGAGAGCTCTGGGAGCATGGTCCTTGTGTATATTTAACGGTGTGGAAGGAGATGGAGAAAAGTCAGGAGATAGGGACTAAATAATAGAAGCAGAATGATGGGCCTAATGGCCTCCTTCAGCATTGGAATGACTCTGTGGTAAGAACAGAAGAACTCGGAGCAGGAGGAGGTCATTCAGCCCTTCGAGCCTGCCCTGCCATTTGAAAAGATCATGGCTGGTCTTTTTGAGACTCAGCTCCACTTACCCGCCCACTCACCGCAACGCTTAATTCCTTTACTGTTCAAAAATTTATATAGCTTTGCCTTAAACACATTCAGCGAGGTAGCTTCAACCACTTAACCGGGCAGGGAATTCGACAGATTCACAACCCTTTGGGTGAAGAAGTTCCTCCTGACCTCACTCCTACATCTGCTTCCCTTTATTTTGAGACTATGCCCCCTAGCCCTAGTTTCACCTGCTGGCAGAAACAACCTCCCTGCCTCCTTATCTATTCCCTTCATAATCTTATAAATTTCTATAAGATCTCCCATCATTCTTCTGAATTCCAATGAGTATAATCCCAGGCTACTCAGCCTCTCCTCCTAATCCGACCCTCTCAACTCTGGAATCACCCAAGTGAATCTCCTCTGCACCCCCTCCAGTGCTAGTATAGCTCTTCTCAAGTAAGGAGACCAAAACTGCACACAGTACTCCAGGTGTGGCCACCCCAGGACCCTATACAGCTGCAGCATAGCCTCCCTGTTTTTAAACTCCATCCCTCCAGCAGTGACAGACAAAATTCCATTTTCTTTTTTAATTACCTGCTGGACCTGCAATCCCACCTTCAGCGATTCATGCACAAGGGCACCCAAGTCTCTCTGTACAGCAGTGTGCTGCAATTTTTTACCATTTAAAACATAGTCCATTTTGCTGTTATTCCTACCAGAATGGATGGCCTCACACTTATAAACATTGTACTCCATCTGCCAGGCCTTTGCCCGCTCACTTAGACTATCTATATCCCTCTGCAGACTTTCAGAGTCTTCTGCACACTTTGCTCTAGCAATCACCTTAGTGTCATCTGCAAATTTTGACACACTACACCGAGTCCCCAACTCCAAAACATTCACGTAAATTGTAAACAATTGTGGTCCCAACACTGATCCCTGAGGGACACCACTCACCACTGACAGCCAATGACAAAAACACCCATTTACGCTTACTCTTTGCTTTCTACTGGTGAACCAATCCTCTATCCGTGCCAATACACTACCTGAAATACTGTCCAACTTTATCGTATGTTGCAGCCTTTGGTGTGGCACCTTGTCAAATGCCTTCTGGAAATCTAGATACACCACATCCACAGGTTCCCTATTGTCCACCAGACAAGTAATGTCCTCAGAGAATTCCACAAAATAAGTTAAACATGACCTACTCTTCATGAACCCATGCTGGGTGTTCCCAATGGAACAATTTATATCCGGATGTCTTGCTATTTCTTCCTTAATGATCGATTCAAGCATTTTCCCCACCACCGAAGTTAAGCTAACTGGCCAATAGTTACCTGCTTTTTGTCCACTTCCTTTTTTAAACAGTGGCGTCACATTGGCTGTTTTCCAATCTGCAGAACTACCCCAGAGCCGAGTGAATTTTGGTAAATAATTACTAGTGCATTTGCTATTCCCCCCCAACACCCCCACACCCATCACCTCTTTTAGTACCCTGGGATGCATTTCATCAGGACCAGGAGATTTGTCTACCTTTAGCCCCGTTAGCTTGCCCAGCACTGCCTCCTTAGTGATAATGATAGTTTCTAGGTCCTCACATGCTATAATCTTCTTGCCATTAGCTGGTTTCTGATCCATCTTGCCCTCTGTCAAAGCCTGGATTCAGAGTTCAAATCTCTGTTCCAACTCACAACTAGTTCTGTACACCCCTCACCTGTTGTGTTCCCTAAGTGCATTGGTGCCCAGTCCCTGTCGCACTCGATTGTCCACGACTGTGGCAAACTATTCACAAGGAGCTTTACGCAATGCAATCGCAGCTGCTCCATTGCATATTGACTGTCTGGTTGCCCTGACACATGCCTTTGAAGGTGACTGGTTTGAGTGAGAAGCAGGCAGGAGTCACTGACTTATAATTAGCAGCGCTGAGTACAAAAATAAAGAAGCTTTTTCGCAATAGTTCCAAGTGTCTAGTGCTGGAGCGTTGTTAATTCTGGAAGCCAAACATCAGGCAGGGTGCCATGTCCTTGGAGAGGGAACAGAGGAGATGATCAGGAAATTCTAAAATATGGCCAGACGTGCCGAGATTCTCAGAATAAAGGGGCACTAATTTAAGACTGAGATGAGGAGGAATTTCTTCTCTCAGAGGATTCTGAGCCTTTGAAATTCCTTGCCACAAGAGCTGTAGGGATAGAGTCCTTGTATATATTTAAGGATGAAATAGATGGATTCTTGATCAGTCGGGGGATCAAAGCTTATAGGGAAAAAGGCAGGAAAATGGACTTGAGGAATGTTGGATCAGCCACGATCCCATTGAATGGTGGAGCAGGCCTGAGGGGCCGAATGGTCTAGTCCCGCTGCTATTGTTTTATGGCCTGGGAGGATGACAGTGTTCTCCGTGGAGCAGAGAAGTTTAAAGGGAGATTAAGCAGAGAGAGGTTTTGAGAGATTGGAGAAGTGGGTTCCACGAGGAGGATGACCAGCAGAGAACACCACAGATTGAAGAGTAACCAGCAAAGGAACCTGACATGAAAAGAGAGATCTGTCTCACTCAGCAAGACATGGGATTTGGAACATGCTGCCTGGATAGGGCAGTGGAAACATATACATCAGGAATGCTCTGAGGGAGTTTGGATAAAGAGATGAAGGAGAAGGATTTGCAGACACTGTATGGGAATGAGCAGGGGTGTGGATAAAATGGAGCTCGCTTCCACAAGTTGGTACAGGACACTTCTTGTGAATGTGGTGCCTCTCACTAACCTCCAGCCCTGCTCAGTTTCTCCTCTGTTTGGGAACCAGACTGTGGATTAAAATATCACCTCGATTAGACACATTCAGAATGCAATGTCAGGTGTGTCTGGCTTGCCCTGTCTGCCTTGCTTTCTCAAACAGGTGAAGCTAAATAGTTCCGTGACTCCAGATGTGAGGAAGAGCAGGGAAATTCTCCCTGTGTACTAACAATATTTATCCCATTATCACTTCACTGCATCATGTGATGGCTCATTTACACTTTCTGCTTTGGTGAGGCCACACCGAGAATATTGTGCGCAGTTTTGGTCCCCTTTTCTGAGGAAGGATGTCCTTGCTCTCAGGGGAATGCAGGGAAGGTTTACCAGGCTGGTTCCGGGGATGGCGGGACTGATGTATGAAGAGAGATTGACAAGATTGGGATTGTTTTCGCTGGAGTTCAGATGAATGAGGAAGATCCCATGGAGAGTTTAAAATTCTAACGGAACTGAACAGGGTAGATGCAGGGGTGATGTTCCCGATGTTGGGTGTATCCAGAACCAGGGATCACTGTATGAGGATTTGGGGTAGAGCATTCAGGATGGAGATGAGGAGACATTTCTTCACCCAAAGAGTGGGGAGCCTGTGGGATGCATCACGACAGGAAGTAGTTGATGCCAAAACATTGAATGTATTCGAGAGGCAGCTAGTTAGTGCACTTGGGGTGAATGGGGTCAAAGGTTATGGGGAGAAAGCTGGACGAGGCTATTGAGTTGGACAATGGTGGAGAAGGCTCGAAGGTCCAAATGGCCTCCTCCTGTTCTGATCATCTATGTTTCCATGAATATTTTGAAGTCTTTTTTATTCATTTGTGGGTATCATTGGCTGGGCCCAGTATTATCACCCGTCCCTAGTTGCCCCTTGAGAAGGTGGTGGAGAGCTGCCTTCCTGAGCCGCTGCAGTCCCCCTGCTGTAGGTTGACCCACAATGCCATTGGGGAGGGAATTCCAGGATTTTGATCCAGTGACAGTGAAGGAACGGCAACATATTTCCAAGTCAGGATGGTGTGTGACTTGAAAGGGAACTTGCAGGGGGTAGTGTCCCCATGTATCTGCTGCCCTTGTCCTTCTAGAGGGAAGTGGTCATGGAGTTGGAAGGTGCTGCCTGAGGATCTTTGGTGAATTTCTGCAGTGCATCTTGTAGATGGTACACACTGCTGGTACTGAGCGTCGGTGGTGGAGAGTGTAAATGTTTGTGGATGTGGTGCCAGTCAAGCGGCTGCTTTGTCCTGGATGGTGTCGAGCTTCTTGAGTGTTGTTGGGGCTTCACCCATCCAGGCAAGTGGGGAGTGTTCCGTCACAACCCTGCCTTGTAGATGGTGGACAGTCTTTGGGGAGTCAGAAAGTGAATCATGTGACAATAAACCTGTTTCTAATTCTAATTGTCACGCCACAGTACTCGTAGCCTTTGACCAGCTCTTGTAGCCACTGTGTTTATGTAATCCCCGGGATAGCGGCAGATTTAAGAATGATCATTTCTTGCGGTATTAAGTGGAAAGAATTTGAGCTCAGCAGCTCCTGCAAACATTAAGGTAATAGCCGATTTAATTTGTTTCAGAGATGCTAATTAGAGGCACCAAGGAGTACTTCTAGATCATAGAATGATAGAATGCTTACAGTGTGGAAACAAGCCATTTGGTCCAACAAGCCTATACTGTCGTCCCCCCGAACAGAATCCCACCCAGACCCATGCCCCAACCCTTTTCTCCATAACCCTGCCTTTGTTTAAAAATGTGCCGCAGAATATTTTAAAACTGGAGAAGATATCAAAACATTCTGGTGCAGGGCGCCTCTCTGGCAGTGCAGCACTCCGTCAGTACCCCTGTGGAATGACTCGGTTTGACATGCCCGAGTCTCGGGAATCGAATTAGAGCCTGTGACTTACGGCTGAGATGGCAGAGACTGATACAGGACTGACTGACTCAGAAGGCTGGAAAAATGGAGTGTTGTGCCAACTGGGCCTGTTATCATAAAGACTAATCTGTGCCACTGACATCAAGTGGCTGCGACAAGAGCAGATTTACTGTGACAGCAGCTGAGAATCAAGGTAAAAATAGCAGCAACTTCAAGGGTATTTAGGGCTTAAAATAACAAATTCCAATTGCAAGGGGAGGTTAGCAAATGGGAGCTCACCGAAAATAACTGCACATCGCCACCCGATGCCGAGGATAAGAAGTAGGATAGGCCCTCTAACAAAGATTAGGATGAGGCCTAGTAGTGTGAGCCTACAAGTGGGTCAGGTGAGGCCTAGTTAATACGGGAGAGTGAGTCCTCAGACATAGGAAGAGATAAGGCCCAGGGCAAGAACTGATGTCTGGGGTAGTTAAGATAGAGGGTGAGGCCTGGTATAAAGGAAGGCAAAACCTAAATCAAGCCACAAGGTGAAGACAAGGAAATAAGGCCTGGAGCAAAGGATATGGCGAGGCCTAGGATGGTGAGGCCTGTAGAAAATTAGGGATAGGGCGAGTCTTAGGGGGAAGGGATATTGGCGGTGGAGTTAGGTCAGGGTGAGGGGCGGAGATTTGATGCCTGGGAGATTGAGGCCTAGGGCAGGGGAGATGGTGTTGCCTGTGGCAGTTAAGGAATATGGTGAAGGCAAGGGATAGAGTTGAGCCTTAGGTGACGAGGCCTGAAGGAAAAGGGACAGAGACCTCGCAAGGTGATGCCCAAGGAATAAAGGATAGGGCAAGGGTCAAGAACAAAAAAGGAGTGAGGCTTAAGACAAGGAATCTAGACAAGATGAAAAAGGAGCAATTCTTGGTGAAATAACTCCACGAGGCCAGTATCCCATCACCAAGCCACCCTTTATTTACAAGTGCATAGTACGTGACACTGATCCAGCTTCCTCACAGCCAGGCCTCAGAGTGAGCAGAATGTCTGACGCTCCTGTTGTTAACTGTTAGCCAGGGCTCCCTGATTAGACCATGCCAATAGGGAACTCATATTCTATGAGGTCCACCTGACAGACCTCACTATAATCACTACACTTGGTCAGGTTGTTCTGACTGTGCTCAGGATGGTGTGGGGAGACTTGGGCAGGGAGACCCCACCCCCAGATTTACATCGTTAGGGGGAGGCGATGGCCTAGTGGTATTATCACTGGAATGTTAATCCCGAGACCCAGGTAATGTTCTAGGGACCTGGGTTTGAATTCCTTCAGGGCAGATGGTGGAATTTGAATTCAATAAATATCTGGAATTAAGAATCTAATGATGACTGTGAGCCCATTGTCAATTGTTGGGGAAAATCCCATCTGGTTCACTCATGTCCTTTAGGGAAGGAAACTGCCATCCTTACCTGGTCTGGCCTATGTGTGACTCCAGTCCACAACAGTGTGGTTGACTCTGAACTGCCCCCTGGGCAATTGGGGATGGACAACAAATGCTGCCTGGCCAGCAACGCCCTCACCCCATGAATGAATAATGAAAAAAAAGGAGAAAGGGAAAGTCATTCAAAAGAAACAGTTGGTCTATGAAGAGTGAGGTTCAGATTGAGATCACTGTGCTTTTAAACTTTCCTCACAGATTACAAGATGAGATCCAGCTGAAGGAGGAGGCGGAAAATAATCTTGCTGCATTCCGGCATGTAAGTCTGGTTCCAGAAAAATCCCAGGAGGAAGTTTGAAACGAAAACGATCGAAAACAGAAGTTGCTGGTAAAGCTCAGCAGGTCTGGCAGCATCTGTGAAGGAAAAAACAGAATTAGTGTTTCGGGTCTGGTGACCCTTCCTCAGAGCCATACCGAGTACATTAATGGTTCTGAGGAAGGGTCACCGGGCCCAAACCATTAACCTTTTCTTCACAGACGCTGACAGACCTGCTGAGCGTTTCCAGCAACTTCTGTTTTTGTTCCTGATTTACAGCATCCACAGTTCTTTCGGTTTTTAGTTAAAGAAAAGGATTTTTTTTAAGAGATAATGGGAACTGCAGATGCTGGAGAATCCAAAATAATAAAATGTGAGGCTGGATGAACACAGCAGGCCAAGCAGCATCTCAGGAGCACAAAAGCTGACGTTTCGGGCCTGGCCCCTTCATCAGAGGAAGGGTCTAGGCCCGAAACGTCGGCTTTTGTGCTCCTGAGATGCCGCTTGACCTACTGTGTTCATCCAGCTTCACACTTTATTATCTTTTTTTTAAATTTACTTTCAACTCTTTAGTTTGTTGATTGTAAATGGTTTCAGTGACGGGACGAAAATGCGATTTCAATGGGCAAGGAATCGCCCAATCAGGTATCGAAGATCCTGATTGGCTGTACGGTGGCAATGCTGGGGGGAGGGGTCATCATGAGGCTCAATTAACCAAATGGCAGGGAATGTTGGGAAGGTGTGGGTGACTAAGATAGAGTCTTCATGGTATTATCCCTAGATTATTGACCCAGGTAGTGTTCTGGTGACTGGGTTGGAATCTGGAAGGTGGTGAATTCAAAGTGAAAACAAATGTGCAGCTAAGAGCCCAAGGATGCTCATTGTACCTCTGTTGTAAAAACCCATCTGGTTCACTCCTTCAGGGGGAGCACTGCCACTATCACTGAAACTTGCTTCCAATTCACAGAAACATATAAGATAGGGAAAGTCCATTCCGCCCTTCAAACCTGCTCCACCATTCATGGAACGTACAACAGTACAGTGCAGGCCCTTCAGCCCACTGTGTCCATGCTGACCATGGTGCTGATCCCAGTCGCATGCACATCATGAGTCAGTCTAAATGTTTCTTCAACTTTGCTGTTGTATCTGCTTCTACCAACTCCCCTGGCAGGGTGTTCCCGTTACCCACTACCGTCTGTGTATGAGACACCCATCACACATCCCTCTTAACCTTTCCCCCCTCACCTCAAACCTTTGCCCCCTAGTATCTGACACTTCCACCCTGAGAAAAAGGCTCTGACTATCCACCCTATCCATTGCTCTTATAACTTTATACACTTCTACCAGGTCACCGCCACCCCTCAGCCTTGGACCCTCAAGTTTGTCCAACCTCTCCTTAGAGCTAATACACTCCGAACCAGGCAGCATCCTGGTAAACCTCTTCTGCACCCTCTCCAAAACCTCCACATCCTTATACTGTCAGGGACCAGATCCACACACAATACTCCAAATGTGACCCAGCTATTTGTTTATAAACTTTTACCCGTATGATCGTGGCTGTAAATCTAACTCAGCCCCCTGTTTCCCCCTTCCTCCCACATCGCTTTAGCCCTGAAGGCTATGACGAACTCCATCCTGTAAAGGAAAACTTGAGCTGAATCAATTTGCCAACAGCTTCCAAGGTGGGATTTGAACCGGGGCTTTAGCCTGGAGCCTCAGGAGTGCCTTCTCCTCTGACATTGTCACCATACCACAGGCCATGCTGCTGTGTGAGGGGCTGCGGGGAGGGAGGTCTGCATTTTGGATAAAAGAGCACATAGGAAGTGCTAGCGAGATGGGTTTTGCTTCATGTTATTCAGTATAATTAGGATAGATCAATGCAGCATTCCTCCGAGCCCTCTGCACCCTCCACTAACACCCAGCACAGAGGAGCCTTATCTGAGGGGAGTCCCGCTCTCTGGTGTGATATTTTGAGGTCTCACAGGGCTATCAGAAGAACCTCACCGTGTAGGGGAGCAGTTGGGGGTATTCACCACCATCAAACCTGTGCTTTTTACCTGTTTCTAGGATGTCGATGCAGCCACCCTTGCCCGCCTCGATCTGGAGCGCAGGATTGAGGCCCTCCAGGAGGAGATTGCATTCCTCAAGAAGGTCCATGAGGAGGTGAGTCGACGTCAAGCTCCTTCAATCCAAAATCTCGTCCATTCTCCAACCAGTTTCCCAGATACAGAGTAAAGCTCCCTGTCCACTGTGCCCCCCGCCTCATCAGACACTCCCAGGACAAGGGGAGCACGGAGCTAGATACAGAGTAAAGCTCCCTGTACACTATCCCTATCAAATACTCCCAGGGACAGGTGCACCTCAGGGTTAGATACAGAATAAAGCTCCCTCTACACTGTCTCCCATCAAACACTCCCAGGGACAAGGACAGAACAGGGTTAGACATAGAGTAAAGCTCCCTGTACAATGTCCCTCATCAAACACTCCCAAAACAGGGCCAATGGTTACGAGATTTACTCTAAGGTGTTCTTGTTGTGTCTTCATGTAGAAAAGTAAGATACATTATAGAACATAGAATCCCTACAGTGTGCAAACAGACCCTTCAGCCCAATAATTCCACACTGTCCCTCAGAGCATCCCACCCAGACACATCACCTTATAGCCCACCTAATATACACACGCCTGAACACTATGGGGCACTTTAGCCTGGCCAATCCTCCTAACCTCCTTTGGAATGTGGGAGGAAACTGGAGCACCCGGAGGAAACCCACGCAGACATGGGGAGAATGTGCAAACTCCGCGCAGACAGTTGCCCGAGGGTGGGATTGAAACTGGATCCCTGGCGCTGTGAGGTGGCAGTGCTAGCCACTGAGTCAGCGTGCCGCCCCACATATTGAATTTCCAGAACTGCTGGTACTCTCCTTTCTCTTTAGAAAATTATGTTCCACAGAAAAATGTCCTGCATTTTGACCCTTTAACCATGTCAATGGGAAATGAGAACACTGGTGCTTGGAATGGTGTTCATGCCCTCTCACTCACTTCTGGGGCCGGTTTACAGAGTTTCCACTTGAACAGAGCAATGCCACGGGCGATCCAACAAAATGATTGTCTTTCATACGTTTTCTTCCTTTGTGTGAAGGAACTGCGGGAGCTGCAGGCTCAGCTCCAGGAACAGCATGTCCAAGTTGAAATGGACCTGTCGAAGCCTGACCTCACGGCTGCTCTGCGCGATATCCGAGCACAGTACGAGTCCATTTCAGCCAAGAATGTCCAAGAGGCAGAAGAATGGTACAAGTCAAAGGTCGGTGGCCAGTTCTCTCCATTAATTACCCAGCGATGGATGCAGGGGCCATTGGGTGCAGTGTGGGTCGGGTGTGTGTGCGGATCTAACAGCCAAGTGGACTGGAAAAAGCCTACTGTGCCCACTTGGCATTGCGAGTGAATGCCAACAATTTCCTACTTGTTGACTCAACAGGCTTCAGGTTTAATTTGAGAATGCAGGCTCTGTAAGGTTTGTGTTGTGGACTGGTAATGTTCCCTCTGAGCTGGTCGGCCTGCTCCAGAGGCATGGTAGAACCTGGGCTAAGCTCACGCAGAGAGGCTGTCCCCTGAGCAGACAGTGTAATCTCAGAATAAAGGCTCACTCGTTGCAGACAGAAATGAGGAGAAATATATTCTCTCAGAGAGCCATTAACCTGTTGGACTCTTTATCATCGTTCAGTATATTCAGGGCCGAAATAGACAGATTTTCTATCAGGAAGGGAATCAAGCTTCATGGGGGAACGGCAAGAAAGTGATGTTGAGCAAATATGATCTCATTGAATGGTGGGGCGGACTCGATGGGCTGAATGGCCTACTTCTGCTCTAACATCTTATGCTCTTATGATCTATGACTAACAGGCCATTCGATTTTATCAAATTACTGCTAGTAGTCCGTGAACAAGCCCCAACATTATCTTCTGAAGGGCTTTGAAGGGACCCAATGTAGCCAGGAATGTCCAAATATTGGAGCAGGAATGGGCCATTTGGCCCCTTGAGCCTGCTCTGCCATTCAGTAGGATCATGGCTGATCCGACATTCCTCATATCCAATTTCCTGCCCTTTCCCCATAACAACTGATTCCCTGACTGATCAAAAATCAATCTATCTCAGCCTTAAATGTATATACAGCCCCCTGGATCTGGGCCATCCCTCTGAAGAAGATCCCAATCCTAGCCCTATCCCTGTGTTCCCACAGTTTCCACGGCCAATCCACCTAACTTGCACATCTTTGGACTGTGGGAGGAAGCCCACACAGACAATGTGCAATCTCAACACAGACTGTTCCCCAAGGCTGGCATTGAACCCAGGTCTGTGAGACGGGGTGCTAACCACTGAGCCACCGCGACCCCCCCACTCCCCACCCTTAAGGCAGCTACAATGTAGTACCTTTTTGAAGGCAATGATAAAGTTTATGTAGACAATGTCAACCGTTCTGCCTTCACCTATCTTCCTGGCCGCCTCTTCAAAAAATTAAAACTTAATTAAATTCCTCCTCATCTCAGCCTCAAATTGTGGAGGTGCTGGTGTTGGACAGGAGTGGGCAAGATCAGAAACTATGCAACACCAGGTTATAGTCCAACAGGTATATTTGTAACACAGGCTTGTTGTGGTGTGTGATTTCTGATCCAGTCTTAAATTAGTGCCTCTTTATTCAGAGGCTGTATGCTCTGGTCCTAGACTCTCCCTTGATGGGAAACATCCTTTCTGCTTTTACCCTGTCAAACCCCTTAAGAATCCTAAATGTTTCAATGAGATCACCTCTCATTCTCCTAAACTCCAGTGATCAGGTTCCTGACCTGTTTAGCATTTGCTCATGACAGAAATCCTTCCACACTGGGGATTATCCCAGTGAACCTACACTGAGCTGCCTCCAGTGAAATATCTTTTCTTAAATAAGGGGCTAAAACTGCTCTCAGGACTCCTGATGTGGTCTCCCCAGCACCTCGTACAGTTCCATTAAGACTACTCTACTCTTACACTCCAACCCCCTTGAAAGAAGGGCCAACATCCCATTACCTTTCCTGATTCCCTGCTGCCCCCGTGTGCTAGCTTTCCATGTTTCATGCACAGAAAGTGTTTGTGTGTGTGTGTGTGTGTGTGTGTGTGTGTGTGTGTGTGTGTGAGAGAGAGTGTGTGTGTGTGAGAGAGAGAGAGGGAGAGAGAGGGTGAGAGATGGAGACAGAGAGTGTGTGTGTGAGAGAAAGAGAGGGAGAGAGAGATGGAGATAGTGTGTGTGTGTGAGAGAGAGAGGGAGAGAGAGAGAGGGAGAGAGATGGAGACAGTGTGTGTGTGAGCTGCCTTGAGCAAGTGGTGGGGGTAGGAGGTTCAGAAGGAGAGTCCTTCATGGTGACCTCAGCTGGTGTGGGAGTTAAACCCAGTACTTCACAAACACGCCATCCAGCCAACTGAGCTAACTGATCCCACCTCCTCTGACTCAGATTAATCCCACCAACTGGCAACTGCGAATCTGCTAGAGTGATCCCTGACAGTGTCCAAACTATAGCAGTGAGCTCGGGAACGAATATGAGCACCAATGACATAGCTCCTTGTGCACGTGCTCAGCAGAGTGAAGGTATGGTTAACCCTTTACTCCACACTTTATGATGACCCCTGACCTCCTCCTCTTTCAGGTCGCCGATTTGAATCAGAGCGCGGCCAAAAACAACGATGCCTTGCGACAGGCCAAGCAGGATGTAATGGAGTACCGTCACCAGATTCAGAGCTACACCTGCGAGATCGACGCTCTCAAAGGAACTGTGAGTGTTTAAGGAGTCCCTGAGGCTTCATCCCCACAAGGCATGGTCAATGAAAGAAAGCACTTGCATTTCCATAGCACCTTTTATGACACCAGGACCTCACAAAGCAGTCTACAGCCAGTTAACTACCTTTATTTATATCTGAGTAGGTGCCATTGCAATGTGGAACAGTACCAGCCCAAGAAGTGAACAGAAACAGAGGAGAGCTCGGCAGGGCCGGCAACATCTGTGGAGAGAAATCAGAGTTAACGTTGTGGGTTCAGCGACCCTTCCTCAGAACTGACAATGGCAGGGAAATTGTTGGTGGAAGATAGGGTGGTTGAGGGGTGTAGGGAGATTGGGACGGACTTGGGGGTTCGTTTTCATTGGAGCAGTGTAGATCAGATGGGGGGGGGAATTGGGGTGGGGAAGCATCTGGTTGAGATGGATAACATTATGAGGGGCACCGATAGAGTAAAGAGAAAGGAACTTGCCCCCTTGGTAGAGAGATCAATGGCCAGGGAGCAAAGATTTCAGGTAAGGGGCAGGAGGTTAAGAGGGGATGTGAAGAAAACTGTTTCACACACAGAGTGTGGTGGGGTGGGGGGGGAACTGGAACTGTCAGAGTGGGAGAGGTAGAAAGAAATGTTTTGATGTGCGCTTGTGATACTGAGGTACGCAAAGCTGTGGCCAAGTGTTAGAAAATGCGATTAGAGTGGTTAGGTAACAAAGTGCGGAGCCGGACGAACACAGCAGGCCAAGTAGCATCTCAGGGGCACAAAAGCTGACGTTTCGGGCCTGGCATTTCATCAGAAAAGGGGGAGGGGGAGAGGATTCTGAAATAAATAGGAGAACCCTCTCCCCATCCCCCTCTCTGATGAAGGGTCTAGGCCTGAAACGTCAGCTTTTGTGCTCCTGAGATGCTGCTGGGCCTGCTGTGTTCATCCAGCTCCACACTTTGTTATCTCGGATTCTCCAGCATCTGCAGTTCCCGTTATCTTAGGGTAGTTAAGTGGTTGTTTTTGACCAGGACAGGCGTGACGGGCCCAATGGCAACTCTCTGTACTGTGTAGACCTGTGTGACTTTAATCCTTCGCCAATAACTTTGCGTCAACAACCAGGCATTCTCCCCTTGGTGGTCCAGTTTAAAGGAGAAGCCAATATGATTGAGGTCACTGAGGAGAGATCATCTGTCACAGTCCGAGCCTGTGCCATCCCAGCAGATGGTTTTGGTGTCATGCCTTATCCAAAAGACAGTGATGCCCCTGCCAGGGCAGCGCTCCCCCACTGGCACTCTCTCTGGAATATAAACTCCAGTCCTTCACGCCTTCCGCTCTCCCGACTGAGATTACAACTGAACAAAGCTCCAGCAAAGAGTTAATGACAGAAACAAACGTCGCTGGAAAAGCTCAGCAGGTCTGGCAGCATCTGTGAAGGAGGAAACGGAGTTAACGTTTTGGGTCCGGTGACCCTTCCCCAGAACTGCAGCAACTCTGTTTTCTCCTCCACAGATGCTGCCAGACCTGCTGAGCTTTTCCAGCAACTTCTGTTTTTGTTCCTGATTTACATCATCTGCAGTTCTTCCGGTTTTTATTTAAGTGTAAATGATACCCTCCCGCAATTTTCTCAGCAGTAATCACAAAACCTTGTGGGCTTTTGGATCATCTTCTGAAACACTGGCCCGTATTTCCAGTGGGAAAGGTGACAGTGTAGCTGAGGGATTCCGTCACTCAGGAAATCAAACAGATGAGGGATTGTTAAAATTTGTTCACAGGATGATGGCATCACTGGCCAGGCAGCATTTATTGCCCATCCTCAATTGCCCATCGGGCAGTTTCAGAGTCAACCACATTGCTGTGGGTCTGGAGTCACATGTAGGTCAGACCAGGTTAGGATGGCTGTTTCCTTCTCTAAAGTGAACCAGGTTAGTTCTCCAACAATCGACATGGATTCCCAGTCATCATTAGATTCTTAATTCCAGATATTTTATCGAATTCAATTTTCACCATCTGCCCTGGTGGGTTTCGAACCTGGGTCCCCAGGACATTATCTGGGTCTCTGGATTAACAGTCCATACCTCTAGCCCATCACCAGCCAGTGGTATGTCAGGTAACCTGGTGTATACATCATTAAAACGATTACCAAAAGAGGTTGATGGGGGGGGGAGGTGAGGAAGTTGTTTCTCCTTGCTGTGCCATTATATTCCAAAGGAATTCAGGAATAAGATGTGGAGTTTACCTACCCAGGGAGTGCTGGTAGCAAGCTGCAAGCATATATTTAAAAAGAAAGTTAAATGTAAGCTGTGTAATGCATGACAGGGAGGGAAAAATTAGAATGTAAGAGTAGAGTCAATGGAGCTGAAACACAGCATTTGCTAGATAGATCAAATGGCCTCTTTCCATGCTGTAAAGGGCACAGCTGGGTCTTAATGAAATGACACACGTTACACCATGAACAAAGTTGTGGAATTCCAGGCTTGAAGGATAGATCTGGAGCCAATCTTTTCATATTTGCTAAGTTTTTATTTGCAGATGTTCACATTGCAATCATGCATCTCCGAACTCAACAGCTGGGTTCCTTGAGAAAAACAGAAGTTGCTGGAAAAGCTCAGTGTGTCTGGCGGCATCTGTGAAGGTAAAAACCAGAGTTAGTGTTTGGGGTCCGGTGGCACTTCCTCAGAACCCTTCCACTCTTCACAGACACTGCCGGGCCTGCTGAGCTTTTCCAGCAACTTCTGTTTTTGTTCCTGGTTTACAGCATCCGCAGTGCTTTCCGTTTTTTAGCTATGTTCCTGAATGTGGTAAATCCCCAGTTTATACTGTGGAACTGAATTCAGTTCAACACTCAGTTAATACCCAATGAATAGATGTCCTGTTAATCTAACTCAGTTCGATTATAAGACATAATGGGAACTGCAGATGCTGGAGAATCCGAGATAATAAAGTATGAAGCTGGACGAACACAGCAGGCCAAGCAGCATCTCAGGAGGACAAAAGCTGACGTTTCGGGCCTAGACCCTTCATCACAAAAATGATGAGGGTCTAGGCCCGAAACGCCAGCTTTTGTGCTCCTAAAATGCTGCTTGGCCTGCTGTGTTCGTCCAGCTTCACACTTTGTTATCTCAGTTAGATTATAACTCTGTCCACCAGACTTTGTTGGAGACTGGGAACTTGTAATGGGGCAATGAAGAGTCGAAACATTAGCTTTCCTGCCCCTCTGATGCTGCTTGGCCTGCTGTGTTCATCCAGCTCCGCACCTAGTTATCGCGGATTCTCCAGCATTGGCAGTTCTTACTTTCTCTGGGATGAGGAGAAATGTCTTCACCCAGAGAGTGGGGAGCCTGTGGAATTCTCTGTCAGAGAAAGCGGTTGAGGCCACACCATTAGATATTTACAAGAAGGAGTTAGATTCAGTTTGTAGGGATTAAGGGATGGAAGGGTATTGAGGGGAGGGGCAAGTGGGAACTGATTTGGATATAATCACATGGACAAGGAACAGGAGTAGTACACTTGGCCCTTTGTATCTGCTACACCATTCAATGAGATCTCGACTAACTCTACAGTCCTGCACACAGCCGATAACTTTTCACCCCCTTGGTCACCAAAAATCTATCGACCTCTGCCTTAAAAATATTGGGCAGCGCAGTGGCTCAGTGGTTAGCACTGCTGCCTCAGAGCACCAGGGACCCTGGATCGATTCCGGCCTTGGGCGACTGTCTGTGTGGAGTTTGCACATTCTCCCCGTGTCTGCGTGGGTTTCCTCCCACAGTCCAACAATGTACAGGGTAGGGCGGAATGGCCGTATTATGTCCCGGAGTGTGTAAATTAGGTGTTGACTTGTTGGGCCGAATGGCCTATACCCACGCTGTAGGGACTCTATGACTAAAGATTCTGCATCCACTGCCTTTTGAGGAAGTGAATTCCAAAAACTCACATCTGTCTGAGAGGAAAAATAAATGTTTTCTCATCTCTGTCCTAAATAGGCAAATCCTTGTTTTTAAACAACGTCCCTTATTCTAAACCCCCCCACAGGGGGAAATGTCCTTTCCATAGCCGACCGATCATGTCCCCTCAGGATTCTACATTTTCCTAAACCCCCAGAGGATACAGGCCCAGCCTGTCTGGCCTTTCCTCATAAAGGAATCTGCACCTTTCAGGGATTAGTCTGGTGAACCTTCTCTAACCTGCTTCCAATGTACTAACATCCATCTGTGAATGCACTGACTAGCTCTGTACACAGTACTCCAGGTCCACTCTCCAGCCTGAATATCTGAACCATCACCTCCTTGCTCTTGCATTCAATTCCCCTCACAATAAAACATTACATTCTATGAGTTAGAGATAACAAGGTGTGGAGCTGGATGAACACAGCAGGCCAAGCAGCATCAGTGGAGCAGGAAAGCTGACGTTTCGGGCCCAGACCCTTCTTCCGAAATGCTTTTCCTGATTACTTGCTGTACGCGCAGACTCCCCTTCTCTGATACATGCACCAGGACACCCAGGTTCCTCTGCAACCTCTCACTGTTTAGATCATTTGCTTCATCCTTTTTAATCTTTCTGCTAAAAGAAACAAGTTCCCACTTTCGAAAGCTGCATTCCATTTCCCAGATTGTTACCCACTCAATCTCTGTAACATACGATCGATCGTAATGAAGGTCCAAATGGCCTGCTCCTATTGTCGGTGGCTTTGACTTTAGGAGGGCTCGGGGCCGCTGTGAGAGCCTGCTGGTTATTTCACTCGGGGTTCGGGCCAGGCTGGGCCTCACTGTAGTGTCGGCAGGGAATGGGAACTGGCCGCGACTAGCACAGAGCTCTCACTTGGGGCTGTCTCGGCAGAACGAGTCCCTGATGCGGCAGATGCGGGAGATGGAGGAGAGGTTTGCCGGCGAGGCGGCTGGCTACACCGACACCATCGCACGCCTGGAGGATGAGATCCGCCACTTGAAGGATGAGATGGCACGACACCTTCGGGAATACCAGGATCTGCTCAATGTCAAGATGGCCTTGGATGTAGAGATCGCCACCTACAGGAAGCTGCTTGAGGGGGAGGAGAGCAGGTAGGTCCCCCAGACCTTCACTTCTGACTGTCCCCACAGGTTTCCTGGGCTGGGGGGGTGGTGGTATCGGGGAGGGGGCAGGGGTGTTTGAAATAGCTCCACAGGGGCCAGTATCCAATCACATAGTCACCCTTTACTGAGACATGGAGGGCCCCAGTCACTGATCCAGCTCCCTCAGAGCCAGCTCTCACAGTAAACAGAACCTGTTTCATTCCTGCTTATGTCAGTCAGCCAGGGCTCCCTGATTGGACCTGAGTAACAGCCCCCAGTCAGGGAACTCATATTTCATGAGGCCCACCTGACTGACCTTGTTACAGCCACTGTCAGTGATAAGGCGTGACCTCATGGGTGACTGCTCGGTCCCTGGAAAAAATGGCCAATAACCTCAAATGTTCACTTCAATTTGAACATTTTCATTTCTCACTGACAGTGCGGCACTCCCTGAGCACTGACCCTCCGACAGTGCGGCTCTCCCTCAGTACTGACCATCCATCAGTGCAGCACTCCCTCAGTACTGACCCTCCAACAGTGCTGCTCTCCCTCAGCACTGACCCTTCGACAGTGCAGCACTCCCTCAGTACTGACCCTCTGACAGTGCGACACTCCCTGAGCACTGACCCTCCGACAGTGCGGCACTCCCTCAGTACTGACCCTCCAACAGTGCTGCTCTCCCTCAGCACTGACCCTTCGACAGTGCAGCACTCCCTCAGTACTGACCCTCTGACAGTGCGACACTCCCTGAGCACTGACCCTCCGACAGTGCGGCACTCCCTCAGTACTGACCCTCCAACAGTGCTGCTCTCCCTCAGCACTGACCCTTCGACAGTGCAGCACTCCCTGTGGACTGACCCTCCGACAGTGCGATGCTCCCTCAGTACTGACCCTCTGAGTGCGACACTCCCTCAGCACTGACCCTCTGACAGTGCAGCCCTCCCTCAGCACTGACCCTCCGACAGTGCGGCACTCCCTCAGCACTATCCCTCTGACAGTGCGGCACTCCCTCAGCACTATCCCTCTGACAGTGCGACGCTCCCTCAGCACTGACCCTCCGACAGTGCGGCACTCCCTCAGCACTGACCCTCCGACAGTGCGGCACTTCCTCAGCACTGACCCTCCGACAGTGCGGCACTCCCTCAGCACTGACCCTCCGACAGTGCGGCACTCCATCAGCACTGACCCTCCGACAGTGCGGCACTCCCTCAGCACTGACCCTCTGATAGTGCGCCACTCCCTCAGCACTGACCCTCCGACAGTGCGGCACTTCCTCAGCACTGACCCTCCGACAGTGCGGCACTCCCTCAGCACTGACCCTCCGACAGTGCGGCACTCCCTCAGCACTGACCCTCCGACAGTGCGGCGCTGCCTCAGCACTGACCCAGCCTGTATGTTTTGTAGAGGTGAGTGTCGTTTGATTTGCGGACCCCCTATTCCACCCAGTTTTCGATATTAATCCGAGAATAAAACATTTACATTTCTATGGCAGTATGTTATGATGCCAGTGAGGACCTGAAATGGAATCAAATGTCGAGTTTCTAAAATCGGAAATGTGCCAATGAGTGCAAGTTGAGCTCCCACAATCTGTTCATGTCCCTGTAAAAAATATTGTCAGCGATGTTCATTGAATGTTACCCTCGAGACACTTAGGAATAATTACTCCATGGTCCTTTACTGTACTGGCCATTGATCTCCTCATTCCTCCTGGCTGGGCCAGCTGGGTTGGAGAGATTTGATGAGACTCTGCTGGGATCTTTGATCAGTTGTGATCACTTTGTGCAAAGTGACCAGTTTCGTGCTGGGAACCTTTCTCCAACATTGAAATTGAATGGCCTCCCGTTCACGGACAATGAGAAAACTTTTTAAACGTCCTGATGGTCACAGGCTGAGGGATGACCCGGTGTTGACAGATGAGTAATGACGCTTCTTGTTTTACTTTCTGTCCAGGATTGTGATGCCGGTACAAACATTCTCAACTCTGAGTTTGAGAGGTAGGTAATCGTCTCCCTCCCAGACGGAGACACTCCGTCCCCAATAGCTCCCTACTCTTCCCCAGAATTGGAATGTGGGAGTTACTGACCTGTCTGCTGTCTCCCTTCCAGAGACCAGCCCCGAGCAAGGTCGACTTGCAGAGGTACACACCAAAAAATCTGTCACCATCAAGACCTATGAAACCAGAGACGGAGAGGTGAGAGAAGCAGAACGCTCAGAGAGAGGTTGCGGTTTTTATTTCCTCATTAATTCACGAGATGAGGGCATCACTGGCTAGACCGGCATTTAGTGCCCACCCCTAATTGCCCAGAGGGGAGCTCAGAGTCAACCACATTGCTGTGGGTCCGGAGTCACGTGTAGGCCAGACCAGGTAAGGATGGCAGTTTCCTTCCCTAAAGGACATTAGTGAACCAGATGGGTTTTTCCAACAATTGATAATGGATTCATGGTCATCATTAGACTCTTAATTCCAGATATTTTATTGAATTCAAATTCCACCATCTGCTGTGGCAGGATTTGAACCCGGTTTCCCAGAATGTTGCCTGGCTACCTGGATTAGCAGTCCAACGATAATACCACTGGCCCACAAGTGAGGGGAACAGTGACAGGAGAGAAGGGCAGGAACAGACAGGCAACAAAAAGCGAGCGAAGGAGCTGCTAGGGAAGGGAGAGAGAGAGAGAGAGAGAGAAGGGGGGAAGAAAAAGAGGGAGATGGGAAAGAGATATAGAGAGAGAGGAGGATGAAAGAGAGAAGGAGGGAAGAGAGTGTGTTGAGGGAAAAGAGAGGGAGGAAAGTGAGAGACGGCAAGGGAAATGTGGGCAGAAGAATGTGGGGAAAGGGAGAGAGGGAAGGGGAAAGAGAGCGCAGGGAATAGACAGCAGGGGAAAAGAAGTGAAGCAAGAGAGAGAGGGAGGGGCAGGGAATGATTGGAGCGAGAGATAGAGGGAGCAGAAGCGAGAAAGACAGGACAGGAAAGTGGGAGGTGAAGATGGGACAGAGTAGGAGACACAGGAAAAGAGAGGTGGAGAGAAAAAAAGAGATAAGAAAAGAGAGATGGGGAGAGATAGAGTGTGACTGGGGGCTAAATGAGAGGGAGAGAGGACCATTGAAAGCAGGAGGCATAGCAAGAGGGACAAGGAGAGACAGAAATGAAAAGCAAGAGGGAAAGAGAGGGGGGAGAGGGGGATGTGTGTGAGAGAGGGAGAGGAAGAGGGGAAGAGGAAAGAAAAGTGAGATGGGGTGGTGACAGAGATAATGGGAACTGCAGATGCTGGAGATTCCAAGATAATAAAATGTGAGGCTGGATGAACACAGCAGGCCAAGCAGCATCTCAGGAGCACAAAAGCTGACGTTTCGGGCCTAGACCCTTCATCAGAGAGGGGGATGGGGGGAGGGAACTGGAATAAATAGGGAGAGAGGGGGAGGCGGACCGAAGATGGAGAGTAAAGAAGATAGGTGGAGAGAGTGTAGGTGGGGAGGTAGGGAGGGGATAGGTCAGTCCAGGGAAGACGGACAGGTCAAGCAGGTGGGATGAGGTTAGTAGGTAGATGGGGGTGCGGCTTGGGGTGGGAGGAAGGGATGGGTGAGAGGAAGAACCGGTTAGGGAGGCAGAGACAGGTTGGACTGGTTTTGGGATGCAGTGGGTGGGGGGGAAGAGCTGGGCTGGTTGTGTGGTGCAGTGGGGGGAGGGGATGAACTGGGCTGGTTTAGGGATGCAGTGGGGGAAGGGGAGATTTTGAAACTGGTGAAGTCCACATTGATACCATATGGCTGCAGGGTTCCCAGGCGGAATATGAGTTGCTGTTCCTGCAACCTTCGGGTGGCATCATTGTGGCAGTGCAGGAGGCCCATGATGGACATGTCATCAAGAGAATGGGAGGGGGAGTGGAAATGGTTTGCGACTGGGAGGTGCAGTTGTTTGTTGCGAACTGAGCGGAGGTGTTCTGCAAAGCGGTCCCCAAGCCTCCGCTTGGTTTCCCCAATGTAGAGAAAGCCGCACCGGGTACAGTGGATGCAGTATACCACATTGGCAGATGTGCAGGTGAACCTCTGCTTAATGTGGAATGTCATCTTGGGGCCTGGGATGGGGGTGAGGGAGGAGGTGTGGGGACAAGTGTAGCATTTCCTGCGGTTGCAGGGGAAGGTGCCGGGTGTGGTGGGGTTGGAGGGCAGTGTGGAGCGAACAAGGGAGTCACGGAGAGAGTGGTCTCTCCGGAAAGCAGACAGGGGTGGGGATGGAAAAATGTCTTGGGTGGTGGGGTCGGATTGTAAATGGCGGAAGTGTCGGAGGATAATGCGTTGTATCCGGAGGTTGGTAGGGTGGTGTGTGAGAACGAGGGGGATCCTCTTGGGGCGGTTGTGGCGGGGGCGGGGTGTGAGGGATGTGTCGCGGGAAATGCGGGAGACGCGGTCAAGGGCGTTCTCAATCACCGTGGGGGGGAAGTTGCGGTCCTTAAAGAACTTGGACATCTGGGATGTGCGGGAGTGGAATGTCTTATCGTGGGAGCAGATGCGGCGGAGGCGGAGGAATTGGGAATAGGGGATGGAATTTTTGCAGGAGGGTGGGTGGGAGGAGGTGTATTCTAGGTAGCTGTGGGAGTCGGTGGGCTTGAAATGGACATCAGTTACAAGCTGGTTGCCTGAGATGGAGACTGAGAGGTCCAGGAAGGTGAGGGATGTGCTGGAGATGGCCCAGGTGAACTGAAGGTTGGGGTGGAAGGTGTTGGTGAAGTGGATGAACTGTTCGAGCTCCTCTGGGGAGCAAGAGGCGGCGCCGATACAGTCATCAATGTACCGGAGGAAGAGGTGGGGTTTGGGGCCTGTGTAGGTGCGGAAGATGGACTGTTCCACGTAACCTACAAAGAGGCAGGCATAGCTGGGGCCCATGCGGGTGCCCATGGCCACCCCCTTAGTCTGTAGGAAGTGGGAGGAGTCAAAAGAGAAGTTGTTGAGTGTGAGGACGAGTTCCGCTAGGCGGATGAGAGTGTCGGTGGAGGGGGCCTGGTCGGGCCTGCGGGACAGGAAGAAGCGGAGGGCCTTGAGGCCATCTCCATGCGGAATGCAGGTGTACAGGGACTGGACGTCCATGGTGAATATGAGGTGTTGGGGGCCAGGGAATTGGAAGTCCTGGAGGAGGTGGAGGGCGTGGGTGGTGTCACGGACATAGGTGGGGAGTTCCTGGACCAAAGGGGAGAAAATGGAGTCCAGATAGGTGGAGATGAGTTCGGTGGGGCAGGAGCAGGCTGAGACGATGGGTCGACCAGGGCAGGCAGGTTTGTGGATTTTGGGAAGGAGATAGAAACGGGCCGTGCGGGGTTGGGGAACAATGAGGTTGGAGGCTGTGGGTGGGAGGTCCCCTGAGGTGATGAGGTCATGAATGGTGTTGGAGATGATGGTTTGGTGTGACAAATCTGTTGCACGTGGGCATGTGATGGGATGGCTCGATGGTTTGAAATCCCTCTATAGCCCGTGGTGAAATTTGAATTTAATTCATAAATCTGGAATTAAAAGTGAGTCTAAAGGATTTTTACCATTGTTAAGCAAAAATATCTGGTTCACGAGGGAAGGAAATCTGCCATCCTTAACTGGTCTGGCCTACATGTGACTCCAGACCCACAGCCAGTGTGGTTGACTCTTTCCACCCTCTGACTCAGTTCAGGGACAGTATACACTGACCCAGCCAGCATTGCCCACAATCTGTGAAAGAAAGTTTTATTAAGAACATGAATGTGAGAAAAGGCCCTGCATTTCTCTAGCACCGGGATCCATGAGTGTGTTATAACCAGTTTAGTATTTCTTCTGGACCTGGGGTCACTGCTGTGATTTGGGAAAATCCTACAGCCAATAAGATCCCACAGATCAGCTGGTAGTAGACACGTAGAAGAGATGGAGGGGAGAGGCCCAGCACTTTGGAACAGTGGGCTGTAGCATTCCACCCTGAATGCCATGTGGGGGTGGGAGCTGGGTCGGGGGGGGGGGTGGGGGAGTTGGGATTAATGCCTTTATCGTGATTGAGGGGAGGGGATCCTCTTCGTTGAGAGCTCACACCGAGGGGAGGGAGATTGCGAGTGAGTATCGGCACTGGGTGGAGGGAGGGCATCCTGAGGTCGGTGTTTGTGGGTGGGGGGAGCTAGGCCAGGGTCTGGAAACTGCTCCGAGCTCAAAGCAAGGAGCAGGCCCCCTCTAAACGGTGGCTGTTGGGAAAGATAGGTGTGCCTTTAGACACAGCCTGTCACAGCCTAAAGGGCTCACCAGAATGTTGATGCTGGCTCAGTACTTTCTGAAGGGATTGTCACTGTTGTAATGTTACCAGCATATTGCAGCCTTGAGCTACAGCGAGTGTGGTATCCCCACAGTTGGCTACGAACACCAACAATTATCTTCTTCCACCTCACCCCTCCCTGGCTGCCATTGGTGAGTTTTGAAAGGATTTAGCTTGTTATGAACACACCTTTCTTCCTGAACAACTCCCGGAGTGGGACTTGAACCTAGAGTCCCTGAGCACGCTGGCTCAATGGTTAGCACTGCTGCCTCAGGAACCTCGGTTCAATTCCAGCCTCAGGCAGCTGTGTGTGGAGTTTGCACGTTCTCCCTGTGTCTGCGTGGGTTTCCTCCCACAGTCCAAAGATGTGCAGGTTCAGTGGGTTGACCGTGTTAAATTGCCCGCAGTGTTCAGAGGTGTGTAGATTCATTGGGTAATTTGGAATGGGTCTGGATGGGATGCTGTGAGGGTCGGTGTGGACTTGTAGGGCCGAAGGGCCTGTTTCCACACTGTAGGGTGTCTAAGTCATCAATTTCTCATTTGTACCCAATGGTGTCATATGATCTCCGCTGTTACAACGGTGGGGGAGTGATATTGGAGGGTAATTTGCCTGGATTGTGGGGTAAATAAACATCTCTTTGCTCTTCCTGCCAGGTCATCAGTGAATCCTCACAGCACCAACAGGAGATTGCTTAGGACCTTGGGCAGACAGGTGGAGAGCGATACCCGAAATCCTTAAACTGACCATGAGATTAGCCCAGCTCTCCCCTCCCTACAACTGCCCCATGGCCAGATTAACCGAGACGATATGTGCATCAGGAACAAAGTGCCTTTTGAACCCTGCAACCAGGACAGCCCAAGAACAGAATCTGAAGAAGGAAGATGGCAGGATCTCTGAAGATATCTCCTCTTGAGATTGCATCTTTGCACCATTACAGATGTACTGTATCACTATTTGTGATTTTTTTTGGCATGTGTTACTTTCTCACTGTGTGATACTTACATGTAGAATCAGATTCTGCACATGGTTAGATTAGCAAACTCCCATAATACAAGCCCTACTTATGGCTGTTTCTCATCTGTATGGTGGGACCTAGAAGCGATTGTAGGCAAGATTACAAATCAATCCTCCAGAAGATAGAGACATCGTGGTTCATGCAACTGTCCTAGGAACCCAGAGGCTGACCCTAATCCCCTGGGAGGCATGAGTTCAAATCCCATTCAAATCATTGAATTAAATTGAATGAATGAAATAAAGTAAACAGCTTATCCCAGCCATTGTACCTTGAAGCTCTCATTGATTGTATTAAAAACGCATTTTAATTCACTGATGGAAAGGTAATTCACTGTCCTAAATCAAAAGCGAAAGAACTGCGAGATGCTGTAGATCAGAAGCAGAAGTTGCTGGAAAAGCTCAGCAGGTCAGGCAGCTTTTGTGGAGAGAAATCGGAGTTAATGTTTTGGGTCCGATGACCCTTCCTCGGAATTCCTGCAGAGGAGATTAACCCTGATTTTCTCTCCATGGATGCTGCCAGACCTGCTGAGCTTCTCCAGCGACCTCTGAAATTGCTGTATTTATCTGGGACGGTCTCTCAGTGACTCTGCACCCAAAACAGTGTCTGACCCTCGCAAATAGTCGCTTTGTTTAAAAACCGCGAGAACAACGTGAACTTCAACGACTGCGCGATTTGTGAAGATGGTCCATCTCCATCTCCTCACGATTGGTTAGGGATTGAGGGAAGTAAATGCTTGCCCAGCCTGTGACCTGGGAACAAATGCAGGAATTCTGACAGCTGCTGTCCCTGTCATCTTTTATTTTCAATGGCTTTAACAGTGAGGGAAACCAGGACAGGGGCCTCAACTGGTCCAGTCCCCTTTGATGATACACTGCCCTCTTGGCTGGATGGGTGCAGCTCCAAAATTACTGAAGAAGCCCAATACCATCCACCGCAAAGCAGCTGTGTCTTGGCTTGCACTACATTCACAAACGTAGAGGAGAGGCAATGACTCAGTGGTTTTATTGCTAGACTGTTAATCCAGAGACTCAGCTAATGTTCTGGGCACCTTACATTCAAATCCCACCATGGCAGATAATAGAATTTGAATTCAATAAATATCTGGAATTAAGAATCTAATGATGACCATGAATCCATTGTCAATTGTTGGAAAAACCCATCTGGTTCACTCACGTCCTTTAGGGAAGGAAACTGCCATCCTTACCTGGTCTGGCCTACATGTGACTCCAGGCCCACAACAATGTGGTTGACTCCTAACTGCTCCCTGGGCACTTAGGGATGGGCAATAAACGTTAGCCTAGCCAGTGACATCCTCATCCTGTGAGTAAGTAAAAAATATGATCCACTCTCTCCTCCACCATCAATGCTCAGTAGCCGCAATGTCATCGTCATTATTAGTGGTCACAGAAGCGGATGACTCTCAAGAACGAAAACAGAAGTTGCTAGAAAAGCTCAGCAGGTCTGGCACCATCTGCGAAGAGAAAATCAAAGCTAACGTTTTGGGTCCGGTGACCCTTCCTCAGAGCTACACTCTCAGGGTGAGTCTGTAGATGGCTATTTATATTCTACACCCCAGCAATAAACAAGCATTCCATTAGTAGGAGGGGAAAAAGTTGGCCTTTATCCCTAAAGTTAATGAAATATAAAACTAGGAACGGCTTGCTAAAACTTTACAAGGTGCTAATCAGATCACATCTTAAATACCATGTCCCATATGTGAGGAAAAATGTCCAGACATTGCAGAATTCTCAAAGAATGTTCACTCAGCTAATCCCAGCTATGGAGTGACTTTACTGAAATGTATAAGATTCTTAGGGGACATGATAGGGGAGGTGTGGAAAGGTTGTGGTCCTGAAGGGAAGTACCCAAGGACATCATCTCAGAGTAAGGCAGAGATTTTAAGAGGAGTAATTTCTTCTCTCAGAGAATAATGAATCTGTGAAATTCTTTATCACAGATTGCTGTCGAGGCTGGGCTATTCAGTGTGTTCAAGGCTGAGGCAGACACAGTTTTAATCAGGAAGGGAAACCCTTAAACTGACCATGAGATTAGCCTAGCTCTCCCCTCCCTACAACTGCCCCATGACCAGATTAACTGAGATGATATGTGCATCAGGTACAAAGTGCCTTTTGAACCCTGCAACCAGGATCTCCGAAGATATTTCCTCTTGAGATTGCAGATGTACTGTATCACTATTTGTGATTTTTTTTTGGCATGTGTTACTTTCTCACTGTGTGATACTTACATGTAGAATCAGATGCTGCACATGGTTAGATTAGCAAACTCCCATAATACAAGCCCAACTTATGGCTGTTTCTCATCTGTATGGTGGGACCTGTATGTTCAAGGCTGAGGCAGACAGAGTTTTAATCAGGAAGAGAATCAAGAGTTATGGCAAAAGGCAGGAAAACGTAGTTGAGAATATTGATGCCTTGTAAGCAGTTCACATTACAGAAGAGGAGGTGCTGGAGATCTTAAAAAAAACATAAAGGGAGATAAATCCCTGGGATCTGATCAAGTGTATCGCAGGACCTTGTGGGAAGCGAGGGAGGAATTTCTGGGACCCACGAGCAGAGATATTTGCATCACCCACAGCCGTGGGAAAGTTACTGGAGGAGTGGAGGGGGGTAAATGTTGTGCCTTTATTTAGGTAAAAGCTGTAAGGAGAGGCCTGGGAACTAATAGACCAGTGAGCCTGACACCAGCAGTGAGTAAATTGTTGGAAGGGATTCTGAGAGCAAGGATCTGCGTGCATTTGGCAAAGCAGGGAGAGTGAGCATAGCTTTGTGTGTCAGAAACTGTGTCTCACAGACTTAATTGAGGATGAGTCCCAAAAGGTAGAAGAGTTCAGAGTCGTTGATATTGTCCACATAGACTTTAGTAAAAGCTTTGACAAGATTCCACATTGTCTACTACTTAGTAAGGACAGACCATATGGGGTCCAGCGACAGCTTGCCAATTAGACAGAAATTTAGCCCGAAGGTAGGAGACAGAGGGTGGTGGTGGAGGGTTGTTGTAAAGACTGGAGGCCTGTGACCAGCGATGTGCCATGAGGATCAGTGCTGGGCCCACTGTTGTTTGCCATTTATACAAACAGTTGGATGAGAATTAGGAGGCATGGTTGGTAAGTTGTTGGATGGCGCCAAAAGTTGGTGATAGAATGTGTGATGAAGAAAGATATATAGGTGTACAACAAGATTTTGATCAATTTGGCCAGTGGGCTGAGGAGAGGCAGATGGAGTTCGAAGAACAAAGAAAATTACAGCACAGGAACAGGCCCTTCGGCCCTCCAAGCCTGCGCCGATCCTGATCCTCTGTCTAAACCCGTTGCCTATTTTCCAAGGATCTGTATCCCTCTGCTCCTTGCCCATTAATGTATCTGTCTAGACACATCTTAAATGACACTATCGTGCCCTCCTCTACCACCTCCACTGGCAACGCGTTCCAGGCACCCACTACTCTCTGCGTAAGGAACTTTCCACGCATATCTCCCTTAAACTTTCCCCCCCTCACCTTGAAGTCATGACCCCTAGTATTTGAGACTCCCAATCTGGGGAAAAAGCTTCTTGCTATCCATCTTGGCTATAGCCCTCATGAATGAAGGCATGCCGTATGCCTTTTTGACCACTCTATGGACCTGTGTTGCCACCTTCAGGGTATAATGGGCCTGAACACACAGATCTCTCTATGGATCAATTTTCCCCAGGACTTTTCCATTTACTGTATAGTTCGCTCTTGAATTGGTTCTTCCAAAATGCATCACCTCACATTTGCCCGGACTGAACTCCATCTGCCATTTTTCCACCCAATTCTCCAGTCTATCTACATTCTGCTGCATTCTCCGACAGTCCCCTTCGCTAACAGCTACTCCACCAATCTTAGTGTCATCTGCAAACTTGCTAATTAGACCATCTATACCTTCCTCCAGATCATATATGTATATCACAAACAACAGTGGTCCCAGCATGGATCTCTGTGGAACACCACTGGTCACAGTTCTCCATTTTGAGAAACTCCCTTCCACTACGACTGTCTGTCTCCTGTTGCCCAGCCAGGTCTCTATCCATCTAGCTAGTACACCCTGGACCCCATGCGACTTCACTTTCTCCATCAGCCTACCATGGGGAACCTTATCAAATGCCTTACTAAAGACCATGTATATGACATCCACAGCTCCTCCCTCATCTATCAACATTGTTACTTGCTCAAAGAATTCTATCAAGTTGGTAAGACATGACCTTCCCTGCACAGAACCGTGCTGCCTATCACTGATAAGCCCATTTTCTTCCAAATGTAAATAGATCCTATCCCTCAGTATCTTCTCCAGCAGCTTCCCCACCACTGATATTAGGCTCACTGGTCTAAATTTACATGGATTATCCTTGCTACTCTTCTTAAACAAGGGGACAACATTAGCAATTCTCCAGTCCTCCGGGACCTCACCCATGCTCAAGGATGCTGCAAAGATATCTGTTAAGGCCCCAGCTATTTACTCTCTTCCCTCAGAAACCTGGGATAGATCCCATCCGGACCTGGGGACTTGTCCACCCGAATGCCTTTTAGAATACCCAACACTTTCCCCCTCCAATGCTGACTTGATCTAGAGTAATCAAACATCTATCCCTGACCTCAGCATATATCATGTCCCTCTCCTCGGTGAATACTGATGCAAGGCACTCATTAAGAATCTCACTCATTTTCTCTGACTCCTCATATAACTTACCTCCTTCGTCCTTGAGTGGGCCATCCCTTTCTCTAGTTACCTTCTTGCTCCTTATATACGAATAAAAGGCTTTTGGGTTTTCCTTAACTCTGTTTGCTAAGGATATTTCATGACCCCTTTTAGCCCTCTTAATTCCTCATTTCAGATTGGTCCTACTTTCCCAACATTCCTCCAAAGCTGCATCTGTTTTCAGTCACCTGCACCTTATGTATGCTTCTTTTTTCCTCTTTGCTAGTTTCACAATTTCACCTGTCATCCATGGTTCCCTAATCTTGCCCTTTCTATCTCTCATTTTTACACGGACATGTCTGCCCTGCACTCAAATCAATGTCTCTTTAAAAGCCTCCCACATATCAAATGTAGATTTACCCTCAAATAGCTGCTCCCAATCCACATTCCCCAGCTCCTGTCGAATCTTGCTGTAGCTGGCCTTCCCCCAATTTAGCACTCTTCCGTTAGGACCACTCTCGTCTTTGTCCATGAGTATTCTAAAACTTATAGAATTGTGATCACTATTCCCAAAGTAATCCCCTACTGAAACTTCAACTACCTGGCCTGGTTCATTCCCCAACACCAGGTCCAGTAGGGCCCCTTCTCGAGTTGGACTATTTACATACTGATCAAGAAATCCCTCCTGGATGCTCCTTACAAATTCTGCTCCATCTAAACCTCTGACACTAAGTGAATCCCAGCCAATGTTGGGAAAATTAAAATCTCCCATCACCACCAGCTTGTTGCTCCTATATCTTTCCATAATCTGTCTACATATTTGAACCTCTATCTCACGCTCGCTGTTGGAAGCAACCCCAATATTGTTACCACACCATTCCTATTTGAGCTCTGCCCATATTACCTCACTGCTTGAGTCCTCCATAGCGCCCTTCTTCAGCACAGTTGTAATATCCTTTTTGACCTGTAATGCAACTCCTCCACCCCTTTTCCCTCCCTCTCTATCCCCCCTGAAGCATCTATATCCTGGGATTCAATTTGAATAAGAGCAAGATATGGCAATTTGGTAAGGCAAACCAGAGCAGTACCTACACAGTTAATGGTAGGGCCCTGGGTTATGTTGTCAAACAGAGAGACTGAGGGGTTCAGGTGCATAATTGCTTGAAAGCTGTGTTACAGGTAGACAGGGCGGGGGCGGGGGCGGGGGGGGGGGGTGTTTAAGAAGGTGTTTAACACGCTTGCCTTCATTGCTCAGGCCGATGAGTATAGGAATTAGGACGTCACGTTGAAGTTGTACAGGACGGTGGTGAGGCCACTTTCGGAGTACCATGTATAGTCTGGCCACCCTCTTATATGAAGGATGTTAGTCAACTGAAGAGAGTTCAGTAAAGATTTACCAGGACGTTGCCAGGAATGCAGGGTTGGAGTTATAGGGAGAGGCTGGGTAGGCTGGGGCTTTTTTCCCTGGAGCGTTGGAGGCTGAGGGTGACCTGATAGGGGGTTTATAAAATCATAGGGGTGTAGATAAGGTGACTGGCAAAGATTTTCTTCCCTGGGATAGGGGAGTTCAAAACTAGGGGGTATATTTTTCAGGTGAGAGGGGAAAGATTTTTAAAAAGGTCATGAAGGATAACTGTCTCACACAGAGGGTGGTTCACACCATACAATCCCTACAGTGTGGAAACAGGCCCTTCAGCCCAACAAGCCCACACTGACTCCCAGAGCATCCCCTTAATCTACACATCCCTAAACAGCAAGGGTAATTTCCCATGGCCAATCCACCTAGCTGGCACAGCTTTGGGCAGTGGGAGGAAACCAGAGCACGCAGACACGGGGAAAATGTGTAAACTCCACACGGACAGTCGCCTGAGGGTGGAATCGAACCCGGGTCCCCAGCACCGTGAGGCTGCAGTGCTAAGCACTGAGTCACCGTGCTGCCAGGGGCGTGGAATGAATTTGAGAGCAAGTGGTGGACACAACATTAAAAAGGCATTTGGACAAGTGCTCGAAAGAGGAAGATTTACAGGGATTTGGGCCAAATGCAGGCAAGTGGGACTAGTTCAGTTTGGGAAACTCAGCCAACACGGATGTGTTAAACCAAATGGTTTGATTCCAAGCTGCATGACACTATGATCAGAGATAATGGGAACTGCAGATGCTGGAGATTCCAAGATAATAAAATGTGAGGCTGGATGAACACAGCAGGCCAAGCAGCATCTCAGGAGCACAAAAGCTGACGTTTCGGGCCTAGACCCTTCATCAGAGAGGGGGATGGGGGGAGGGAACTGGAATAAATAGGGAGAGAGGGGGAGGCGGACCGAAGATGGAGAGTAAAGAAGATAGGTGGAGAGGGTGTAGGTGGGGAGGTAGGGAGGGGATAGGTCAGTCCAGGGAAGACGGACAGGTCAAGGAGGTGGGATGAGGTTAGTAGGTAGCTGGGGGTGCGGCTTGGGGTGGGAGGAAGGGATGGGTGAGAGGAAGAACCGGTTAGGGAGGCAGAGACAGGTTGGACTGGTTTTGGGATGCAGTGGGTGGGGGGGAAGAGCTGGGCTGGTTGTGTGGTGCAGTGGGGGGAGGGGATGAACTGGACTGGTTTAGGGATGCAGTGGGGGAAGGGGAGATTTTGAAACTGGTGAAGTCCACATTGATACCATATGGCTGCAGGGTTCCCAGGCGGAATATGAGTTGCTGTTCCTGCAACCTTCGGGTGGCATCATTGTGGCAGTGCAGGAGGCCCATGATGGACATGTCATCAAGAGAATGGGAGGGGGAGTGGAAATGGTTTGCGACTGGGAGGTGCAGTTGTTTGTTGCGAACTGAGCGGAGGTGTTCTGCAAAGCGGTCCCCAAGCCTCCGCTTGGTTTCCCCAATGTAGAGGAAGCCACACCGGGTACAGTGGATGCAGTATACCACATTGGCAGATGTGCAGGTGAACCTCTGCTTAATGTGGAATGTCATCTTGGGGCCTGGGATGGGGGTGAGGGAGGAGGTTTGGGGACAAGTGTAGCATTTCCTGCGGTTGCAGGGGAAGGTGCCGGGTGTGGTAGGGTTGGAGGGCAGTGTGGAACGAACAAGGGAGTCACGGAGAGAGTGGTCTCTCCGGAAAGCAGACAGGGGTGGGGATGGAAAAATGTCTTGGGTGGTGGGGTCGGATTGTAAATGGCGGAAGTGTCGGAGGATAATGCGTTGTATCCGGAGGTTGGTAGGGTGATGTGTGAGAACGAGGGGGATCCTCTTGGGGCGGTTGTGGCGGGGGCGGGGTGTGAGGGATGTGTCGCGGGAAATGCGGGAGACGCGGTCAAGGGCGTTCTCAATCACCGTGGGGGGGAAGTTGCGGTCCTTAAAGAACTTGGACATCTGGGATGTGCGGGAGTGGAATGTCTTATCGTGGGAGCAGATGCGGCGGAGGCGGAGGAATTGGGAATAGGGGATGGAATTTTTGCAGGAGGGTGGGTGGGAGGAGGTGTATTCTAGGTAGCTGTGGGAGTCGGTGGGCTTGAAATGGACATCAGTTACAAGCTGGTTGCCTGAGATGGAGACTGAGAGGTCCAGGAAGGTGAGGGAAGTGCTGGAGATGGCCCAGGTGAACTGAAGGTTGGGGTGGAAGGTGTGGGTGAAGTGGATGAACTGTTCGAGCTCCTCTGGGGAGCAAGAGGCGGCGCCGATACAGTCATCAATGTACCGGAGGAAGAGGTGGGGTTTGGGGCCTGTGTAGGTGCGGAAGATGGACTGTTCCACGTAACCTACAAAGAGGCAGGCATAGCTGGGGCCCATGCGGGTGCCCATGGCCACCCCCTTAGTCTGTAGGAAGTGGGAGGAGTCAAAAGAGAAGTTGTTGAGTGTGAGGACGAGTTCCGCTAGGCGGATGAGAGTGTCGGTGGAGGGGGCCTGGTCGGGCCTGCGGGACAGGAAGAAGCGGAGGTCCTTGAGGCCATCTCCATGCGGAATGCAGGTGTACAGGGACTGGACGTCCATGGTGAATATGAGGTGTTGGGGGCCAGGGAATTGGAAGTCCTGGAGGAGGTGGAGGGCGTGGGTGGTGTCACGGACATAGGTGGGGAGTTCCTGGACCAAAGGGGAGAAAATGGAGTCCAGATAGGTGGAGATGAGTTCGGTGGGGCAGGAGCAGGCTGAGACGATGGGTCGACCAGGGCAGGCAGGTTTGTGGATTTTGGGAAGGAGATAGAATCGGGCCGTGCGGGGTTGGGGAACAATGAGGTTGGAGGCTGTGGGTGGGAGGTCCCCTGAGGTGATGAGGTCATGAATGGTGTTGGAGATGATGGTTTGGTGCTCGGGTGTGGGGTCATGATCGAGGAGGCGGTAGGAGGTGGTGTCGGAGAGTTGGCGTCTGGCCTCGGCGATGTAGAGGTCAGTACGCCATACTACCACTGCGCCACCCTTGTCTGCGGGTTTGATGGTGAGGTTGGGGTTGGAGCGGAGGGAGCGGAGGGCTGCCCGTTCTGCGGGGGAGAGGTTGGAGTGGGTGAGAGGGGTGGAGAGGTTGAGGCGGTTAATGTCTCGACGGCAGTTGGAGATGAAGAGGTCGAGGGAGGGTAGGAGGCCTGGGGGTGGTGTCCAGGAGGAGGACTTGTGTTGGAAGCGGGTGAAGGGGTCAGTGGAAGGAGGGTTGGGTTCCCGGTTGAAGAAGTAGGCATGCAGGCGAAGACGGCGGGAAAACTGCTCTATGTCCGACCGTGACCTCTCCACCTATCTTCTTTACTCTCCATCTTCGGTCCGCCTCCCCCTCTCTCCCTATTTATTCCAGTTCCCTCCCCCCATCCCCCTCTCTGATGAAGGGTCTAGGCCCGAAACGTCAGCTTTTGTGCTCCTGAGATGCTGCTTGGCCTGCTGTGTTCATCCAGCCTCACATTTTATTATCTTGACACTATGATCAGTCAGGATCTCAGTGAATAGCAGAGCAGACTCAATGGGCTGAATGGCCTATTGTGCTCCAGTGTGTTATGGTCTTATCTTCCTAACCATTTGCCGTTTGGAGTTCATCTACCAGTTTACCCAAACCCCTCTGTACTGCCCAGTTCTGCAAATTCTCTCCTTTCAAATAATAACCAATTTTCTGTTTTACATACCAAACTGGACAAGTTCACAATTACTCAAGTGAGACGGTTGTCTGCCTACTCACCTAACCTGTCTCTGTACCTGTGCACTCTCCAGCTCAACAAAATGTGAGGCTGGATGAACACAGCAGGCCAAACAGCATCTTTTGTGCTCCTGAGATGCTGCTTGGCCTGCTGTGTTCATCCAGCCTCACATTTTGTTGTCTTGGAATTCTCCAGCATCTGCAGTTCCCATTATCTCTCAAACTCTCCAGCTCCCCTTGATAACTTACTCTCCTACTCATGTCAGTGTATTTGGCAAATTTGACTTCAGAATGTCCACATCTCCATCTATGTCATTGATATTGACAAAGCAATAGGGACCTGGTCTCTGGACAGTTATTGCATTAATATATTCCTCCCCGTACAATCCACACTGTGAACAGAAACCTTTGAAAGCAGCATCTCATCAAAGGCTTGAATCCACCTCTTCAGCTGCTTCTAGTGACTCGTTCCAAATTGTACAATTCGTCCGGGGTGTCGGGTGTTATGTGCAGTGAACCCCGAAATGAATTGTGGAATTGCTGGAAATCTGAAACAAACTGGAAGAAGAAGTAGCTGGAGAAACTCAGCAGGTCCCGTAGCGTCTGGTGCAGTGAGGGAAACATTTCGGATCTGCCGACCCTCCTTCAGAGCTCTTGGCATTTTCGGTTTTCAGTTCTGAAGAGGAGTTGTGTACAACTAACTGTGCTTCCATCTCGTCACGGGTGCTGCCAGACCTGCTGAGTTTCTCCAGCAATCTCTGTACTTGGTACGGATTTCCACCATCAGCTGTACTTCATATCTGAGATAGCAGGAGCCGAAGATACTGGAGTCAGAGATAACGCAGTGTGGAGCTGGGGGAACACAGCAGGCCGGACAGCATCGCTGACATTTTGGGCCAGAACCCTTCTTTAAGAGCCCTGGCCTGCTGTGCTACCTTTGTACGCAATATTGGAAATTACAGCCGCATTCATTCATCCTTTTGAGCATGTTCTGCCAATCAACAAGACGCTAGGTAACCTTTCACCTCATCGCCACCTTCATGCACACTCCCTCTTCTTTATTTATTCATGGAATGAGGGCATCACTAGCCAGGCAGCATTTATTGTCCATCCCTAACTGCCCAGAGTCAACCACATTGCTGTGGACTGGAGTCACATGTAGGCCAGACCAGGTGAGGATGGCAGTTTCCTTCCCTACAGGGCATTAGTGAAATAGATGGGATTTTCCTCACAATCAGCAAAGGATTCACGTTCATCATTAGACTCTTAATTCCAGATATTTTATTGAATTCAAATTCCACCATCGGCTGGGGCGGGATTTGAACCTGGATCCCCACAATGTTCTCTGGGTCTTTGGATTAACACTAGGCCACCGCCTGCCCACATCGCTAGACGCAAAAATCTTCTGCTCTTTGTCCCAAAGGTGCTCAGTTGTGGTGGAAACACAGAGGCAGAAAGTTACACATCATTCATAAATCTGCTGGCGTCTCTCAGTCTGGCCTACACGTGGCTCCAGATCCACGGCAAATGTGTTTGGGCAGTGAATACTGCCCTGCAGTGCCCACATTCTGTGAATGAATTAAAAAATAAAAGTTCCTAACAGCTATCATTGAAAAAAAATACAGGGAGGCATCGTTTTGGGTTTGCACTTTTAGCTGAACATTTGAAGTCTAGTTCAGATCGTTACCAGGGGAGGGAGACATAGCACAGCAGATTGATGCTGGCACCAGCTTGGCTCTGGGTGGCTGGAGGAAGGAGCTCCCAAGGTGCTGGGGTTTTATGGAAGAGAATGACATCTCCTACTGTCCAGCTCAACACCATTTCTCTTGGGAACCCTGCAGCCCAATGGTCTCAATGTGGACTTCACAAGCTTCAAAATCTCCCCCCTCCCTCAACCCCCAACTTCATCCCAAGACCAGCCGATCTTGTCCCCCACCTCCTTGACCTGCCCGTCCTTTCTCCCACCTACCCACTCCTCCCTCCTCGCCGTCCACTCCCCCATCCCTACCTCCCCACCTACACTCACCTTTACTGGCTCCATCCGCGCCTCTTTGACCTGTCCGCCAGGTGGCATCGTTGTGGCACTGCAGGAGGCCCAGGATGGATGTGTCGTCTCCTCTACCCTGTCCAGCCCTGTTAGAATTTTATAAGTCTCTTGCGGGATCCCTCCTCATTCATCTGAACTCCAGCAAAAACTAACCTAACCTCGTCAATCTCCCCTCATACGTCAGTCCCACCATCCCCGGAACCAGCCTGGTAAACCTTCGCTGCGCTCCCCCGAGAGCAACAGCATCCTTCCTCAGAAAAGGAGACCAAAACTGCACACAATATTCTCGGCGTGGTCTCACCAAGGCCCTGTATAACTGCAACGACACATCCCTGCTCCTGTACTCACAACCTCTCACAATGAAGGCCAACATACCATTTGCCTTCCCTAGCCCCTGTTGCACCTGCATGCTGACCTTCAGACACTGGTGCACTGGGACGCCCAGATCCTGCTGCACACTCCCCTCTCCCAAATTATAGCCAATCAGGTAGGAATCCAGCTTCTTGTTTTCGCTTCCAAATTTATCCCTAACCTCGCATTTATCCCAATTATACTGTATTTGCCATTGATTTGCTCAGTCACTCAACCCAGATCATTAAGGTTTTGGAGTAGATTTGTAAATTGGGAGGCGCTATTAATAAAGACATTGAACTCGACCCCCATATACTCCAGCATCTGCAGCTCCTACTATCTCTCAGAGAAAAGCCTGATTACTTCCTGTGGCAGGAACAGCTGTTTCCTCATCGACTCCCTACAGTGTGGAAACAGGCCCTTCAGCCCAACAAGTCCACTCTGGACCTCAGAACATTCCACCCAGACCCATCCTGCTATATAACACCACTACACCCCCCTTAATCTGGGCATCCCTTGAACACTACTGGTAATTTAGCATGGCTAATCCAAACCAATCCGCACATCTTTGGACTGTGGGAGGAAACCCACGCAGACACGGGGAGAATGTGCAAACTCCACACAGACAGTCGCCCGAGGGTGGAATCGAACCCGGGTCCCTGGCGCTGTGAGGCTGCAGTGCTGACCACTGAGCCACCGTGTCGCCCTCATTTTTCTCCCCTCATTAATATAGCAACAGCAGATGGAATGCTCAATATTTGAAAGATTTCCCCTCTTCGGTCATAAACTGTAACACAAAGCAGATTGGATGGGAAATACTTACATACAGATACCATGGCAGCCCCCATTCAAATGCAGTTGCCCCCTTGACGTTTATTTGCCCCAATAGAATCAGCTAGAACTTTTGGCTCGAGTCTCTGGGCGGGGCTCAGTGAGGCTGAGCACAGGATCTGATCAAAGTGCACACAATCAGGGGAGGCATTGACAGGGAAAGCAGGACGAAACCCTTCCCTTTGGCAAAGGGATCAGTGAGAAGGGGGCATCAGTGGAAAGTAAAGGGCAGGAGGTTCAGAAGAGATTTAAGGAAGACTGTTTTCACTCAGAAGGCTAGGGTCAGGGTTAGGGCAAGAGTTAGGACCAGGGTTAGGGTCAGGGTCAGGTTTAGGGCTGGCATCAGGGTTAGGGTCAGGGTCAGGACTAGGGTCAGGGTCAGGGCTTGGGCTGGAATCAGGGTTAGGGTCGGGGTCAGGGTTTGGGTCAGGGTCAGAATTAGGGTTAGGGTTAGGGTTAGGGTTAGGATTAGGGTTAGGGTTAGGGTTAGGATTACGATTAGGGTCAGGATTATGGTTAGGGTTAAGGTTAGGGTTGAGGTTTGTTTGGGTTAAGGTTGGGGTTAGAGTTGGGGTTGGGTTAAGGTTAGGGTTAGGGTTCGGGCTAGGGTTAGGTTGAGGTTTGGGTTGAGGTTAGTTTGGGTTAGGGTTAGGGTTAGAGTTAGGGTTAGGGTTAGGGTTAGAGTTAGGGTTAGGGTTAGAGTTAGGGTTAGGGTTCGGGTTAGGGTTGGGTTGAGGTTTGGGTTGAGGTTAGTTTGGGTTAGGGTTAGGGTTAGAGTTAGGGTTGAGGTTAGGGCTAGGGTTAGGGTTAGGGTTAGGCTTGAGGCTAGTTTGGGTTAGGGTTGGAGTTAGGTTGCGATATGGAACTCATTGCCTGAATGAGTGGGACAGGGAGGAACCATCACAACATTGAAGAGGTCTTTAAATGCACAGTTGTCGTACAAAGTAGATGAGCCAGGTGCTAGAACATAACTCTCGGCTGGAAAGCTGCTTGATGACCAGTATGAATATGATGGGCCAAAGTGCCTCTTTCTGTGCTGTTAATATTCACTCTCTGTATAGCTCTGTGGCTCCTCACTATGTGGATGGGTGTGACCTGGATGGACTGTCAATGGTTTTCACGTTGGCTCCGATAGGTATCCAGTGTCCTAAGGGTTAGACTGAATACTTTTCTTCGACATTTTCAATCCCTGCCCAACTTCTTTCATGTGAATTGGTGGCAGTTTGTTAATGATTTCATGGCAGTGTCTACAGTCTCAAAGCAGGGGTCACAGTGACAAATAGTGAGGAATCATTCAATGAGGTGAAATTTTAAATTAACATCTGAGTGCTGGCTGTGGCCAGCCTGTGATATAGAGCCACACAAAATGGAAACAGGCCCTTCGGCCCTATTCATCCATGCTGACCAGATATCCTAAATTAATCCAGTCCCATTTGCCAGCGTTTGGCCCATATCCCTCTAACCCCTTCCTATTCATATCCTCATCCAGATGCCTTTTACATGCTGTAACTGTACCAGCCCCCACCACTTCCTCTGGCAGCTCATTCCATACACACACCACCCTCTGCGTGAAAAAGTTGTCCCTTTGGTCACTTTTAGCGCTTTTCTTTCTCACCAAAGCCCTATTCCCTCTAGTTTTTGAATCCCTTATCCCAGGGAAAAGATCTTGTCTATTCACTCTATCCATGCTCCTCATGATTTTATAAACCTCTATATGGTCACCCCTCAGCCTCCAACACTCCAAGGAAAATATTCCCAGTATATTCAGCCTCTCCCCAAAGCTCAAACCCTCCAAATCCGGCAACATCCTTGTAAAGCTTTTCTGAACTCTTTCAAGTTTCACAGCATCCTTCCTGTAGCAGGGAGAATTGTACACAGTATTCCAAAAGTGGCCCCAACCAATGTCCTGTACAGCCACAACATGGTCTCCCCACTCCTACACTCAATGCACTGACCAATAAAGGTAAGCATACCAAACATCTTCTTCACTATCCTGTTGACTTGTGGCTCCACTTTCAAGGAACTATGAATGTTAAAAACAATGTTGATTATCCCCAGGCAGACCTTGCCTTTCCAAACCCCGTCCAACAGCTAACCCACCCCTGACATAAGGCTCACCGGCCTTTAGTTGCCTGGCTTTTCCTTACCAGTTTTCCTAAATTATCACACAATGTTAGCCACCTTCCAGCCTTCCAGCACCTCACCCGTGGCTATCGATGATACAAATATCTCAGCACGGGGCCCAGTAATCTCTTCCCTAGTTTCCCACAGAGTTCTAGGCTACATGCATTGTTGCAGTGATCTCCCTGTGAAGATAGATCTCAGTGAGTTGGGATAGGCCAAACAACTAAACTAGATAGAAGATAACAAAGTGTGGAGCTGGTTGAACACAGCAGGCCAAGCAGCTTCTCAGGAGCACAAAAGCTGACGTTTCAGGCCTAGACCCCTCTGATGAAAGGTCTCGGCCCAAAACGTCAGCTTTTGTGCTCCTGAGATGATGCTTGGCCTGCTGTGTTCATCCAGCTCCACACTTTGTTATCTTGGATTCTCCAGCATCTGCAGTTCCCATTATCTTTGATCACAATTTTAACCTAGATAGAATTTTTTTTTAGAATATCCTTTATTGTCCCTTGCACTATAATACAGAAGTATAGGAGTACAGAGAAACGTTTCTACAGTGGCTATCTTTTAGTGGTACCATCTTAGGACTGGTATAAATTTTAACAAAATAATGTTCTTACAGCATGAGGATCGAGAGGAGATATTGGATTTTCCATGTGTCAGCTGACTGTTGTACTGGAAAACTGGGCTGGAAGAGTTATGGATGTCGATTGAGTTGAGGATTAGACCATAAGACATCAGCTGTGAAGAAGAAGCAAAAACAGGAGTTACTCAGCACGGGACCCGAAACATTACCTTTGACCTTTACTGCTCAGATGCTGCCAGATCTTTTTCAGCAGCTTCTGGTTTTTTTTTCCTGACGTATAGCATACACACTTCTTTTGGTTTTTATTTCATTTTGAAGAAGGGCCACAGTACCCAAAATGTTAATGCTGCTTTCCCCTCACAGACGCTGCACAATGTTTGTTCTTGTTGGAGGATAATCAGATCAGCCATGATCTCATTAAATGTTGGAGCTGACTTGATGGGCTGAATGGCCTTACTGCTCCTACACCTTATGGGTTGAAATCCTACCACAGCAGCTGTAGGAGTTTACAATCGGTTCATAACAGCTCTGGAATATAAAGACAGCCCTGGTAATGATGTTGGCAACACAGAAGAGTGAATATTGTAAAAACAGATTCAGTTCACTGAGATTTTCTTTATTCATTCATGGGATGAGGGCATCACTGGCCAGGCCAGTATTTAATGCCCATCCCTAATTGCCCACAGGATAGTTAAGAGTCAACCACATTGCTGTAGGTCTGGAGTCACATGCAGGTCAGACCAGGTAAGGGTGGCAGTTTCCTTCCCTAAAGGACGTTAGTGAACCAGATGGGTTTTTCCTGACAATCGACAATGAGTTCACGATCATCATTAGACTCTTAATTCCAGATATTTTATTGAATTCAAATACCACTGTCTGGTGTCAGGTAATTGCCACCTCCAACAAAGGAGAATCCAACAGTAACACACATTCAAATGCAACAAGATATGGTCAGTATCCAGCCTTGGGCTGAAAAGTCATAAGCAACATTTATGCCACACAGTTGACATAAATGACCATTTCTAATAAGAGACAACCTACCCACTGTTATTCAACATTCAATGGTGTCACCGTTACCGAATCTCCTACTGCATGATCTGGAGGAAGGTGTAGATGGTCTGATCAGCAAGTTTGCAGATGACACTAAGATTGGTGGAGTAGCTGATAGTGAAGGGGACTGTCGGAGATTACAGCAGAATATAGATAGACTGGAGAGTAGGACAGATAAATGGCAGATGGAGTTCAATCTGGGCAAATGCGAGGTGATGCATTTTGGAAGATCAAATTCAAGGGCAAACTATACAGTAAATGGAAAAGTCCTAGGGAAGATTGATGAACAGGGAGATCTGGGTGTTCAGGTCCATTGTTCCCTGAAGGTGACAACGCAGGTCATTAGGGTGGTCAAGAAGGCATATGGCATGCTTTCCTTCATTGGATGGAGTATTGAGTACAAGAGTTGGCAGGTCATGTTGCAGTTGTATAGGACTTTGGTTCAGCCACATTTGGAGTACTGTGTACAGTTCTGGTCGCCACATTACAAAAAGGATGTGGATGCTTTTGAGAGGGTGCAGAGGAGGTTCACCAGGATGTTGCCTGGTATGGAGGGTGCTAGCTATGAAGAGAGGTTGAGTAGATTAGGATTATTTTCATTAGAAAGACGGAGATTGAGGGGGAACCTGATTGAGGTCTACAAAATCATGAGGGGTATGGACAGGGTGGATAGCAAAAAGCTTTTTCCCCCAGAGTGGGGGACTCAATTACTAGGGGTCATGAGTTCAAAGTGAGAGGAGGAAAGTTTAAGGGAGATATGTGTGGAAAGTTCTTTACACAGAGGGTGGTGGGTGCCTGGAACGCGTTGCCAGCGGAGGTGGTAGGCGCAGACACGTTAGCGTCTTTTAAGATATATTTGGACAGGTACATGGATGGGCAGGGAGCAAATCGGCACAGACCGTTAGAAAATAGATGACAGGTTAGACAGAGGATCTTGATCGGTGCAGGCTTGGAGGGCCGAAGGGCCTGTTCCTGTGCTGTAGGTTTCTTTGTTTCTTTGTTCTTTGTACACACCACATACATGGCAGATACTCATGTGACTCAGCCAATGTTGTCTCTCTTGCATGCTGCAGGCAGGAATGCCCTGAGGCATGGTATTTTGGTGAGACCATGCAGACGCTATGACAGTGGATGAATGGTCATCCTGCAGCAATTGGCAGACAGGCATGTTCCATCCCAGTGGGGGAAAATGTTAGCGGCCAAAGGCATTCAGCCTCCGGCCTTTGAGTAAACCTCCTGCAAGCCAGCCTTTGAGATACACAACAAGCAGAATCGCTGAGCAGAAGCTGATAGCCAAGGTCCGTACCCATGAAAACAGTCTCAATCGGGATCTTGGGTTCATGGCGTATGGCCCACCACACTATTCTGTATTGGTAACATCTTCCTCACTGTCCTGCTTTGACACCACCACCTTGATAACTTGTTATGATCTCTCCACCTTAATTAGTTTGTACAGTTCTGGCTTACTTGTTACTTTGGTCAGACCCTTGGCATGTGGCTCTTAGATCTTTCATGTTATTCCAGCATCAGAGATGATGGGAACTGCAGATGCTGGAGAATTCCAAGATAATAAAATGTGAAGCTGGATGAACACAGCAGGCCAAGCAGCATCTCAGGAGCACAAAAGCTGACGTTTCGGGCCTAGACCCTTCATCAGAGAGGGGGATGGGGAGAGGGAACTGGAATAAATAGGGAGAGAGGGGGAGGCGGACCGAAGATGGAGAGTAAAGAAGATAGGTGGAGAGAGTATAGGTGGGGAAGTAGGGAGGGGATAGGTCAGTCCAGGGAAGACGGACAGGTCAAGGAGGTGGGATGAGGTTAGTAGGTAGATGGGGGTGCGGCTTGGGGTGGGAGGAAGGGATGGGTGAGAGGAAGAACCGGTTAGGGAGGCAGAGACAGGTTGGATTGGTTTTGGGATGCAGTTGGTTGGGGGGAGGAGCTGGGCTGGTTGTGTAGTGCAGTGGGGGGAGGGGACGTACTGGGCTGGTTTAGGGATGCTGTAGGGGAAGGGGAGATTTTGAAACTGGTGAAGTCCACATTGATACCATATGGCTGCAGGGTTCCCAGGCGGAATATGAGTTGCTGTTCCTGCAACCTTCGGGTGGCATCATTGTGGCAGTGCAGGAGGCCCATGATGGACATGTCATCTAGAGAATGGGAGGGGGAGTGGAAATGGTTTGCGACTGGGAGGTGCTGTTGTTTGTTGCGAACTGAGCGGAGGTGTTCTGCAAAGCGGTCCCCAAGCCTCCGCTTGGTTTCCCCAATGTAGAGGAAGCCGCACCGGGTACAGTGGATGCAGTATACCACATTGGCAGATGTGCAGGTGAACCTCTGCTTAATGTGGAATGTCATCTTAGGGCCTGGGATGGGGTGAGGGAGGAGGTGTGGGGGCAAGTGTAGCATTTCCTGCGGTTGTAGGGGAAGGTGCCGGGTGTGGTGGGGTTGGAGGGCAGTGTGGAGCGAACGAGGGAGTCACGGAGAGAGTGGTCTCTCCGGAAAGCAGACAGGGGTGGGGATGGAAAAATGTCTTGGGTGGTGGGGTCGGATTGTAAATGGCGGAAGTGTCGGAGGATAATGCGTTGTATCCGGAGGTTGGTAGGGAGGTGTGTGAGAACGAGGGAGATCCTCTTGGGCCGGTTGTGGTGGGGGCGGGGTGTGAGGGATGTGTTGCGGGAAATACGGGAGACGCGGTCAAGGGCGGTCTCGATCACTGTGGGGGGAAAGTTGCGGTCCTTAAAGAACTTGGACATCTGGGATGTGCGGGAGTGGAATGTCTTATCGTGGGAGCAGATGCGGCGGAGGCGGAGGAATTGGGAATAGGGGATGGAATTTTTGCAGGAGGGTGGGTGCGAGGAGGTGTATTCTAGGCAGCTGTGGGAGTCGGTGGGCTTGAAATGGACATCAGTTACAAGCTGGTTGCCTGATATGGAGACTGAGAGGTCCAGGAAAGTGAGGGATGTGTTGGAGATGGCCCAGGTGAACTGAAGGTTGGGGTGGAAGGTGTTGGTGAAGTGGATGAACTGTTCGAGCTCCTCTGGGGAGCAAGAGGCAGCGCCGATACAGTCATCAATGTACCGGAGGAAGAGGTGGGGTTTGGGGCCTGTGTAGGTGCGGAAGAGGGACTGTTCCACGTAACCTACAAAGAGGCAGGCATAGCTGGGGCCCATGCAGGTGCCCATGGCCACCCCCTTAGTCTGTAGGAAGTGGGAGGAGTCAAAAGAGAAGTTGTTGAGTGTGAGGACGAGTTCAGCTAGGCGGATGAGAGTGTCGGTGGAGGGGGACTGGTCGGGCCTGCGGGACAGGAAGAAGCGGAGGGCCTTGAGGCCATCTCCATGCGGAATGCAGGTGTACAGGGACTGGACGTCCATGGTGAATATGAGGTGTTGGGGGCCAGGGAATTGGAAGTCCTGGAGGAGGTGGAGGGCGTGGGTGGTGTCACGGACATAGGTGGGGAGTTCCTGGACCAAAGGGGAGAAAATGGAGTCCAGATAGGTGGAGATGAGTTCGGTGGGGCAGGAGCAGGCTGAGACGATGGGTCGACCAGGGCAGGCAGGTTTGTGGATTTTGGGAAGGAGATAGAAACGGGCCATGCGGGGTTGGGGAACAATGAGGTTGGAGGCTGTGGGTGGGAGGTCCCCTGAGGTGATGAGGTCGTGAATGGTGTTGGAGATGATGGTTTGGTGCTTGGGTGTGGGGTCATGATCGAGGAGGCGGTAGGAGGTGGTGTCGGAGAGTTGGCGTCTGGCCTCGGCGATGTAGAGGTCAGTGCGCCATATTACCACTGCGCCACCCTTGTCTGCGGGTTTGATGGTGAGGTTGGGGTTGGAGCGGAGGGAGCGGAGGGCTGCCCGTTCTGCGGGGGAGAGGTTGGAGTGGGTGAGAGGGGTGGAGAGGTTGAGGCGGTTAATGTCTCGACGGCAGTTGGAGATGAAGAGGTCGAGGGAGGGTAGGAGGCCTGGGGATGGTGTCCAGGAGGACGACTTGTGTTGGAAGCGGGTGAAGGGGTCAGTGGAGGGAGGGTTAGGTTCCCGGTTGAAGAAGTAGGCATGGAGGCGAAGACGGCGGAAAAACTGCTCTATGTCCAACCGTGACTGGTATTCGTTGATGTGTGGTTGTAGGGGGACAAAGGTGAGCCCCTTACTGAGGATTATTCCAGCAGTTTGGTTTGTCTCCAGTACCACCTTATTTTTCATTTGTTGTAATTATCTCTCTGCCTCATTTAATTATCTCTTCATTTGTCATTCAGCTGTTGACGCTCCTTTAACACCATTTGTATGATCTATTGATCTCTCTCCCTGTAAATTCTGTTCCTGGGTGCTCTCCTCATTTCACCTGATGAAGGGGCAACACTCTAAAAGCTTGTGATTTCGGACGAATCAGTTGGACTATAACCTGGTGTCATGGGATCTTGCCCACCCCAGTCCAACACCGGCATCTCCATATCATATCAATATCCTGGGAGCCGCCATTGTCCAGCAACTGAACTGGGACAGTCATGCAAACACAGTGGCTATAAGAGCAGGCCATAAGCTGGGAATACTGGGGTGAGTAACTCACCTTCTGACCTCTCAAAGCCTGTCTGCCATCTCCAAGGCACAAGTCTGGAGTGTGATGGGATACTCCCCACTTGCCTGGATGAGTGCAGCTCCAACAACACTCAAGAAGCCTGACACCATCCAGGACAAAGCAGCCGCTTGACTGGCACCACATCCAGAAACATCCCACTCCCTCCACCACCGACACTAAGTGACAGCAGCGTGTACTATCTACAAGATGCACTGCAGAAATTCACCAAAGATCCTCAGGCAGCACTTTCCAAACCCACAACCACTTCCATCTAGAAGGACAAGGGTAGCAGATACATAGGAACACCACCCCCTGCAAGTTCCCCTCCAAGACACTCACCATCCTGACTTGGAAATATATCGCCGTTCCTTCACGGTCACTGGGTCAAACTCCTGAAATTCCCTCCTAATAGCATTGTGGGTCAACCCACAGCAGGAGGGCTGCTGCGGTTCGAGAAGGCAGCTCACCACCACCTTCTCAAGGGGCAACTAGGGACAGGGCAATGAATGCTGGGCCCAGCCAGCGACACCCACGTCACTTATACAATCACCTATTACTGTCGTTAAAATCCCCACCATCAACATCCTGGGGATGGCTTTTGACTGGAAACTGAGTTGGACCATCCACATAACTACAGTGACAATAAGGGCAGGTCAGATACAAGGGAGGCAGTGATGTAATCCTAAGGGAATTGGACAAGTTTATTCAGAGACCCAGGACAATGCTGTATGGAATAAAAATGGAAAGGACTGTGGATGCTGTAACGTTGTATGGATATGGATTCAAATCCCACTATGCCAGATGGTGGAGTTTACAATTCCAAAATCTGGGATTTAAAATGGCTCTTCCAGCAATTGTGGCTATTAAGCTTGTCATTCCAAAAACGAAAATCCACCGGACTCGAAACATTAACTGATTTTTTCCCTTCACAGATGCTGCCAGGCCTGCTGAGCTCGTCCAGAAACTTCTGTTTTTGAAAGCCCCATGCAAGTCTGGTCTACATGTGACTCCAGGCCCAGAGCTATGTGATTGACTCTGAACTACCCTCTGAGGTGGTCTGGTACTCACTCGGTTCGAGGGCAATTAAGAACTGGCTGGCCTGGCCAACCACAGTCCGGGAGAGAATGAAGCAAACGGAAGGTTAGATGTTTGATCTTTGAAGTGGACATGTTTGGGAGGCTGAGCGTTATCAGAGATGTTGTCAAGTTTGAATATAAGGCATTATGTAATGGACATAACATTGGGTAAATAGTGAAATAGCTGAGTGACTGATCTGTGGTCTGTGAGAGCGAATCATTAATGTTTTCGGAAGATGCCTACCAGGAATGCTTTAGATTGATTAAGTGTAATCCTTTTCAATAACTTTTCATTGCTTTCCATCTCTCTCTCTCCCACTGACATATTGATCACCCTCATTCGCACTATTCTGTTTACATTGCTGCTTCTGTCAGCATTTGTCTCCCAGACAAATGGACATCTCTGTCTCCAGCTCCTTATTGCCACCTAGAGAGGAACAGGGCTGACGTATTCTCTCCAGTACTCATCAGGGCAAATGCTAGAATGCCAAATTCCGAACAATTTATACTTGTGAGAAGGAGTCATTTTGTCCAGGACCGTGCTGTGGGCCTTGTTTTCTCGCCCAGAAGGTGGAAGTTGGGGTGGGGAGCGTGTGTTAAAAATTTTTGAGGCAGTTTCTTGCTGGCAGGGGGATTGACGGCAATCAGGGTAGGAGGGTGTGTGAATGGGAAAGTGGAATTCAAAATGCGAACAAATCAGATTCGAAGGGCTCAGATATAACAGGAACTGCAGATGCTGGAGAATCTGAGATAACACGGTGTGGAGCTGGATGAACACAGCAGGCCAAGCAGCATCAGAGGAGCAGGAAGACTGATGTTTCGGGCCTAGACCCTCCTTCAGAAAAAGATCCGAAGGGCTGAAGGGCCTATATCCCTTCCTAGTTTGTGATCATTTGGGAAGCCCGAGTGGAAAAGAACATGGTCTATTGTTGAACAACAGAGCAAGGCCACTACTCATATTGTGTTCATAGTCTCATGCTGGGGACAGACCCATCCCTCAGTGTGTTTTATCTTTCTCACCCAGCAGCGTTATTACACATGTGCGAGTGACCTACCCACCAGCAAAATTACCATGACTTGGTTTCCTTTGTAAACTACTGACCACCACCGGTCATCACCCCTGCGGCCAGTTAAATATTTACATGTGGAGGCCATGGCTGGCAACGCCGGGTCTGCTTTAGAAAGGGCCTCATAAGGCTTTCACAAGGAGATTGATGAGTGATTTCCACATTACTGGGACGATCGCATCCCTCCCCCTCCCTCCTGTGGCCATGGAGCCGTGTCACTCCTACCTCCATCCCATTCCTGTTGCCCACCCCACCCCGGGATCTGGTCGGATCTTGTGTAATAAACGGGAGAGCGTCTCGTCTGTGAAGATTTTTGAAGAGGTGTCGCAGGTGGATGGTGTGAGTGTTGAAACAGTTGTCTCTGTACAGTGTTCCTGCAGGAGGTGTTGGTGTGTTTGCAGTTTTCTTGCAATCCTTTCCCTCCATTTGACCACAGACAATGCTACTCCCAATTTTGTTCCAAGATAACCCCCAGAACCCCTGGAGAACCATCACTGAAGTTCTTTGCATAGACCATGTCTTCCTCTCATAATTTAGGAGACCTGGGAAAAGGTTTGAGTTTGTAATGTTGCCTTAAGTTGAATTCCTCTTTATGGAGCGAGGGTATAATCCATCCTTGCTAACTCTGTACTTGAGGTATGTTACCATGCTCATCCGGAACCCCCATTTCCCCTTTCTTAGCTGGATATCGGCCTCAGAAGAACGCAGTAAGACCTCCTCCAGACTGTCCACATGTTCCCTTGTAGTAGCCCCTGAGATTAAGACATCATCCAGCTAGACTGCTCTTTGTAACGTGATAAAAACCAAAAGAACTGTGATTGTTGTAAATCAGGGGGGAAAACAGAAGTTGTTGGAAAAGCTCAGCAGGTCTGGCAGCACCTGTGGAGAGAAAGCAGAGTTAACATTTCGGGTCCTGTGACCCTTCCTCAGATCTGGACCCTGAAAACAAAGTTGACTCTCATTTTTTTCCTTCTCAGATGCTGCCAGGCCTGCTGAGCTTTACCAGCAGTTTCTGTTCTTGTTCCCTTGTAAGATGGTGCAAAAGAAAGATGCATCAATGGGCCAGTGAGTGGACGCATACCACCTGTTGAACCATTTCAGTGCGTGGGGTAATGTCCTCAACATTTCTGTGGTGGGTGTCTACCAGAGGATGGTGTTCAAGTCCATTTCTTTGCCGACCACCTTGCTGGGGCGATGGGCCCATGTCAGCAGTTGATTGGGTCAGGCGCATCTCCTACACTCATTATCCTGCCAGCTGCTTGTGGGCATCTCAAGGTCCGTGAACTGTACCAGCTGGAGAAAGTGAAAGCAAGTGTATCAGCATGCACAGTCGACCCAGTGACGTTCTCAATAGGCTACCATTCCTCTCTATGGTTACTCTGTGCAGTTAGCAATGTCACTCTTGCCTTAGGATCGCACAGTAATCATATTTAACTTTAGCTGAAATTCTGGCAAGCAAAGAAAGTTACCCTGCTCATCATTTATATTGTTTAAACTGGGAGAATCATAGAAGCTCTACTGTGTGGAAGCAGGCCATTCTGCCCGTCGAGTCCACACTGACCTTCTGAAGGCCATCCCACCCAGGCCCACCCTGTAACCCTGCACTCCCCATGGCTAATCCACCCGGGCTGCATATCCCTGCGTGCTACAGGAAATTTAGTACAGCCAATCCACCCTAACCTGCACATCTATGGATTGTGGGAGGACATTGGAGCACCTGAAGGAAACCCACGCAGACACGGGGAGAATGTGTGATGTGCACAGAGACAGTCGCCCGAGGATGGAATAAAAATCCAAATCCCAGGCTCTGTGAGGCAGCAGTGCTAGCCAGGGGGCCACCACTGCATAACCTATGGGTCATTCAGGACAGGACAGCTCAGTCCTGTGCGATTATGGAAGTCAGGGGCATTTCTGGTGTCCAGGGAAACAAAGTGCACAGGAAGTGAACCCAGCTACTCAAATCCATGTTTTGGATCTGGACTGTGACTGGAGTCACTTTGTAAAATAAGTTAGACTGAGCTCTTCATGGATAGCCGATAAAAAGAGGTGGTCCCAGCACAACGTTAGTGTACGTGGGCAGAAGGAGAATGGGTGATCCCCAGACAGAGTGAAAGCACAAACCAGATAGTGCAGGGACCTGAGATAATGGGAACTGCAGATGCTGGAGAAGCCAAGATAATAAAGTGTGAAGCTGGATGAACACAGCAGGCCAAGCAGCATCTCAGGAGCACAAAAGCTGACGTTTTGGGCCTAGACCCTTCATCAGAGAGGGGGATGCGGAGAGGGTTCTGAAATAAATAGGGAGAGAGGGGGAGGCGGACCGAAGATGAATAGAGGAGAAGATAGGTGGAGAGGGGAGTATGGGTGGGGAGGTAGGGAGGGGATAGGTCAGTCCGGGGAGGACGGACAGGTCAAGGAGGTGGGATGAGGTTAGTAGGTGGGAAATGGAGGTGCGGCTTTAGGTGGGAGGAGGGGATAGGTGAGAGGAAGAACAGGTTAGGGAGGCAGGGATGAGCTGGGCTGGTTTGGGGATGCAGTGGGGGGAGGAGAGGTTTTGAAGCTGGTGAAGTCCACATTGATACCATTGGGCTGCAGGGTTCCCAGGCGGAATATGAGTTGCTGTTCCTGCAACCTTCGGGTGGCATCATTGTGGCACTGCAGGAGGCCCATGATGGACATGTCATCCAGAGAATGGGAGGGGGAGTGGAAATGGTTTGCGACTGGGAGGTGCAGTTGTTTATTGCGAACCGAGTGGAGGTGTTCTGCAAAGCGGTCCCTAAGCTTCAGCTTGGTTTTCTCAATGTAGAGGAAGCCACAACGGGTACAGTGGATACAGTATACCACATTGGCAGATGTGCAGGCGAACATCTGCTTAATATAGAACATAGAACATGGAACAGTACCGCACAGAACAGGCCCTTCAGCCCACAATGTTGTGCCGACCATTGATACTCATGTATGCACCCTCAAATTTCTGTGACCATATACATGTCCAGCAGTCTCTTAAATGACCCCAATGACCTTGCTTCCACAACTGCTGCTGGCAACACATTCCATGCTCTCACAACTCTCTGCGTAAAGAACCTGCCTCTGACATCCCCTCTATACTTTCCACCAACCAGCTTAAAACTATGACCCCTCGTGCTAGCCATTTCTGCCCTGGGAAATAGTCTCTGGCTATCAACTCTATCTATGTCTCTCATTATCTTGTATACCTCAATTAGGTCGCCTCTCCTCCTCCTTTTTTCCAATGAAAAGAGACCGAGCTCAGTCAACCTCTCTTCATAAGATAAGCCCTCCAGTCCAGGCAGCATCCTGGTAAACCTCCTCTGAACCCTCTCCAAAGCATCCACATCTTTCCTATAATAGGGCGCCCAGAACTGGACGCAGTATTCCAAGTGCGGTCTAACCAAAGTTTTATAGAGCTGCAACAAGATCTCACGACTCTTAAACTCAATCCCCCTGTTAATGAAAGCCAAAACACCATATGCTTTCTTAACAACCCTGTCCACTTGGGTGGCCATTTTAAGGGATCTATGTATCTGCACACCAAGATCCCTCTGTTCCTCCACGCTGCCAAGAGTCCTATCCTTAATCCTGTACTCAGTTTTCAAACTCGACCTTCCAAAATGCATCATCTCGCATTTATCCAGGTTGAACTCCATCTGCCACCTCTCAGCCCATCTCTGCATCCTGTCAATGTCCCGCTGCAGCCTACAACAGCCCTCTACACTGTCAACGACACCTCCACCCTTAGTGTCGTCTGCAAACTTGCTGACCCATCCTTCAATCCCCTCATCCAAGTCATTAATAAAAATGACAAACAGTAGAGGCCCAAGGACAGAGCCCTGTGGAATCCCACTCACCACTGACTTCCAGGCAGAATATTTTCCTTCTACTACCACTCGCTGTCTTCTGTTGGCCAGCCAATTCTGTATCCAAGCAGCTAAATTCCCCTGTATCCCATTCCTCCTGACCTTCTGAATGAGCCTACCATGGGGAACCTTATCAAATGCCTTATGGAAAGTCATCTTTGGGCCTGGGATGGAGGTGAGGGGGGGGTGGTGTGGGTTGCAGGGGAAGGTGCCGGGTGTGGTGGGGTTGGAGGGGTGTGTGGAGTGGACAAGGGAGTCCCGGAGAGAGTTGTCTCTGTGGAAGGCAGACAAGGATGGGGATGGAAAAATGTCTTGGGGTCGGATTGTAGATGGCGGAAGTGTCGGAGGAAGATGCGTTGTATCCGGAGGTTGGTGGGGTGGTATGTGAGGACTAGGGGGATTCTCTTAGGGCGGTTATTGCGGGGGTGGGGTGTGAGGGATGTGTGGCGGGAAATGCAGGAGACACGGTCGAGGGCGTTCTCAACCACTGCAGGGGGAAAGTTGCAGTCCTTGAAGAACACGGACATCTGGGATGTGCGGGAGTGTAATGCCTCATCCTGAAGGAATTGGGAATAGGGGATGGAATTTTTGCAGGTGGGTGGGTGGGTGGAGGTGTATTCTAGGTAGCTGTGGGAGTCGGTGGGCTTGAAATGGACATCAGTTTCTAGCTGGTTGCCTGAGATGGAGACTGAGGGGTCCAGGAAGTTGAGGGATGTGCTGGAGATGGTCCAGGTGAACTTGAGGTTGGGGTGGAAGGTGTTGGTGAAGAGGATGAACTGTTCGAGCTCCTGTTGGGAGCAAGAGGTGGCGCCGATACAGTCATCAATGTAACGGAGGAAGAGGTGGGGTTTGGGGCCTGTCCTTGGGTTCATCTCCCTCTGCAACAGGTTTTCCATTTTGGATACTGCTGGCGGAGTTGGATTCTCAGGGAAATGCAGCGAGTGACAAGTCCATGAGGCCAGGATCAGCAGTTCAATAGGGGAGAAAACAGAGACCAAAAGCCCTAGCAGTAGGCAAGGTGTTGGCTTAGTGGTATTATCACAGTGCTCTTAATCTAGAGACCAAGGCGATACTATGGAGACTTGGGATCAAATCCTGCCATGGCAGAGGGTGAAATTTGAATCCAATAAATGTCTGGGATAAAGATGACCATGAGTCCATTATTGACTGTTTGGAAAACCCATCTGATTCACTAGTGTCCTTTTTTGGAAGGGTAATGCCATCTTTACCTGGTCTGGTCTACATGTGACTCCAGGCCCACAGCAAACTGCCCTCTTTATTGACCATGTCATTAGGGTAATGGACACTAAATGGAGGGGTTGTTTTATAATCAGAGAATGAGGGGTGATCTCGTTGAGACATTATAAAGGGGGTTGACAGGGTAAATGCTGATTCCCCTCATGGGAGAGTCTGGGACCAAGGGGCATAGTCTCAGAAGAAAGGGGCACCAATTTAAGACTGAGATGAGGAGGAATTTCTT